>NC_092135.1:42307963-42631463 GCF_043159975.1 Macaca nemestrina
ACTAGGAATTATAAACAAAGTATATTATGCGCATCACAAAATAAGAAGTATTACTAGCATGACCCTAAAGATGTTGCATCCTCTTTGCAAAGTAGGAGGTCTGGGAATAATAGATGTTACTTCATATTTGGGAAACACAGTTTATTTTAAATTGCTGTAATAGGTTTAGAAACTATGAAACATTATCCGATAGTAACTTTTTAAAAGACTCACCAACTGCTTAAAAACTAAAACTTGAACTACTGAAACTCAGGATTTCCAGAGCAATTACAAATTATAAACAGAAGGATAAACCTGATTCTAATTGTGTAGTCACTATTAAGGTTCCATCAAAAGTGAACAAGAAGCACTAGGTAAGCCTGGAATTTCCCATGCCACATTTTTTGTTTTATCATCCAGAGGAAGCTTGCCATCACTAGAACCCCTCCCTATTCAAAATTTACACACAAACCTGGATGAGATCGAGGATTAACTTATTTTACCTAAATCTCTTGCTTTGAACGCAGCTGCCCTTTGATGAATACTTTTGTCAAAACCATGCTCAGTGTGTATCTACTGTGTTTTGATTAATATTGCAGTTCAAACTCTTTTGAAACAGGGCATCCTTATATGAAGGCTCATTATTCTGACACCCACACGACTGTCCCCACTTAATAGTTTATACTAAAAGCTTCAACCCTGCTCAGAATGTAGGGATTTTGTTTGAACCCAGGATTTTCAAAGTTGGAAGAGAATCCATGAAATGATCCCTCGTTCTTGTAAATGTATACACATGGGTGTGCCTGCCTACACCATCAGAGCATCACACACACCCTCTATGCTAAATCTGCCTTCAATTAACCAAAAGCACAATTTTGCCCTGACAGAGAAGATTTCATTTGGTCCACATATGACTAGGGAGCCGATTTCATTTCCTGTAAAAAACCCCCTCAAACGCTGCAAAGTTACCTGACTCAGCTGCTTGTAGAAATCAAATTCAGTCAGAGATAACAGCTAATCATTTGTCACAGTAAGAAGCAATTCCCTGAAATCGGAAGGGAAAACCTGCCGCTTCAATCCGCAGGTCTGTCAGATTGCTAGAAATTACATTCTGCTCTGACTAACCTCTGCACTTGGATTGCTAACAACAAGCAGCCTGCTCTATCAAAAGAGAATATCATACAACCAGGAACCGCTTTTGATTCGTTCTGTTCCAATAACCTGAGAAAAGTTTATGGACATGCCTTGCTGCCTGGACCTCAATTTCCACCAACCTGCACACTGTTTTGAATTTATAGCGCTGCGGCTCCATAGTAATATAGGTAAAATTTACAGGCTATCTGCTACTTCATTGAAAGAAAATTAAGAGTTGATTTTATAACCGCACGACTGATATTTGCCTTCTGATACTTTGAGGAAGCATACGGTTTGGAAGCTTCAATTAAAATGCCAAAAGAGAAAAAACAAATTGATTAACTCTCAAAATACAATTTATATTTTTTAGAAATGCCGCCCGGGAGGGAATTAACTTTATACTCTTCTATGTAAACACTATTTGTGCAGCATAAGTTTAATAAAAATGATATATCACCTCTCTGTTAGGTTTATAATTTGCATAGCAATAGTGAATATGGAATTTTGGTCAAAATGTTTCTCTCTTCTCTCTCTTTCTCTCTCTCTCCCTCCCCACATCCCTTCTGCAATAGTACTTACAGGATCGTTGGAAATAGGTAAGTTTAATATCTTTCCTAATCCCAAGAAGCCATTATTACTACTTAAAGTATATCTCAAGGTAGGTTATTAACCCCCAAGAAGTTACAGCTTGGAGTTAGAATCACATAATCTTAAAAAAAGGACAACATATTTTGCAAGCAGTACTTAACCAAATAATTTTCTTTAACTCTGACCAGATTTATGATGAATACATATGTTGCAACTCTTACAAGAACTCAAAGATGGAGAACTCGGACATTCAGCATTTAAGAAGCCTGCCTCTAAGACTAAGACTGAATCCATCCCAAGTTTGTTCCATTGTGTTTTTTTTTGAAGCATTTTATTTTCCACAGTTGGAATCAGCTGAGGATAGAGTGTGAGCAATGACTCTGAATTTCCTTTGCTTTTGTCAAACTGTGTCACAACCGTAAAGTTATTTTAACTGAGTTTATTTGCCTAGGCATTTCCTTTCTCTTGTAGTAGTGTAAGAGAAAGGAAAACAACCATTTAAAATGTAAGTGCAGTTGAGTGGATATAAGGGACTCTTCCAGCTCCTATCATAAGCAGACAACTCAATGATAAGTATGTGGGCTTTTTAAGCTTTAAAAAATATTCATAAATCCCTTTTTAGATTCTTTCATTTCAATTTTCTTCAAGCAACTGCAGTGAGAATTAGACAAGTTTATAAATTCTCATTTCTATCTTTCTTGGGCCAGTCCTGATTACTCCTATCATGCTTAATACTGGCTCACATGGGGACTTCCACAAATTCTTTAATATACTGTGTATCTGGTGTAAAAAAATTACGTAAAACACAGTAATTGATGCTATTAATGTATTTGGTGAGATTATCCAATAGATTTCCTTGAAGTAACTCTACTAAATTTTTCTTCCTTTGTAAAAACCACCCCTTGGTCTTAGATTCTGCTCTGTACAGTGGCCAGGGCTTAAGCTCTGGTACTGTATGAGTATGCAAACAAGCAGATTTCACAATCAGATGACACTGAGACTTAGGCTTACTGTGCCAGACTCTCTTTGCTGACTGTTCTCTCATCTTGGGCCAGCCTAGGGATCTGAGAACCTGCTGCAGTTAGAAAGAAGTCACCTGACCTTGAAGTTTCCCTCCTGTCTTTTCTCAATCGTTCCAGCTCTCATACTCAAGAGTCAGAGCTCTCCACCACTGTCCTGGCCAGAGCAGCACCCCCCCCAAAGGGCTGCGTGTACCTCTGGCAAGAGAAATGCATGTAGAAGACAATGCATTTTTAGTCCCTATAGATTTTCTATAATGTCTCTGTTTCCAGAATCTCACGTGTGCCTTAAAAATCCTTTTCTTCTACATTCAAAAGGACAGTTTGATTATATAATAATACCTGGATTTATGCATTCATCTACTGACAGCAGAGCCTGTTAACAGACATTTTTCCACTTGCTCCTCATAACAAACCTTTGAAGGGGGGAGCAATTATTATGAGGATGATTTTATAGATGAGTAAATTGAATCTCAGAAATTTTAACTGACTTGTTCCCACATCACCTTGTGTTAGAATCTGGATCTGATTCCTGACTCCAGATCCTATTTGTCTCTAGATTCTATCTGTGCTCTTTTCATCACCTTGGGGGTACAAATCTAAGTAAGCAAACAAAAGCCAAAATAGGATGTTTAACTATTTAACAGAGTATGGCGGTGTCAGTATGAAATCTTTGCCCATCTGGTTTAGTGGACATAACTGTGCCTGGGCAGAAGAGAGAAGGAGGAGGGGAGAACAAAGGCAAGGTCAAGAGCAACTACACTGAAATTTGGAGAAAAAGCAAGTTAGATATAAGGAAGAGGACCTAGTATGTAATAGATATTAATGGGATCAGTGACATCCATCATTTGTGAATGGAACAGGTTTTATTTTGCTTGGAAGGTTTTTAAAATTTTTATTTTTTCATAAAAACTCAACAAATTAACGTGCCAATCTCCCCCCATATTTACTCTCATCTCCCAATTTCTCTGAACATAAAATTCAAGTGGATTCTACAAATGAACAGACAGCTGTATACTAAATAACTCACATAAGTACTTTTTTGTTGACATTTTTGTCCTGTCCCAATTAGTGCTTCTTTCAGGATTTGAGGTTAGGTATTCAATTAAAAATACCATTCTTTTCTTGGTCATAAGAATGTACTTGGAGCATTTATACCAAGGCGAATTTAGAGATCAGATACATAATGTGGTACATTCTGTAATATACATGGGTAACTGAATGCCTTACGCTACAGAAACTTGAAATTAGGCCTCTATTGCCTATATTTCTGGGCTGTTTTCATTGCTACTTTAATATTATCTATCTTATACACACACATACACACACAAACACACACACACACACACACACCCCAACCACCACCACCACCACACAACTTCACACTTTTTTGGTATTTTTGTTTACTGGAGTAAAGGTAAAGAAAAAAAGCAAATTAAAAATGTCAACAAAGTTTTTATAACATCTTAAAATTACCTTACTTTCTACTTTTAAAACTGAAACACCAACTCTGGATGACTAGAAATTGAATCGGAAATGCCCCCCAGTCCTTAGGTTGACATTAGAGAGAGACCTGTATGTAACAAGTCGCCTGATTCTCCTAAGAATACATTGAGAGAGGGTTTGCAGTTCTCGCCAGCTGGAGGAGTCTTCCTGGTATTGATTGATTACCACAGTATTCACCTTGGAATGACATAGATATACTGGGTATTATGAAGCTTGGAATTTAAAAAAAATTATCATTTTGTAATTTTGTTCACATTCCAGTTGATAGAAGACACAAGAGATACTTCAATTTTCCAAGAGAATGAAAAAAAAAATCTTGCCCATTCTTCTGAAATTTAAGTAGGCAGCCCTTGAAAGATCACTGGGAAAAGTCTGTATTTTCTCAGGTTTAACTAAATAATTTATGCATACTTTCACTTTGGCATGATGAAGCAATTTTAGCCTTTAAAACCCACAACTACTCAGGAGGGAAAAGGTCTGGTTCCTGCAACTTAAATAATTGAAACATCCAGGTGGAAATGCTTTCAGCAGTTTCCCTTTTTGAGACAAAGGAAGAAGACCAGAATTTAGAGATACCAAGAATAAAGAATTGATAAAAGACGTAAGCTCGGATGTATTTAATTTAGAATGGAAATCTTGCAATATTTTTTGAATGATAGAGACCAGAATGAGGTGTGAGGTGAAATGTCTGCTTGCCTGCTGTTTATAATAAATGAACAAATAGAAAATAACATGTCAGTATAGCCCTAAGCCACACATATATGTATTACATATATAAACATAGCATATACAAATAGAAATAGCTATAAAGCTACTATAACCCTATAACCCACGTCAGCCCAAGCTTTAAGCATTAGGTAGCTATTGGAGATCTTAGAGGAAGCTGTGTTAAGAAATATTGTGCTTTAATCCCTGGCTTCTTGGGTTATATAAATGTGTATATCTTTTGATATACAACTAAGTAGAGTAAGATGAATGAAAATGGAACAAAATGTCACTTCTGTAGGACACAGGGCTGCAAAAAGGACAGAAGGAACTACTAAAATACTAGAGGAGATTTTGATATGTAGGTATCCAGTACAATCAGCCCTCTGAGTCCATGGCCTCTTAGCCTGAAGTCAGATTTCAGAACTGCCATGGGGAAATTTACCTTCTCACTTGCAGGTCTGTAATGATATACTTGTAAAGGAGTGTGGGACTTGGAACATTGCCTGTGTAAATTTAGAGCACAGCTTATAATCAGAAAGTTTTGAGGGTTAAAAAATTTCCTGCTATCTTATCAACGTACTAAAAAAATGCATAGGGCACTTTGTGTTGTAATTTCTTGTGGGAGAGAAAAACACTTAACAACTCACAAAGCACTCGTTGTTACTATTTCTAAAAAACCTTTGTCACATCCATATCTGATGCTCATGTAAAGATGACAATCAGCTAAGGTACAAAATAAGGTAACAGAGCTAAAGAGAATTGGTTTCCTTTAGAGTTGAGCATGACCGAAATTATACAGGAAGGGTAAAAAGAGATCTTGCTACGTATGTATTCTTTAAAATGAGTGCAGGCTTCATTCTCTCATAGAGGAAAACAGGCTCGTAGATTTTAACACTCCGAAACTTTTGGCCCTGCGCATCACAGGCATGCAACATACTGGGTCCTGTAAGGAGAGATCCCGAAGAAAATATGAAGAAAGGTTACCCTCCGAGCCAACAGGAAAGGTTAAGGTTGGCCAGGCTGCATAAGACAGGGTTGCTGAAACCCAAAGGTCACATCCTGAACAAGGTTGCTGTTACGATGATTTCATTCTGAATGCAATTCTGGCTTTGTTTTTGTTGTGGTGCTGTGGGTGAGGGCCACCTAAGTGACGTATGTTAGAGATGTGGACTGGGGAAGAGTGATTAAACCATGGACACACCAGTGTTGTTAAGGGATTTAAGAAATACTATTCTTGATCTATGTAAAGAACCTGAACATCAGCAGCTAAGGTATGCAATGTGAACTGAGGCCTAGAAAGAGACTGATATGGGGTGGGTGGTGATTCTTTCATTTTCTTTTCTCTCTCTCTCTCTCTCTCTCTCTCTTATTTATTTATTTATTTATTTTTTGGTCATCCATTGACTTTAATTAAGACCAGCCAGCCTCATAAGCATGGGAAACTTGCAGAACTTTTTTGTTTAAAGTGACCTTGTTCCCAGGATTTGCCCTACAACTTCTCTCAGCTCCACTGCAAGGATGAATATTCACATTCCTGCTCTGAATCTTAGAACGGGGCACCTGGCGTAAAAAGAAAATTTCAATCTCATCTTAAGTATAACACTGAGAGCACTGTTTTTTAAGGAAAAAGAAACCTTTCTCCATAATCCTGCTGGTTATACTTCTTAACTGTATTATTTTAAGTCAATTAATTCAAATTTAAAAATAATGAAATTACTAGCAGAGACTCTAAACTTCTTTTAGTATATTAAATTGGGCAGATTGCTTCTCTCCTTCTAATTATGAATGTTGCAGTTACAAAAGAAACTGTCATTTTGATAGAGCAAAAGACAATCTGTCTGCCAAAAATGTCCAACCATAATTCTAAAAAAAAGTCATCGGCATCAAGAACATGCTACTTTGTTTGATGTACTGTCTTATTGGAAACCTGATTTGCTTTCAACCTCTGAGACAACACATAACATAAGTTTGTGTGACTAATTTTTCTTGGAAATATGAGTAATTAGAATTAGGGGCCATTTTCATAGCAGGAGTGGACAGGTTTTTAAAAAATTCAAAGTAAGTGCTATAGTTATTTTCTTTGCTTTTTTTTTTATCACACTCCTAAAACCAAGTAGAAGGGGGATGCTGGGCTTTGTACTGGATAATGCGAGGCCCCATGTAAATTGTGAGCGACTGCAAAGTACGGAAAGGTTTATTACCTAAGGTGAGCCCTCCCAGAGCTCCTGGAGTATAAAAGCATTAAGCGCATGTTCTAACAAAGTCATAAAAATCAATAAACAGGAACCCCCCACCTGTGCAATGGCCCCAGTGTTAAGTTTTATACATGTAGTAATAGTGCATATCAATTTTCACCACCCTTCCTACGCTAGCTATTACAGGGCCTACCACCACCGGAGGGACAGCGAGAGCCGCACCATTCATCCATCCCACAGAGTTGTCTACATGCCAGGCCCATTGCATCATTGTCAGTTTTATTCTATCTGCAACTGGACAAGGCTGCAGCCCTAGCTTCTATACACCCACTCAGTACCGCAACAATTGCAACTGTGTGCCTCTGTTTAAAGAGTTTACAAGTCCTTCTGAAAGAAAAATAGAACCGTTGCATATTAATGCCCCCAGGCCCTGGACGATCACACAATGGAAAAAGGAAAGACATGTCGCTTCCATCGATATGTGACCTTGTCCAACTGCTGCAGTCTGTGGCTTCTCCACCAAGGTTTAAAAAATAATAATGCTTTCTTGATAAGCATCTGGATGACCAGGTTTCTACAGCAACTAGTTATAATCGGAGTGCTTCTGAACAGCCAAAAGATTCGGAGAGCACAGATCACCGTTTTATTACACACATGGTAACATATGCTAAAAATTAGGCCTGAAATATGCAGCATTTTCACCAGGTTACGGAAGTAACTACTAACATCACACTTATTTCATAATTAAAGGAAATCCTCCACCCACCTCCCCATTTTTACCAATAAAAGCAGAAAATATCACTGAATATGTAACCTTTGTACCACAGCCACTCTTTGCCATCCGTTCCTCTGTACAGGGTAAGGACAGGGGACAGGCTTATTAAAATCCCAGCACTTGTTAGTAAAGAGGTGCAATAACTTTGGGAGGAATACTTCACTTGAGGCATTCTGGGAAAAAAGAAACATAAAAGAAAAAACAGCCTTGTTTTAATCATAATCCAAATATAGCTGCTCTGGAGTAATGAGGAGCATTTGAGAAGAGAGCCTTCATTCAGACACGGAACTTGGGTGATGTTTTTAAATGGTTAACCTTTAAATGGTTTACCTTTAAATGGTTCTGTTGGTTATATAGTTTTAATACGCCTGAAAAACAAAAGGCGGCCCTTGGTGATGACTCCGCTTCTCCCCTCCCCAGCAAAAAAAAAAAAAAAAAAAAAAAAGAAAACAAAAAACCCAGGAGTTTTATCTGTCTGAGGTTGCCTTTGATAGCACTCACAGCACGGAAGTGCCACTCACGGATACTTAGAGCTGCGTCATTTAGGAGCATAAAAATAGAATAAAGTTGTATAGCAAATGAGAAATTATGATATAACTCAAGTGCTATGGCATGAAACCGGCAAAATGAGCCATCTAAACATTTTTCAGAACCAAAAAAATAAAATTAAAGAAAATGGAAAATGCAACTCTAGCATGATTTCTGTGAAGGTGTGTTTGAAGTCTTACTAACTTCAGTGCCCTCAATGAGAATAGTTGCTATGGATATTATGAGAAAATTAGACATTTCTAGCACTGTAAAGAAAGTGAAGCAGTGCAGTTGTGAACAGCTGGCATACAATAGATAATTTAAGGGAAAGTGACCCTCATGTATAATTTTTAACTGAAGAACTGTCAGGCCCCATTAGTTCCAACAGGGCCTGCCAGGACCAAGATCGGTTTATAGGAGTATTGTATTAGCACAGTTTCTCAAAGAGCAGTGTGAAAACATAATATGGGGATTTGGTAAATTCAGCATTTTAAAACATTGTACACATTATTTGTTCTACTGACACCATTGCTCTCTGCTTATGTGTTCTGAATGCAAAGCCCAATAGGGTAGCAACTGCCATGGTAAAGTTTGTGAAAAAGCCCTTCTGAGCAGCTGGAATATGGTCAGAAGTAACCCCCAAAAGTTAAAAGGGCAAAGCAAATGGTGACTATCATACACCGTGATGCTGAATGCTTCTGACTCAAAGGCCTTGAAAGAAACAGGCAAGGAACAGAAAAATTATATAAACCCAGTCAACCGAAGTTCTTGTGAGAAGTATGGAAATTCTTGGACAGCCTGTGAAGGATGTAATGAGATCTAATTGGGGAATATAACATGTACATTTCAAAAGTAATAGCCAAAGCAAATCATAAGAAAAAAAAAAAAAAGAGGTTACCTCTTCTCCATCACATTGGCCATTTAACTAAGCAAATATTGAAGCTTTCTTGGCACCAGGGTTATCTCACTTAAACACATGGTGACATAAAATAATATACATGTGACATGCCATAGTTTCAAATAGCACCATCTTTATTGAAAACATGGGCTGGGTGCAGTGGCTCACACTAATAATCCCAGCACTTTGGAAGGCTGAAGTGGGAGAATCACTTGAGCCCAGGAATTCAAGACCAGTTTGGGCAACATACTGAGACCCCTCTCTACAAAAAATTAAAAAAAAAAAAAAACCATTATCTGGGCATGGTGGTGCATGTCTGTGGTCCAAGCTACTTGGGAGGCTAATGCAGGAGGATGGCTTGAGCCTGGGAGGTCAAGGCTGCAGTGAACCATGATAGTGCCACTGCACTCCAGCCTGCGTGCCAGAGTGAAACTGTGTCTCAAAAGAAAAAGAGAGAGAGAAAGAGAAAGAAAGAAAAGAAAGAGAAAGAAAGAAAAAGAAAGAAAGAGGGAAAGAAAGAAAAGGAAGAGAAAGAAAGAAAAAGAAAGAAAGAGGGAAAGAAAGAAAAAAAAGGTAAAAGAAAAATGGATTCATGGTAAAGAAAAGGCTCAGGGAAGGCTTCATGGGGAAGAGGTCATGGAGCTAATATGTATACGAAACACTTACTTAGTCTAGAACCTTGTAGCTCGATAAATGGCTGTGTTTAGCATCTGGTGGAACACCCTGTCCTTAATTTTATTGTGTGATATTGTGCAGTTTAAAATCATGTTTGCCTTACCTCTCTATCCTTAGGGAGAGCTGCTTGATATTGTCTTGTTGGTATTCCTTGGTGTAAACGTTTTGAGGAAATTTCAGACACTTATATCCCAAATTAATGGGATTCTTGGCATCCTCTCTCCCTTTTAATGTTGCACTGATGTGGAATTAATCTCTCTATTTAGGTGGTTTGTCTTTGCTACAAATATTAAATAATCAAGTCAACATCTTTATATATTTAAATCTACCATTTGGTTATTTAGAAAGGCAACTATTCAATTCCATAATTATAGCCACTTAAATCAAAGTCTACTAATTAGATAACATAGCTGGGCTTTACAGGTATTATAGAATATTCTTTACTAGACACTATATTACAAGCAATCATTAGCTCAGCTATAAAAGGGTTTAAATACTAATGTTTTTTTTTAATTTGTTTTATAACCTAAACAAGCAATCAATGTACATTAATAAGCATAATTGTTTTTTTGGCATCTGTCCATTCATTTGGTCCACCTTGACAGCTCTAGCAAATGTGTCAGCAAAACTCAGCACACACAGTACACAAGTAGGAATCACCAGTGACATCTTCTCAAATATATATAATGCATTAAATTATTTTGATATTGAGAGATTAAAACCTCTGCAGTGTCCATGAAATCCCTTTTACATACATTCCAGACAAAGACTGTGACAGATACTTCCACCTCAAACACAACATCGAAGTGGCCATAAAACAAGCCTTAATGAGGCGATAAATGTGTTTACCTTTGATTAGGTGAGCTTCTCGATAAGATAACGTGGAGAAGCACTTTCCAAGAGTAAATATGTACAGAAATTGCTGGCCACTACTGTTCTGTTGAGATTCCACGTGCAACAGAAACACCTCACTTGTCCAACTCACCTTTCCGCCAGCTAATTTGGCTTTGGCAATGGAAAGAGCAGCTCGTATAAGAAATCTTTACCTCGCTTGTGGACCCCAACAGTTCTCAGAAAACCCTTTCCTGGATTCTAAGACTCTGTGCTATTATACAACTCAACCATAACTCTTTCCATGTTGTAGTGTAACTGTTTTCTTGTTTGTCTGTTCCTCAATAAACTATGAGGACTGAGATTCTGCTTCCCTCATCTTTGTCTCCTCCAAAGCTAGGATGGTGCCTGGCCCATGGTGGACGGTAACTGGTCTGTTTCGAATGCATGAATTTTCATCATAGTTTTTGTGATTGTGTTTATGAAGACACTGGAGCAACAATGTTCTGCAGTTCTAGAGATCTTGATGTGGTGGCAGCCTTGTGTCCAGTCCTATGTATGTACATGTTGATATTTTTCTGCCTTTTGCCAAATAGGGCAATAAACACCCACCAAAAGCACTATACAATCGTATACTCTGTATTTGTTTCAGGTGACCTTCCTGCAGGGCAACTTTGGCATATTCTCTGCAAAGGTACAGTTGATGGATTTCACATACGGAGACTGTTATCATTTGGTCCTTGACAACTTTCATAAACAGTCACTCTTAGCTTAACAAGCAAATGTATAACAGTTAAAATTGGAAGAAAAATAAGGCCAAAATGGCAGCTTACTGCACAACTTGCATGCATTCTAAAATAAAGTAAATATGAATAAAAGGTAACTTATTCAGTGTCACTCGTACATATTTATAGTTTAAAAATTAGTCAAAGTTTATGTCCTGAGGTTGTACCTACAGGAAGCCAGATGTGCCTTCTGCACGTGACCTAAGACAGGCCTAGAGCAACTACTAGATAATTTCTCGCTCATCCTCTACACCGTCGATTGCGGCGGCTTTCTGAGGTGAGAGAAACTGACAGCACTAACTCTCCAGGGCAGAACTTTCCAGTCAAGTGGATCAACGGACTGAAAATCTCTTATGAATAGTCATTAGGCCTTCATTACAAACCCCTCAAAACCCAGTTCTCTTTTCGCAACCAAATGCCTTTTGTCATCTTCACAAGGTGCATCATTTAATTACCAATTGATTTCTTTATATATGACAACATGTCAGATAGCAAAATACAGTGTATCTCCCTTAGGGGGGAAAAGTCTGTTAACTATCACTATGCCAGATTATGGAATTATCTGAAAAACAGGCATCGTGCATACTGTTTCTTCATTTTCACTACTTTTTCTAACATCAGAGTTTCTTTTTGTTGAGAAAAGCCAATAAAAGAAAAAGAAGAAAAAAGCTAATGAGAATCATGATGGAGTCCTCCCATACCCTGAAACACTTTCAAATTAGTGAGAACACATTTTAAGCTTTCTTTATATGAAAAACGAATACTCAACAACATATAGGGAATATAGAGTGAATTCCAAAATGCAACTATATAGAGAACTACCATGGCCCATCTTTCTACATAAAAAAAATGTCAAACAATTGTTCTCATTATACCAAGCATTTACTCAGCTTCTGACTTAGCTAATGCACTGAATCTTCCGCTGCGCAACTGCAGCCTGATAATCAAGTCAGTACTGTATTAATAAGCTGAATAATAAGGGAATTTCAAAAATGTACAGGACTATTATACCGTAACAATAAAACCTCAAACGGAGTAAACCAGGGCAATGCTGAAGGTAGGCGTCAGAAAATAATGAAACCAGTGTTGCAGCAATGCACTCCATTGTGTGGTAGTGTAAATGCCTGCTTCTTTCATACACAGAAGCCACATTACATGAGTCCGAAATGTTCTCAGAGCGTCACTGTGACTGGTTGTGCTAGAACCTGGCACCGACGGGCACTGAAAGCTGACATTATGCTGTAGGATGTGCTGCAGGTGTGCAGGCCTGGGAACGTGCTCTAATTACATATTTTCCTGCCGCGCAACAATTAAGGTCGCCAAAATAATTGCCAGTTTCTTAATCCCTCCCTAACAAGACTGACATAAGGAATGGTTTATTTTTCTCTGGTTGTTTTGAAAGTGTTCCTCAAGATTTTGGTTTTCTATGGAACTGCATAAAACTAATTCTTATGTTCAGATGTGTGATTATACCCATTGTTAAATTTAAAAAAAAGGCCTGTCTTTGAATTGTGGTAAACTAAAATAATTTTTAAAATGTGAATTGTATAACCTGGTAGGTGGTTTAAACATTTTTCCTCTTAAAGAAGGTAAATTTTGCTTTTAAAACCCTATGTTTCTACTCTCTGAACTGCTCAAATCATGTGGCATGTTAAAATGGGCTGGGAAAAAAGCAGACCATATGAAAACCTAGACCGAATAGGTGTCTTCACTTATAGCAATGATTCTTCACCTTTTTGGAGGGGGATAGTGGGGAGACATAGAGCCTTTTAAGAATCTGCTTAACCATATGGACTCACTGCCCAGGAAAAATGCATCAATGTACTAAATGTTACATGCAATTTCTGGTGGTTTGCAGATTCTTTAAAAAATCCATTAATGAATTCCAGGGAAAGAATCCCAGTCAACTAATAAATATTGCAATTATTGACACACTCTCCTTCATTCATCCACTTCTGCATTCTCTGAGCCATCTGACCACCATATGAAGCATACAATATCTACCACAGGCATCAGGAACCAAGTTTGTGGGATTTATATTCACAACTAAAACCCATTTCTTTCATTATTATTAGTTGTCAATTTCCCACTTTGGTTGTGCTAATTGGGCAGAGCTGAATTACTCAGAGAATTCTGAGCCAGCTTACTCAGTCTTGCCCCCTTTCCTACAAATCAGAAGATAGCACTGCGTGCTGATTGAGTACTTAGCAGACAAACTGAAGTTATGTCAAGCGCATTACGATTTAACACAGGCTGAATGGTAGGGGCAGCAGATGTAACTAATGGGGTTAGGGAGTGAAGAAACTGGAGCGGTGAGAGAGGGGATGGAAGGGAAACAAAAGTGATTGTATCGGTAATAGAGACTTCAAAGGGGAGTAGTTTGGAAGATCTGGGTGGGGAGGGGGGGATCTGGCAAATGGAAAAAGAGGCACATCTGCCTATAGAGTAGCTGACAGAGGAGAGAGGAAAGGCCTGCCTGGAGAGAAGACAGAGGGGGGAATCAAAGGCAAGAAAATGTATAGCTGCAGAAGAAGGGAAGCTCAATTCCATTTAGAAAGGTAATGACACAAGGCCTCCAACAGTTGGAACTGTCCCAAATTGGCCTGTTTTGAGTGTCCCATCCATGACTTGTTGCTAAGTCAGACACAAAAAGTAACTTTAATAATTTGATAAAACCATTTCATCTTGATGTTTGAAAAATCTTTTCATTACAAGAATAGTGGGTGGTTTAAATATTACTTGCTCCTCTTTCCATTTTTTCTTATGTGTCCGATGCTTAAGGACAATGTTTGGTCAGAAAACTGAGGTCTCATGATAGACAACTCAAATATGAGTTTTATGGATAAAAGTGAGGAACAGGCATGCCATTTCTTTTCTTTTAGGAGATGCTTTGATTCTTGAAGGGGTGGACACTCGAATTCCAACGATGGAGTGAGCACATGTGCGTATGTGTACACGCACACACATGCTTGTGTGTATTACAGTACAACATGGGGTGAGGAGAGAAGGGCAAAGACCAAATTCTTAAAGTGGCTTTGAGGCATGCAGTGGTCAGAAATGGCCTGTGCTGCTAAAACTCAGACCATATTCTGGGATGCTGTTTCTACCACCAGTGGCCCATTCCTGTTCATACTCACATGCTACGTGCCACTCAGGTGTTTTTTTAAGGCCAGCTCAAGAATGTCCTTCCTGACTTATTCAAGGAGAGAAACTTTTAGTTCCTCCTTATACATATACAAAATCGAGGACTTACCTTGATCATCCCTCGATTCATTCAGTCACTCAACAAACATTTCTTGAATACTCACAATGTGTCACACTTTGACCCTTGCCAAGCGGTTCTTTCTGACACTTATCTGTAAGGCTCTGTGAGGACTCACCTTTAAACCTTTGGTGCTGGCACATGGTAAGTAGCTAATATTTGTCAAATACAATAATGAATTGAGTGACTATAAAATAGCTTCCCAAACAAATCAAAGGCAGGCTTATAGAAAACGTTTCAAATAGTTGTAAGGTTTTTTTTTTTTTAATGATTTTTATATACAGACGTATACTTATTAGCAAAATAAATTTTTAAGACATTGCAGTTCAGTTCCGGGTTTAATCACAATCATAGTACTACTGGTAGCTTTCTCCTGGGCACGGCAAATTCACCAACTAACACATTGCCTTCATAGAGCATGCAAAGATGTATCCAGCTTCATTTTTGACTGACATAAATACCATCAGCCAGTACTAAGCATTGCACACACTGATCTGAGTGCTACAGACTCCCAATTAGTCACTATTCACACAATTCTACACCTAACCCATAACAGGCTTTTTTTCCCTTAACCCAATTTCCTTGACCTGTGTTTTCCTTCTAACCAGAGTTCAGAGACAAAGGCAGAGCAGTAAATCATTTTCTTAGAATAACACCATCAGGCTACTTCAGTCCTTTGGGCTGTTATTTATATGCTGTACCTGAAAAAGTTATTTTGGGATAGTGTAGCTCACTAAATTATATTTTCCTCATTATCATTATTACTTTAAAATGATCATTAATTTGCTCTTTGGCTTTCTAAGAGGGAAAACATCAAAGAAACGAGAGTTCCCCCTAATTTAACTTTTCTTGAAAGGTAACTGATTTACAAACAAATTACTTGTGCCTTGTAAGGAAGAACCAAGTGCATCTGCTCATTTGATACATTTTCAAGGGTTACAGTGTGGAAATGAGGCTCTAAGAAGCTCCCGTGTGATCCACAAACAACTTCACGCTGTATTACACGTGCGTCAGATACAGAGACCAAACCCTCTGAGTTGCAAGCAACCTGTGATGCAGAATGCTTGCTTGGCAGTGCCTGAAACAGCTTATTTAAATTGCAAACTTTGCAGTCACCACTTACAGGTGATTTTGAAAGTTCATTATATAAACTAAACAGCTTAATCTCCATACTTTGTTTTTAAAATCATACATATATTATCTCTGAAAGATGCTATTTAATCTCTCTCTCTCAAAAACTCATCAACTCTGTTAAGAAATTGCCTTAGAGAGTAAAAATGTATTTAAAACACGCATGGAGCTTAAACAAATGTTTCAACTTGAGGGCAAATAATGTTAGAGACGTGGGTAGGAATTGCCAGGATGAAGTTTGCCTTGAATAGAGATCACATGAGAAGAATTTTGAAGTCATAACTTTATAGTACAAGATGATCAAAGGCAAGTATTAATACTTTTTTATCAGCTCACCTTCTAAACAATATTTCAGTAGATTTCCTTTCACACAGTGATATTTGTAATAAATGCTCTGCCTTTGTTTTAAAGTCAGTCTGTAGAAAGATGACATCAGCTTAGCAAACAATAAAGTGCCTGTAATATTGTCTCCAGAGGGCTGTTACATTTACTTTGTAGCAGTAAAATTCAATTTTCAAAAAACACTACATGAATGATGTTAGGTTATTAACCCTATCACCACCGTAAAACATCATTATTGTGTGCAGAATGTAGGTCACTATCTAGAAGGCATAAGTTGCTTTTTTGTTAAATAATCCACTTAAGCTTCTTTTCTTTCCTAGAGCCTGGGTTGTGTCCCTTCTTTTGGGAAAAAAAATATTCCAGCATTTAGTCAGCAGACTGGAACAAGACCCCTAAACTTTTCGTTCTAAGGCTCTCTTTCTTTGTTGCCATTTAGTTATATATCCCAGTTCTGAAGTAACCCTTTGCATTTACTTATTACCAAAGCCTGTTGTTCTTCAATGAAAAATTAGTATATCATCATATTTTTTCAAATGGCAGAGACATAACTCTCACATGTTTCGGTTCTAGGACAAAAAGAAAATAAGGATGTGTCTCATTGCAAAGCCTGAATCACTCTCACATTTCAACACCTTGAATACAAACACTTTATTTCTGGACCTTAATATGTTTCACTTGCTATGCCTGCATAACAGCAGTAGTTACCTGATATAAGTGATTAAAGATCTTCCTGTTTAGAAAGAAGAAGATGATTTAGCGACAGGACGTCAGCATGCAAAGAGTTAACTAGTTAAACTTCTACAAACCCCCAGAGTAACTTTCCAAAAGCTGACAATAAGTAAAAGAAGTGCTGGTTATCCATTTTTTAAAGGGATGGGATTGGTTTTAGAAGAAAGGGAAAGAGGATCAAACACCTCAATGCAACAAAAGGTTGTGTCAGAGGGCCCTCAATCACAAACCTCCTTCAACAACAGATATTCCAACCTTCCAGAGCAGTTACCCAGGCAGCACAGCTAAAAAGTTCCATGACATGAAAAGAACAAAAACCTAAGGGATAGAGGTAGTTATTGTCATGCTCACTCTTCTCTCTCTCTCTCTTTTTTTTTTTTTTTTTTTTGGCTTGGGTTTTTCCCTCCCCCACAAAACTTTTGCATAAGCTGTTAGAGAAAAGTAATGGTGTGGCTTTCTAAAAAGAAATCCCCTATTTGTAAGCCACCTCCTAGGTAGTGAGGTAGCCCAGTGGACTTTCTGTAAGAAACACCTGATAAGTGGAGAGATCATTTACACAAATATTTCAAAAGAGACATCTGAAATTAATAAGTACAATTATAGCCCTGTAAATGTGGTCAATATTCCCTTGAAATCACTTGTTTTTTTTTCTTTAATTGATGTTATTTTCTTTTCAGACAAATTTTCTTCAGTGCACAGTGGATATAAGTTATTTGCATTTTCTGTGTTGGGTCGTAGAGGTATCTTAACAGCTTGTATGAATTTTCCACCAAAATGTAAATTATTAACAAGTCAGAGTTTTCATTTGTTTTATCTCCTGATGTGAGATCTAAATAAGTATGTAGAACACTTAAAATTCTTGCCATTTCTCTGCTTTCTGAAAAATAAATCTCATGCATACTGCACAATATATTTTCTTATGCATAACATGTTTCCATGTAATGGGAAAAAACTAATTTCAGGAGGAATACTGTATGTTTCCCGGAGACTTAGCTTTATAAGCAGAGTATTAACCCAAAGAAGCATTTGGTCATGTTTTCTTCTTCTTCTTCTTCATCATCATCATCATCATCATCATCATCATCATCATCATAATGTTCTTTATAATCATCCTCAAAAAGCATTTAAAGCCTTCATCATTACCTGGTTTGATATCAGGTATCTTTGATTAACTTTGCCCTGATTTCTAAGACATAAACTACTGTTAGAACCAGATTTTTAAAACCCAGTTATATGATCCTCAAAATTTACATGCAAGGATAATATAGCACACAGCATGATGGTGATTGAAGTGGGGTGTGATTGGGGAGTCCTTTGAGATATGGTAATAATACTAATAGCAAACATGTTAACAGTGCTTACTGTATGCCAGCAGTGCTCTAAATAGATGATCTTATTACTCTTCACAACAATCCATTTTACAGATGAGGAAGCTGAGGTGCAGTGCTGTTAAGTAACTGCCCAATGTCATAGGTACAAGTGGTGGAATTGGAAGTTTTGAACCTGGACATGCTCACAAAGAGGACACTTTGCTACAGTAGAAAGGAAGGAAGGAAGGACTACCAAAAGAAAGTGTCAGAATCTGCCCTTGAGAGGTGTGTATCAGGAACATGTATACCATGAGAAGGTTTTCTGAAGACGTGCGATAATGATGAAAAAAGAAGTACCAGATAAGCTTACCTCCAAAAAGAAAGAAAAAAGATTGGAACAATTAGGAGGTAGCTGGATGAAGAGGTGACATGTATAAAGTGAACATTAGAAGCCAGTCCAGAGAGCAGCTGGCAGTCTCAATGGAGCTCAAAGAGAATGAATGGATCAAAAACATAGACAAGAGAAAAAAAATTTGTCAATGTTATTAAATAAAGTAAGCTGGAATTTGATATGTGAATGTGGTGGGAGAGGGGAAAGAAGGCTGCAAAGTTCCCGTGGGCCAAGGCCAAAGCCTAGACTAAGACCACAACTATGAGAATGGAAAGGAAAGGGGTGGATTCAGGAAACATTGGCAAAGAAAAAGTAGCAACGGTTGGTAACAGACTGGATGTGGGGAGTGAGAAAGACAGCAGTGAGACAAAAATAACCATGGGGTTCCTGGTTGGGAGGTCCACGATAGGGTGGTATTTCCCACTGCAATGGAAAACTAGGCAGATAGGGAAAATGAATAGTTTTATGTCATGTTATTGAATTTGCCAAAGCCAATGTCATTAAGTTTTGAGGTCTCTTGTGGGAAGAGTGCTATGTGGTCCTAAAATGTGGCTGGCTTAACTGGTGAATACCTTGATTCTTTTTTTGGTAGAGACAGGGTCCCCATGTTGCCCAGGCTGGTCTTAAACTCTTGGGCTCAAGCCATCCTACCACCCTGGCCTCCCAAAGTGCTGGGATTGCAGGCATGTACAATAGAGGTCAGTAGTCTAGTAGCTGAAATAGCAAGCAAGAGTCTGTCAGGTATGCAGGAATCTGATGGGGCGGCATGGATAAGGGACTGCTAGAGAACAGGATGTGCACATTAGGAATTCCAGGAAGATGATCTAGAAGCAGAGGTGTAGGGTTGTTACAGAGGTGCAGGGAAATTGAACACGTAGCGTGGAGCAGAGTGAAGTGGTCAAAGAAAATACTTCAGGTTAAGTCATGGCCAATGCCTCACACCCAGGCTTTATCTACTTTGGGTATAACAGCAGACCAATTCATGGTTTAAATTCAAGGTCAGGACATTTTCTTTAAAAAATAAGATGTATGTATACAAAATAATGTAGCATCATTCTTTCGCTTTCTGGGGTCAATTATTTGTCTAATGATTCATCCGGTTTTCTCAAGTACTGTTTCTAGGAGAGCAGAGTTTATAGAAAATTTAAAGAAAATTTTCTCCAATGCCTAATCCTGGGTCAATGTTTGCAAATGCACAGCCTCGTTCATTGGCCTTGCCCAGGCAGTCCTGAGCAGCGCCCCTCCTAAAGACAGAGCACTGAGGAAAGAAGGGTATTATTTCAGCTGGGAGCGGAGCAGAGCCCTGGGATGAGACTGATTGATTCAGACCAGATGGATGGCCACACATAGGTGTGACAAAAATAGTAACACATTGCAGACATTCCAGGAACTGTCCTCCTCTCCTGGCCTGGAGGTGGGTCGCCTGTGCTGTCCCCTTATCTACCTCCTAATGTGCTTCCGAATCAAAGAATGTCAATGATGCTAACTCTTTTCCATGTTAGCACCTGGTCACAAGGCATCAGACTTGAAGTTCCATTAAAAAAGTCTAATGACCATTGCCCAAGTTTCCCTGTAGGTAAAGCCAAAGCAAATCATTTTGCCTAGTGCCTAAATATGTTGTTATTATTTCAATTTCCTCATGCACATGAAGAGTTCTAAGGTGTCAGAAACTGAACTCTGCTATCCTAGAAGAGAAGGGTACATTAATAAATAATACCAGTGTTGTAATCATTGATTATAACTTAATTAATGGGTCTTAAAAGAGTACTATGTAATAACTGATGACTCCGATTTGGTTATAGGCACTTTAACCCTAAATTTTCTGAGCCTGAGGGCTCTCTATTAAAAAGAGATAGGACCTTACATGAGATCATCATTACAATCCATAATCATGACCATCCATTCATTACCGTCGTTGTTATTCGATGTTTAAGATTTCTTTTTGAGTATTTCAGTTCTCATTTCAGTACATTAGTGAATTTTGACTTTATAAACTAAGGTAAGGGTTTATTAACTTGATAACACTGGAAGAAAGAAATGTAACATTTTTATTTATTACAAAAATTACTTTCTTACTTGAAAAGAAACTCAACAAGCATGGGAAATTTTCTATCATTCAAAGCTGAAGTGCAGAAATTATGCACAAATTTGAATGTTTATCAAAATTAAAGGAAACTCCAAAAGCTTTTTGTAGAATAATATAAAATCTAGAGAAATGGTGAGCATTTAATAACAACCCAGTGACATTTCAACAAGTATGGGAGAGGCTTTGTCATAATAAAAGTATGGTTTTCTCACTCTCTACCTCAAATGTCCTGCCCTGTTTTGTCCCAGCATGAAGTTTTAGTTTATGTGTTCTCACAGAGGCCTGAAACTGTTACTTACTTGTTATAAACCGTCTCAGATTTCACTGCTGTGGGTTAATCTGTAGGTTCTGATTGACATCCCTGACTGTCTCTCACACTCACTATGCAGCTTACATGTAACTGCCACCTGAAGGGCAAGGTAGACTATCGTTTTCACTTTGATCTGTGTTCACAACTAAAAAAGTAATTCCTTAGATATAATTGTGAACCGATTACATACAGAAGAAATTATTATTCAAGTTTAAATGCCATATATATTTTTATATATACATATATACACACACACACACACACGTGTATGAATATATATGTAAGTATATATGTCATTTTTCTTTCCACAGCATTGCTGGCACATTACTGTCAGGACACCCATCTGGAATTGAGATTCCACAGCAGACTTTTCTCATCAAAGTATTTATTCACTATTTCATGTCATAATTCCTAGAAGTAATGTACTACTGATAGCTCTTGAATTTACTCTGCCAGTAGACTGCTTCCTTAAAAAAAATTTTATTCCTGTGCAGGTGGAGATTAGCATACGAAAAATGCTTTTAATTTGTCCACTCTTGGACTTACCTATCTGTCAAACCCATACATGTGACAGCAGTTGGGTTCAACTTATCTCTACCACCTCAATAGAAGGTTTTAAATAGTCCAGGGCTGTTAGTTATTTGTAAGCTGAGTTTATTTAACACCCTTTCTCAAAAACAAACCAAATAAAATAAATAGACACCAAACTGTTGGTTCCATTTCTGAATATCAGAAACAAAGATGATCATGTCCAAGGATCTGTAAAAACTGACTTCCTTCTGACATAAGGAAATAAAACAGCCAGTGCAAACTGTTTCTTCATATCTACTTCTCGAGATCTGGTGGTTCTTTCAGTGTGGAACTTAGTTTAAGTATTGCTCCTGTGTAGTAATATTTTACACTGGCTATTTTTTCTACTACTTATCTTTTTTTTTTCCTTGTGAAATTTAACCTGCCTAATTTTGTAGTTCTCATTTGCACATTTGATTTGTGTAAACCACAGCACCAGAGGCTTTAGGGAATTAATTGAAATGAGATGCCCAATGGTGGCATGGCTGTGGATCTATTATGGCTTCATGCTTCACTAAATGACAGGATTCCCACAGGGCAGTACCTATCATGAAGTGGGTCTCAAGGGGTTAACATGGGCTGAGTCTCAAAATAGACTTGAAGCTCAGCACACCTACTCACTTAAAAAGAAGGAGCAGTAAATATGTGCATGCAAATTTGATTTCAAAGGACACTTAAGTGATGGTGGAAAAGTAGAACGCTCTTTCTCATCTTTCAAACTAGAAGATCAAGAACACTGGGCACCTTGCACTCTTCAAAGGGACTGAGCTGAGGGCAGCACCTGAAACAACTTTTCCCTACCACCTACAGCCCTGAGACTGGAACAGGAAGAAACTTCTCATAGGAAAATAAACTAGCTCAGGCTTTTCCCAATTAGCTTACTTCTCTATATTTTTATTGTTTCACTAAGTTCCTGGGTATTCAGCTTTTGCAATTCAGAAGATGCTCCCAAAATTCTACAATTTTATGTACTGAAAATAAATATTCCTTATTATGTTAATCAGATGCCCTAATGAAAGGGCAAGCATGGAGGTTCCATGTTTCATGTATCACTTGCTGATTTCGCACTGCCTTTACATCGTCCAAATTCTCCTGTTTTGAACAGTGAGTGGACAACAGCCAAATGCAAACTTAATCTATTCTGATCATTTAAAAACACTCATGGGGCAATGAAACAAAATTTGTATATTATCTATTATCTCAAATAAATATTGTCCTTAATAATAAACTGTCTGGTAGATGTATGAAACCTGTTCACTCTCCTATTGATGTTTTACTGGCAATAAGAGCTAAGGCCCTACCCTATTTTAAATTTAACTCTATGAAAATGGGCACTACCCAAGAAAATGCTAGCACAATTCCAGATAAAATATAATGTTGCGAGGCTGAAAAGTGCATGCAAAGCAAGCTGCATTATTAGAATGTTTAAATATTAATTATACCGCTGTGTAGTAAAGATGATCAAGTATGAGTGTCAACTAATTTTCTAAAAGCTGCAACATTTACTTTCATCTAAACTTCCTTTGTTAAAGTAAAACTAAAAGCCCAGCAAGTTTAGTCTACTTGAGTGTGTTTATTTTTATTGGTTTCTGCATAATTTTTTTCTACCATAAACTAACTTTAACCCCTTTTCTGTAATCTCTGCCAGTATAACTCCAACAGCACATCATAAAATTCCTATAATTCTTCAAAGCCACGGAGTTGGAAAGGAAAGGCTTGGGCACTTTGTAACAAACGCCAGCTATAAGCTTCAGCCAATTACATTTAACTCTTACAAACCCTCTTTTTGTGTGTGTGGATAAACTTACAGATTTATGCTCTATGGTCACTTTCATTTCCATTGTAAGTATTCTTCAGCTGCTTTTGAGTTTGAAGCCTGCTCCATTTCGTGTGAATACCGTGGTGGAGGTAGCACCTAGCTCTAACAGCTCAGGAGGCTAGGCTGACAGATGGGGAGACAGATGTACAGAACCATGTAAAATCAGAGAGACTTATTACCTTACAAGGAAGCCTCTGCTGATGGAGATGAGGCGGCCTGAAAAGTGGGCATTTCCAATAAACTGTGATGAAGGGGTTAAGCGCAATCACTGTCACTTTCCCTTTCTCTTTTCCTAGAATCTATTGCTTTTCTTTAATGCTTAAAACAACTACTAGAATCAGGCAGGAGCATTCTTAGGTAGAGACAAAGGAAGAGCATGTGTGTGAAGGAGACGCTCGGGTTTCATCCCGTCACCCATGGATGCCCAGCCAGGGTTTCCCACCTGAGACAGATTGCGACGCATGTTCGGCTCACTCATGCACAAGAAGCAATACACAAGTTCAGTGTAAAGCCACTTTAAAAGCTCATCGGGTGCATACTTTACTTGTACAAAATACCTTATTCATGACGGAGCAGTGAGGGCCTAGGTAATTACTTGAATCAAGGTGGCCTCAGAAGTGTTTAAATCTACAAGGACACTTAAAGCATGAATAATGCAAAATAATTTGCATCTAAATTTTTTAAGTGTTCTTTATTCAAAAACTAAAATGCAGTTCCGATTAAAGTTTGATGAGTGAAAGCTGAGCACTTCGTACCCACTGTGAAATGTCTCCTATATGTGGAAATTATTTCAGACAGTGGTGAAGGGACAAAAGAGTTGTATATGTGTGTGTGTGTGCGCGCGTGTGTTTTAATTTAAATTGTGATTAAGTTGCATTTCTAAGCCTAACTTTCTTTAGGTTTTGGGGTGGCTATCAAGTTAATTCCTGAGCTTGCTTAACAGGTACAAGTCCAAATTTCAATCCAGCCCTTTAGGAAACACAATGAAAACACTTGCTTAGGCCCAGTAATTTGCCAAACAAAATAGCATTTGTATTCAACGCCAATGCAATGAAACTTTCTGTTTCTCTCACCTACATTTTAAAATTCAAATTATTCTTTCTTTGAAATCACTAGATGCAAAATATCTATGCTCTCTGTTACTGCTAAAGTTTAGAACACTCTATTTCATTTTCTTGATATTATATTTACACTCCTGTGTGAATATACATTATCTACTATGTCACTGGGAAATCTGTAGTGTAAAGCTAAGAAGTATCAATATGTTAGCCTATGTTTTTAGGAAAAAAAGATTGAAAAGCTAAAAATCAATTGAAGAACCCAAAGGCAACTTTGTTACAGTAACGTATAAAAATGTTTACCATTACCTTTGAATAACTTTTCTTCATCTGGTTTTCTAAAGTAGAACATATTAAAGATTATTTCAGATGAGTGCTATAATAAAATTAAACACCATTTCCAACTTATACATGTTTTTGTCAGGGATTGAAAAACAAAGTAAATCATAGTTTGAAAATAATTTTTACTTTTCTTTTGCTAAATTTTTATAATCTCTTACCACTTGGGCTGCATTACCATTCCTGGAATTTCACAATGCTTGCATTTCATTTGAACTTGTGAGTATTTGAGAAACCACAATTCAAGAAACTGCCATTGTTTCCCCGGATTCTTTTGCCATGTGTTAGAGAGCGCTCCTGGCCCTTCTCTTCTACCTGAGATACCAGTAAAGCTCAATTAGAAACTAGGCCTTTCTTGTCTAGTTCACAGGCACCCCTCACAGCTGTGTGGAGGTGGCCTGCTGGAATGCAGGGAGAAAAGGCGGTGCAGGTCCTGCCAGGCTAGCAGTAGGCCTGACCTTGCAAGTGAATTTTCAAGGTAGGCCACTCTGCAATCCGCAGCACCTAAACTTTAAAGGCCCTTGCAAAGGGAAATTATTCTCCTGCTGTAGCCCTTATAAAGTATAAAGACTCCCAATTTATGGCATGCTCCAAAGCCGGCTTCTGCTTTATTGGAATTTTAGATGAGTGTGTTTGCCATACTCTTAGTGAGGGTGTATGCTACTTTTCTTTTGGGGGGGGGGTTGGATTTTGAACAATGAAAACATTTTTAAACTCATTGAACAAAGATTTCCCCAGCAACAGACCCCCTGCTCAGCAGGTCACCTATCTTTGCGACAGTTTTTCTTTTCCCACGCTAACCCCAGGGCTCATTTGCATAAGGTCTCTGTTGTGACAATTAGTTTCAGGTGAGCTGATTTCTATGCAGCTTGCCCAAGACGATGCACAAGCCCCGGGCCTCCCTGATCCTGGTCCTAATTGCGACTGACTGGCACCAGACACAATCATCCTCTTGATTCAGCAAATTGTCCTGCTAGTAGCTTGTTGTGACCCCGCAAAGCACAAATCATATCATGTCAGTCCAGCCTAGTAAACAACGAATAAAATACACTCTGAATGAGCATGATAATGTCTTTTCCGTATTTTAGGCATAGTTGACTAAATAAATGCAAATGAAAGCAACAGTCTTTTACTTGATTTGATTTCTGCTTGGGAGTAGGATTATGGCTCCTCATAAAAACTTTTCAGAAAATAGGACGGCCCCCATATTTAAATTCCATGGTTCCATAGCCCCGTCACCTGGGAGAAAGTCCCCAGGTAAAATAACTGGCTGCTTTCAAATTTCTCTTAGCTTTGTTGTTGTGGAAATAAGTAATATGCTCTTTCATCATCTGTGAAGCTACAGGGTACATCAATATGCACATTAGTAGGGTTCCCAGTAGTCCCTACTAGACAGAAAAGCATTTGGAGCCAATGAAATTTCACATCTCTGCATAGCAACCCAAGTTAGGAAAGAACTTTTCTTAACTCTAGGAAGCAAGTGGGAAACAAAGATGAGTGACTTAGCATTACAAGAATGTTTAAGGACAATTGTTCTTAAAATGTTGCTTGGCCCTACTCTGTTTGCAATTCTTAACTTAGCTGTATTACGCTATAAGTGGCAGCTCCCTTATAAATTCTTTCTTCCCTGATAGGAATGCTGTCTGCCATCCTGTCACCTTACTTAGCCACCTACCTGTCATCTCTATTTTCTCTCTATACTAAAAGTTAAAAAAAAAAAAAAGGACAAGGCTAATAAATGTTCCCAATGTTATTTGGCTAGTTTTCCTACTCATATAAAATAGGCATCGTCACCACTGTGATATTTTGTTTCTTTTTTTAAAGGTGATTGCATATAAGCATCTGCTTTCATGATATGAAAGATACAGTCATTCACATTCTACTTTCTCTAGAAGTAGAAAAGATTTTCATACAGATAGCTACTTTTAAGAATTTTGTATCTTGCTTCAATCTGTTTTTTTCTAATAATTATAGCATTATTTGTTAGTACCACAATACATTGATCTTGTTTTTCTTTCCAGGCACCTACACCTTTGAGTTGAAGATCATAGACGAAGGCCAGCGTTTATAGAGGAAAAGAGAAGAAAGAGGAGAAAGGAAGAGGAAAGAAAGGAAGGAGGAAAAGATTAAATTTATTATTGAAGAGAACTAATTGCTTTGGGTTCTTATGAAAAAATGTTTGCATTTGTGGCAGAGGGATTGTCTACCACCTTCAGTAAATTAATTCTCTCTGTTCCCTGACCTCAAGTGTGCCCCGGGTTACACAGCCCACTCCGGAGGGCTGCATGCTGTATGTGGCCTGAGCACATGGCCCGAGCACATGGCCAGGGTGTGACTGAAAGTACACAATTCTCATTTCCTCCTGTTTCTTGTGTCTGTTATGACTTTTAACCCCATTTTTATAGCAACATGGAAATTGTATTACTAAAGTCATTATATTAACTCAATTGAAAAGGTAGACTAGAAATAGTTGGGGAAGGGAGACTTCTAAATTCTAGAGCCCCAAGGGGTACACTTTTAGAACATTAAGGGCAAGGAAGTATTTTAATCTAGATAAATGAGTATACACAGTATCAAGGTAAAGAATTATTGAGGAGCCTACACAACTTGATTATAAAGTAGAATCTGCAAAGTATCTTTGATGTGAAAAATCTGTAAATCAAACTTTTTGAAAACTCAAGTGATCTTCAGTACAAGCAACGTAAATTAATATCTAGAGTATGTTTTGCCATAAATGTGTGCACATTAGTTACTTTATATGAATTATGAATTTGTTGAAAGAACAGTTTCAAAAATGATGATTACCTCTGGCCCCATTCTTACATGCCACTATAGTGTGTCATCCTTCAGACAGATAACCATCAAGTTTACCTCCCCTTTTGAAACATTTCTAAAGTAAAAAATTGCTCATCCTTGTACTTTTCCATGTGAATTCATTATAATAGTATAATAGTGTTATAGAAAAATGAGAAATAAGGGAGAGGATCCGGTTTTAGAAAAGGGACGCCAATACCCATATGCTTAAATGAATAATTCCAACAGAATGCCTCATTCCTTTCAATGCTGTACGCTCCATAACTTTGATTTGCTATTTTCTCTTTCCCCTAGTTTCCCCCCTTCTCCCTGTTCATTTTCTCTTTTTGCAGAATGTAACCTCTTGCTTTCTCACCTTGCTGGGGTGGGTTCCATCCAAATACATCTTAAGGTTTCTTTTTATTTGCAGGTTCCCTGGAGAAGAGCTTCTCTGTCTACATCACTGCAGTGCGCGGCGGTCCCCGTCATGATCTTTCCTGACGCATTTCGTTTTTCACCTCCACCTACCATAGGTTCTCATCTCATTCTACTTTCCACCCATGCCTTCTTTCCTTTTAATATCATTTCTCTTCCTCTCCATTGACATCCAAAGATTTCTCTGACTAATTTTTATTCTTTCGTTCTAACCATGTTAATTTCCTTTCTCATAATCCAAATGTGTTGAGCCTGTCGTCATGGGGTGTTGTGACAAAAACTGACTTTCCTCTCAATGTCTGAATCCCTTAAAACATCCCTTTCAGTGTTTCACATTTACCATCAACCTCTCTCAAGTCTTTGCTCAGATTTCTGGTCTGAAGTTTTTTCTTCCACACTTCCTAATTGTTACTTCCTCTCCAGTGTTTCCCATTTCTCCCCTACCTCTGTCCTAAAAGGTTTCACTTCTTAAATTACTATGGAGTCTTCTTGCTGTTTATTTCTCTTCATATTTCTGACATTTCTCTTTTTTTCAATGGTTCTATCTTCTACCTTTTTACTTTTACAGTTAGACTCTTCCCTCACCACCTTATTTTTCCAGAAACCTCTACCTGCCTATTTTATGACATTTTATTACCCCTCCTCCATTTGTCTATATCATTATTCCTTGCACTATGCTTCCATGGATTGTGTTTTTATATGTGGAGGGTGCTTTTATATCTCTGTTAGCTTCCCTTATTAAAAATCCAGCATTCACTTAAGAATAGTTACCAAAAAAGATTCTTCATTCAATTTAGAAAACATTGAGACAATTCTCATTTCATGAGACAATTCCCATTTAACCTGTCAATTCTTGTTCACGACAGAGAGAGAGAAAAAGTCAGTGTTTAGGTAAGACACACACACACACACACACACACACACACACACACACACACACACACCCTAAGACACTGGAAGCATAGTGATGGCATGGAAAACATTAAATATGGAGCCAAAAGCTATAGATTTGAATCCCGGCTCTTTTTCATATTAAGCAAGTAATAGGCCAATTTTCCAATAGTCATCCAACTTTTCTGGGTCTCAGACTCCTCAATTGTATTAAATGTCTTCTCTGTCTAGCTCCTACAATGATTGCAAAGATCAAATGAGATATTTTTGTCAATGCAACTTGTACAATATTAAACACTCTATAACCATGAGTTGCAAATGTTACCTTTTGTGTTAAAGTGGATACATTTGGAAATATGGTTTATAAAAATATAACTTTTAAAATCAATGTACTTCCTTTACTTTTGAAGAAGATCAAACAGTTCCCAGGCCAATATAATTTGCTTGCAATTACAAGAACAGAAAAAGTTCATGATCTCAATATTCATGAAGATGTTAGTTTAGAGTGGGAGATGTGAAAAAATGTTAACTGAAGGGCCTTGTATTATTTGCTTTGGGTTTTAAAGAATCTACTTTAGGATAATTTGCAAAATACACAGTTTGCTGTGTAGGTAATAATGAGTCAGGGGCCAAACCATCTTTCTTGTAACCACGTCAAAGGCTATTCCTGCCTCCCATTATCAAATTTCAAAGTCAGCATTTGTTCTAAATGGGGCTGATTTATTTGGCCTAAGATAGTTCCAACTTCTACCTGATGCTGATTGTATACACAAATACCTTAGCATTCTGCCGTGAATATAGAAACCACTATGGATTAAGTCTTATGGTCAAGCAAATCATATTTGGAATTCTAAAACTAGAGTTTCAAAGGAGTCTTGGAGAGAATTGGAGTCCCACACTCAAAAGTCTACACAGGCCAAGCAGGTGAGGGAAGTTGATGATTTTTCTTACGGAACTCAAAGTTGTTCCCACATGGTCTTTCCATGCAGCTATGTGGGCGCAAGGCACCAGATCATCTGAGTTCTCCAGGGAAGCTGGAAATCTGGATTTGTGTGTGTGTGTGTGTGTGTGTGTGTGTGTGTGTGTGTGAAATAGCCCAATTTTTAAATATTGGCAACCAATTCAAGTGTGTTTAAAATACTGTGTGGGCCAAATCAAACACATCTGTCAGCCACCAGTTTGCAACCTCTGTCCAGTCCCTGCATTTTATCATTAGGGATGTGAGGCCCAGAGAGGTTAAGGATGTATCCAAGGCCATGCTGAGATTGGAAGGCAGGACTGGGTGGGCCAGGTGTCCAAACTTCCTGAATCAAGTGTGTAGGACTCCTCTTGTTATACCGAGTCATGATCCCAGATCTTCACAGATCAGTCAGCCCACTCTGATGGAAACTAGTGGAAGACACATTGTCTGATCAGGAATGGCTTCTTCTGCATTTTTCCCACCCAAACCTTTTCCTATTTGCCATGGCCACTGCTTGTGAAGCTAAAGGTGGTGAAGGCAGAGATAGGCAATGGGGCCAGGAGCATTTGCCTTTCAGTTCCTTCCTGGCAACCTTCCTGTCTTCTCCTCCACTGACTCTTCCTTCTCATCACCCTCTCTATGATGCCAAAATAGGCTTAGTGGAATGCGACTGAAGTGGGAACCCATTTATTGCCAGGGGAATGTCAGTACACAGTGGAACATTTCCTGAACTATCTGCCCAGCCTGTACAGAAATTATGAAAATGAAACACCTCACCTAAAAAGCAACTGTCAAAAAACACAGGAGCAGTAAAACCAAAGAACGTGGAGTTCAGAACATGCAGCTCCATAGTCTAGTAACTCACCATCCAGGCGTACTGGACTTTCTGGTCTTGACTCCCTTCACTCTTGGCATACATGGCAATTATAACCTGGCCCTTCAGAGTAAAGAGTCACTTAGCATGAAAATAAGACTATGGATCTTGGGGCCACAATATCAAAACCAATAAATATAATTAACATACAAAACTGCATCTTGTCCCTGATTTGGAGTCAAAAGGCTGGAGTTCAAATCCTGGTTCTGTCAGCTCTGTTTCAATCTCTACCCAATGGGAAAAGCCTGTGGGTGAGTATAGTTGAAATCCTGGTCCCTTCCAAGTTCTAAAATTATATGAATGCTCTCTAGGGAAAATGATTTAGAAAATTAAATATAAATGCCAGATTATGCAATGATTTTAAAATAGAAAAGGATGTATAGGTAAATGCTAATTAGTATTATCATTTAATTCCAAAAATCAAAATTTTTAGAAATTTGGGTTGGGGTATTTTTTTTAGAAGCAAAAAATCTGCAGGGATTATTTTTAAAAAATATATTTGGGCTAGATGAAATACGTGTCCTCACTTACCTATGCTAGTGTTTGGATGAGCAGAAACATTTACATACTTGGAAAACTAAGGAGTTGGGGAGTTATTTCTTTATGCCATAAACTGTTTCAAGAAGCCATAACATCAGCCATCCAATGCTGCCTTCTCTCTTCCTTTTCTTTTATTTATTTATTTTTGCAACAGAGTGTCTCATTGTCACCTGAGCTAGGGTGCAATGGTGCGATCTCAGCTCACTGCAACCTCTGCCTCCGGATTCAAGCGGTTCTCCTGCCTCAGCCTCCCAAGTAACTGGGATTACAGGCACTCGCCACCATGTCCGGCTAATTTTTGTATTTTTAGTAGAGACAGAGTTTCACCATGTTGGCCAGACTGGTCTCGAACTCCTGACCTCAGGCAATCCACCCGTCTAGGTCTCCCAAAGTGCTGGGATTACAGGTGTGAGCCACTGCACCTGGCCTCTCTCTTCCTTTTCTTCTTAGGTTAAGAAAGTAAAAAGGAATCAGTGATTTAAACCATCTCCTTAGATATAAGAGATACTTTTGAGTTTAGTGTTATTCGCCAAAACCTCTGCATTTTTCAGGCTTCAGTTTATTTTATACCAATAGAGACATATATTTTTACCTATGATATGAGTGATACTTTAGATGAATCCAGAAATCTGATTGTTAAGTGTGAGGTGCCTGACCTGAGTTTACAAAACTTTTATATTTGGCTGAAAAGCAGTCTTGCAAACAAAAAAACCCACATCTTTTCTTGAAAAGATTCCTTCATTGTATTTATATCTCTCCTCTGACTAAATTGTTCACTTTGATCACAAAAATGTATATTTCTACATTTTTTGGTCTAATTGAAAAAATAGGTAATTCAACGAAAATGGAGAAAGAAAATGTCAAATAAGGTAATAGAAGGTTTTTTTTTTTTTTTAAAGAAAGAATATAATGTACTTTACTCAATTGCGTTTTCATAAAATAAAAGATGGTCATTCAAGTGGAACTCGGCAATTAATTTTATCCTCTCCTTATTTCCATGTGTATTCTTTTTAAAACTAAGACTACCTTGATCATGGTTTTGATTACAAATCTCGAAAACAATTATGGAAATGATCTTTAATATAATAATATATTTTACTGAAATGTCTCAGCTTTTTCATTCCAACAACTGAAACAGAGACAATTCTTTGCATGTTGAAATGTGTAATTATCATGTATCCAAAAGGGAGGGTGTAATTTTCACATCTGATTACAAGGGAAGGGTGTAAGTGAAGCTGCCTGGGTAAACTTACACTTGTTTACAAAGAGCAGTACCTTTGATATCAAAAACTCAAAACATGCAAAACACTGGGAAAAAATCAAGATTAACAAGCACAAAACTAAACAAAAACTTAAGAATTTTTCTTGGTCCCGTTACAAAAATAAAGTCAATTCTTCTGAACTTGTATTGGTCTACATATTTCTGATGATTCTGGGGCTCGAACATTATTTTATTTTGCAAGCGTATTGGTGATGGCATTAGTAAATGTTAGGAAGCTCAAACACTGCACTTAATTTGATAGGAAACTTCAAATCCTTATTATGCATATAAACTTACGTGATCAGTTTAAACTAGAAAACGATTTTCATCTCAATAGAACACACTTCTCCTAAATTCAACATCATTGCTTGCAAGATGTACGTTTTTGATGTTTTTATCTCTCTGCTATTTTTTTTAACTTCTGATTTACCTTTGATAAGATCAACTTCTGCTCATGTGAACTTAAGTTTTGAACATGCAGGAAGATATGCTATCAAGGAAAGTCCGTGTTGTGATGGTAGCTATCACTCAGCATGAAGATTAAAGATAGGTAAAAGGGCCCACAACAGGTAGGAAAAAGAAACTGCCCCAACAGCCAGCACATATCAGGAACAATTTTGAATGATACATACTTATGATTGCTAAGTGATTGTGGTAGATTTTTGAAAAGCTTAAAAAGATTGACACTGAATATTAAGTTTGCTTGCCATAAAACAGGCAAAAAAAAAAAAAAAAAAAAGAGGGGGGAGAAGAGAAAAAAGGAAAGGTAAAGAAATTGACTGAGGAATAGAAGATACAAACTTATTCACACTAAAAGGAATCCACTAGAAAGTATTCAGTTATCTATTTAACTTTACAATTATATAGAAAGCAATCAATTTGTTAGAAAGCTATTAGGTTTTCAAATGCAGTATCAATGGCAAAGCTGATTTTGGTATACTTTAAAAATCAGATTGGTTTTTGTTTTTGTTTTTTGTAATGTGCTAAAACAAACTTGACAAGTAAGATCTCTGAAAAAGAATTCAAGCTACCAAATGATTAAAATTTAAGGATAATTACGGTAAAAAGTTATTCTGTGAAAAAGAACTAGGGTCTGCATTCTTTATTACCTTAAAGCATTTCAGCAATACTCAAAGTTGAACTTTTATAAAATCTTAAGCTTTTTTTCTTTATATAGGATTTCACTGTGAGCCGTACATGTTGTTTTCCATTATATCAAAAAGCAAAACACCTGACACGAATCTCCTTCCCCTTCTACTTCAGTGGGGGTGTCTGAGATGTTGTCTCCATGAATGCGTGGGAGATGACACGGATGTGTCTAAAGCCAGAGGAGCTTTGGAGGACAGCGGCAGTTTCCAGGTAGTTCAGAGGCCCACCCAGCTTCACATATCTGTGTCCACAGCATACCAATCAATGCTTAGTGCACAGCACATTTTTCACTGTGTTGTTAGAGTACATTTGCTTATATTTTGCACAATTTTAATTTAACCATATTGATCAAACTGAACACTCAATAAGACCCTAGGCACCTTAGGCTTATTAAAATTAGTCAACATGGAGCAAGTGAGCTAAGGAAGTAATGGAAACTGTTTGGAGATTTAAATACAGTGGAACCCACTTAAATAAATACCTGTTAATGAAATAAATCTATTAAATGAATTTATTTTCTCTGAATCAAATCAAAACACACAGAGTAATACTCAAGAGGACCTTTACATGAATACTGCTTAAATGAATAAGCATCTTAAATGGACATGCTTCTCTTAAAAGGCAAATAGTACTTTCATGTCCTCTAAGTTTAATTAAAGGAAGAAAATCCATGGTGACTTTTTTTTTTTTTGATGTATTGTCATTCTTTGGAATTAAGCAGGAAAAGGTGCTTAAATAACACTTTAAATGCTATAAATATTATTTTTCTTTAGGATAATTGCTCGTGTGTGTGTGTGTGTGAGAGAGAGAGAGAGATGGGCATTGGCTCGTGGAAGACAAACTCTTGAAACAACTGAACTCATCCATCTGTCAGGCATCTCACCCATGGTAAGTGAAATTAGAAAAACATTAAAGTTTCTAAACTGCCTGCCACAACCCTATGTGACAGAGAAATGGACTGGTTACTTTTAACATATAGTTTATTTGCCTCTTTAGAAAGTGTTGTTCTTTCTCCAGCATGGTTGATTAAAAGCATCAACTCCCTTGATCTAACGATGATTTGTAATAAGAGGCTCCTTTGCACATACTGGGTGCTCAAAATAATGTTTTTTAAAAAGCAAGAATGTTCTTTTTTATTGTGATAAAACACACCAGATGAAATCTACTCTATTATTGTTAACTATGTGTGTATCGTTGTTCAGCATATCTCTAGAATTTACACTAGTGCTGTTTAACATAAAGTTGATGTTGAGCCACATCTTTCACTGACCAGTCCCTCTTTTCTCAGAAGGGGTGACCTATGGTGGTATGTTATTACCATGAAAGAAAAAATGCAGCACACGTTGAAGTCTTAAAGTAATAATATCTTTTTAAATACAGTGGGCACACAATCCACAGAGATTTTTTCAGACCCCCTTTATTTAGTGTTGCCTTTAGAGGGCCTTGTTTATTCATGTTTCTTTTTTTTTTTTTTTTCCTCTGGCCTAATAAAAGATATTAGCTCTTTTCCCTAAGCAAAAACACGCCTATCATGAATCAGGCAACTAGTGGGAGACTGCTGGCCAGGTTTCACCCCACTAAAATTCTAATCTATACTTTGTCTTTTAGAATTAAGGAGAAAATGCATATCAGCAGAATCTCCTCGCTACTTTATTTCATTTATAAATTACGAGAATGATGCTATTATATATTATTAATTTCTGCTGTTCTCCAACTCTGCTGCAGCAGTGAGCTGCGGATGTTGGAACGGTGTAATTATGTTCTAGTAGGGTAGCCATCCGTTTCCTTTCAAAAATTTACAGGATTCTTAATCACGCTGCTCATTTGGGTGCGCAGCAGCGAGGATGGCGAAACACAAACAGGGCACGTTCGTTTACATAGGAACACCTGCTTAGCATGATAGCAGATGTCAGTCAGCAAGCAGAACACAAAAGGAAAAAAAATATCAACAACAGCAAACTCGAACCATTTTGATTTGGTGCAAGGAAATCTTTTCAGGACTGATGGCAACAGTGAACATTCCTTCTGAAACACAAGCAGAGGCTCTGAAATTCCCAAGTCTTGTTTGTGGTTAACATGTTGTCAGAGAGAAAGGCTGTTTTTGCCTCTTGTTGCTTTCTGGTATTGACTCTGAGTGTCTTTATTATTTGGGGGAATTACTAAAATTACCCTGCCTCAGTTTCCTGATCAGTAAGCAGACAATGGGTTGGGATATTCTAACTAAACACCTAGTTCCCTGAAAGTGATGATCATTAGAGGCAATGCAATGGTAAGAGCATGACTCTCCCCAGACATAGTTCAGATCCCACTACTGTCACTTAGTGGTTGCATGACATCAGTCAAGTTATTTAACTTTGCTAAGCCACAGTTTCCTGATTTGTCACATCTGCTGAGAAAATTAAATGAGATAATGTATACAAATGCCTGCCACATAATAATGATATAATAAATGGTAGCTGTACTATTATTATTAATATCACCACTGTCATTTTCATTATTATTTGGATCCTCACAGAACCTTTCCTACTCTACATATTATTTATTAAAAGTCTGGAATGACTACCAAGAAATCTCTTGCAGAGATCATGATAAAATGTGGTATTTTTGACGTGTAGAGTTCTACAATGTTATTACAACGATACTTACTACTAACACTACTGTTATTTTGTAGTTAGAGATCCTGCCATCATTTCTGGGATTTATATCTGAGCCATAAAAAAAGTTTTCTGGGCCGTACTCTGCCTAAAAAGAGCCTCAGTGAAAGTGAAGTGCTTTCTGCAACTTTGACACAATAAAATGAAGCTACGGAAAGGAAAAAATGACAAGTTCATCATCTTCCTATGTCCACTTCACCCTTACACTTCTCGCACTCGTTGTTTAAGGGCTTTTCAGACTACACTGGTATTTCCCATTCTCTTTCTTTTCCCAAAATGGTTAAAATTCAAAATGGAAAACAGCTATCACACATGGGCAATGACTAATTTTCCTAAGGAATTTTAGTATTCGGAATGTGTCTGCTTGTGCAGGCCTGTGCGATAAAGGCTCCCTGAGTATGCATTGACTTGATACCCAGTAATGGCTGCTAAGGAGCCGTTATGTAGTGCCGTGTCAATGATCCGTGCGCTGAGGACTCCCCGAGTACGCATTGACACGATAGACCGGAACGGCTCAGAAGAAGCTGTTATGGTCTATCATGCCAATGATGTGCGGATATTGGCAGGGCCTCTGGCCCTTCTGTGGAAACTATGGAGTCTCTGAAGGAGTCGGGGTGGGCGCCATGTGGGCGCCATCAGTTGAGCCTAGCAGCAGTTCCATCTTCCCTTTGCCTTGGGTTTACTTCAGAAGAGTCAGCTCGGAAAAGTTGTCCAATTACTTCAGTGGTCCCAATGTCACACCACCAAAACGTGAGCGAAAGTGAAAGATGTTCTTGCCACTTTGTCTTTCGTTTCTTCTCAAGAGAAAAACAGAAACCTAATATATTGTTAATGAAAAAAGGGGGCACAAAAGTGAAGGTAACATTTTGTCATATTTTTGTAAGTTTCAGATTATAAACATATCTTTTCTGCTTTAGGAATTTCATCGTGTACATGTAGATGGTGCCGGGCAGACTTTTTGTTGTGGTGGTGGTGATTTTCAGAGATTGAAACATTTAATCCATGCAAAGAAAACTACCTTCTTTATATGTCCTCAGCAGTTAAATAGGTACTCAGAACTCAGCATATAGGAAATGGTTCAAAAAACCTTGGGAAGAGAAGTGCAAGTTCAAGAATAAAGTTTGGATTCACACATGCTTTACCAACTTAAGGCAGTAATTAATTCACTTATGGTATTTACATGCCCCTCTTCAGATACTTATGGAGAACATGGGAATTTTAAATTCACAATTCAGTGCAAGATTTAAAATGATCTTCATTAGAATTTGAAGCTATACTCTAAACTGCTTTATATACTACCAACAGGGAGCCTCATTATGTAGTACTATATTTGGACTACCTTCTTTACATTTTGTAGCTGTAGATTTTGAATGTATTTCTGGTATGCTTAAGCAGAATCAAACAAAGTGTTTTAATCAACTCTATTAACTAACCAATCCACACAGTTGCGTGGCAAACGTATAGTCAAGAGACCTTGTGCTTCTTCTTTTCTGATGTCTTCAAAGGATCAGGGGAGAAGAGAGATCTGAGATACCCAAGCACAGAATGGTGGCAAAGGATTGCAGAAATACCAAAGTGCTTCACTAAAAAAGATGATGGGAACAAAGAAACAGTCAGATTAAGCAGAAAATAGCTAAAATGATTGTGATTCTAAGTACAGAAGGTACTTCTGTATGCTCATTTCCTTGAGTAGAAAATAGCCCAATTTTCATAATGAAATTTGGAACAGGGGTAAGATATCTACCCATGGTATGTATTAAATGTTGATTGACTTGTTGACGGGCAGAAGGAGCTCACTAAATGCCAACCCAAAGTGAATGCTCAAGTGACAAAGAAGAGTGGAGGAAGGGGACAGAACATTAAACACCTACTATGTGCTTGGCACTTTACCTATTACCAGTATTTCTTCACAACTGTCCTGTAACATGAGTATTATTATGAGAAGCAGAGATGCAGTTAGGCTGAATGACTTGCTACAGGTCTTATGGCTGGTATGAAAGTAGAAACCAAATTTGAGCCCAGATGTCCAAAGCCTACACTCTTTTGAGCACCCACACTGCCTCTCTGCCTCCCTGACTCCCAAGTCTCAAAGGTGTCATTGGGAAAGGCAGAAAGCCAGTTGATTTAAATACAAAATAAAATAATAAAAAAAAGCAACAACAACAACAAAAAAAAACAAACCCACCCAAGTATTCAAAATAACATAGCTGTCACAAAGTGAATTTCAAGAAATTATTAAGATAGTGTAGGGAATCTGACATAAAGTTACCCAAAGCTTTTTTCTAGATATGATAATGCATACTTACTCTTTACTATACCTGCTGTATTTATTATACCTTTACTTTAACAAAACAATTTTTGTGTGTCATGGCCTGAGCTGAGATGGGCAAGACTGCCCTGAAGTCATTTACACATTTGTGGGGAGACAAATAGGAATCAGATATTTTAAGTGCTATGACAAAAGTCATCTCAGAATATATTCTTTCAGGAATTTTTTTGGGGGGATGCTGTTTCTATAAGAAAAAGTACCATGTATATTTCCTGGAAAGGTAGAGGTAGAATAGCATGCCAATCACTATGACTATTTCTTTTTTCTTCTTTTTTAAAGTACTCTCCAAAGAGTAAAAAAGAAAAGGAATGAATATCTCAGGCTATGGTTATTGTTTCCTCTTTTCAAGAATGTTTCAGCAGGGCCCAGAAACTGAAGTACCTCTATCGTAGGGTTCCTGGCATCCTGATTAGTCACACCTTGAAACAGTCATAATCAGAATTTAGTGAGTGTTTTCTATGCTCCAGACACTGTCTTTAGATTTTGTGTAATACTCCCAAAGATTCTATAAAACAAATACTGCTCCCCATTTTTAAGCATTAAGAACCGAAGCTCAGAGTGGTTAAGAAACATACCCAGTGGCACATGGCATGGAGAGTAAATGGCAGAATCAGAATGTGGACACAAATTTGTTTGGGTCTGAATCCTGTGTTCTTTTCATTGTATCAAGTGTCTCGCCTCCTTGGGGAGGGAGGAGAACTGGGCTCCATTTGTTACAAGTGAATAGATCTAGAGATGTTATTGGAGCAGGAGTCTGGGTGGTGGAGATGCGAACATGCAACAGTGAAGCAGCTCGCCTTGCAGCCTCCAGCAGATAGCACATGGCAGGGTGTGTGGACCAATTCATAGGTTCTAACTTTCATCCTTAGTTGTGTAACCTCTTTGTGATATTAAAATAATATCTTAAATTCCCATCCCATTCACCTCTCTTATGGCTGTTGTCCAAATCCTATTATTTAGGAACTTAATAATTTTAAATAGCTTGGTGTTTTTAAATTGTCAAAAAGTCTAATAAAACAGGAATATTTCACACATGCACAGACCCAGTTCTGTGGGACACCCAAAGGCTAGCTCTTAAACTGTGTCCTATCATCAGCGAAGAAGTAAAATCTAGACTGTTGAAAAGCACAATGCAAATATGAATTCCAACGAATCCTTGACTGTGCGACCTATGTGAAAATCACTATTCTGCTTATTATCTATATCTATTAATAGACTTCCATTGTAATGATAAGGCAGACGTTTCAATCCAATTGTTAGGCTGATAACTGACAAAATGTGAAATTATTGTTCTTTTTGGACAATGTAAATTCATTTCTGGAAAGGTACAAATCTCTAAGTTCATTTCCTTAAATTCTAGGGCCTTTAAGAAAGGTAGACAATGTAGGAATATGCAGCTGTAATTTTTTTTTAAAGGCTACTGTTCCTTTAATGCCCAGCTGGTTCTGAGATGTAATAAAATTGACATATTGATTCCTTTGAATTTACAAATGCCTGTTTCATAAACTCCATCTCCAAAGCCTAGGCATCTTTAGAGCACTGTCATTTTTTTTCTCCAAATGGATCAATTATGTGCCCACGTAATCCTGTTACCTGTGAAATCCATGCATACTTCTCCCATTTGCTGCAGTTCCCAGGCGGACAAACTTGCATTATGTGCGCATAAACAAACAACGCATTTTCCTGATATTAGAGATTGTTTTCAAAGTGAAAGGCAATCTCTGGGGTCCTTTACTCAGAAAAAGAAAAGAAAGAAAAATCAAAAAGAAAGGAAAACCTGCCTATCTCTTCAAGAAGTAACCTTGGTGTATACACACACACATATACTATCTCTTGTCTACATATGTATTTATATTGACCACTCTGAACCTTTCATTTAAATCACACAGTTTTGCTATGTTCAGTCCTTGAACTGCTCAAGCAAGGAAATTCTTCATTTTAGTTAAACTAGTCTGTGCAGGTTTATCACGTTTTTTATTGCTATTTTTTCTCCTTTGTTGATAATTAGTTATTTAAGGGCAAATCATTCCCAAGACACCTTGAAACAATTGAGAAATGAAAACCCAAAGTGAACTAGGTTATAAAGTTTGCAGCTGTCTTATGGAAAGAAAAGTCTTCAGTATTTTTCACTGCAGCACTTGACACTCTGGCTCTGAGTTTTCCTTAAACACACACAGAGTCCTTTATTGAAACAATTGTAGAAAACAAAAAGATTCTGCTTCTACTACATTAGGAGGGAAACGCCTCAGTGAACCAGGAGGCCCTTCCCATGTCTTAAATCAGCAACAGCAAATTGTCTTCTCATATAAGCATGTTTACATGTTCGCATGTAGACATACCTACCAGGACAAAATGCAGAAAGAAAGCTTATGTGCGAATATATATGCCTGGACTGTGGCTATAGAATCCCCTGAAAATAACCCACAAGCAAACATGCTTTTGTCTATGTGTGAACTCTCTGTGTGAGCAAAGTACTGTGCATGTTCTGCACAGAGATATGAATTCTTGCTTCATTCTTTCAGCCTGTGCTGTATCTGATTTTCCTCACTTCACTGGGCACCCAGCAGTCCAGTTACACTGCACTTGCACTCTACAATTTGTCTCTAAGAGATTCCCCGAATCACAAAATGTCTTGTCTGCTGTCCAACGTGCTCCCCATATGCAGAAAAGCTGGTCTGAAAAATTGGGTTGTGCTTAGAGCCCTGTGGCCTGGCCCACCTCTGCCATTGTGCAGGAGTGGTTTTAAAGATAAATAGCTGCATGTTAACCAGATTTGACATGCTGTACAAAGGCAGGCACCTTTGGTCCCATGACACAGCCAAACAGAAAACACAACAAGCAAGGCTGGCAAAGATGTCCGACCTGAATAAAAGCACAACAATTTGTCACATAGTTGTTACAAAACGTTAGCAGCTTTAGGGCTTGCCATGGGATAGCAGAGATAAGTCAGTGTGGAGAATTTAGAAGTCTGAGAATTAGTGAGTCTTAGGCAATGGAAGAGTTAAATCAGAAAAGGGGGAAAACAGTTATCGCAAAAGGATTATTTTCATCTGCTTCTTCATAAGGCCGAAGAAGGCCTTAATGTCATGAATTAAATCAGCAAGACCAGTGTTCCAGGGTTCACCAAACTCCACTGTTTTGAAGGGTTGTATGTTAACCATCTCCTTCCAAACTCCCAAAGATGTAGCACATTCTAGGATTAGTTTCTTGAGGATCAACAACCATTTTTTATTTTCTTTTTCAAACTGACATAGTGATGAAAGAAAAAATAAATTTTGAGGATGAAACATTCTTACACCCCACTTAGTCTCACTATTCACTCAGGGAAACAGAATCAAACTGCCTCACTCCTTTTCAAATGCTGGGTTTTCTTTTCCAAATGTCCTTCTAGTCAATGATCATTATTGCCTGTGTTGCTTGTAATTCTAGAAATTCCATGATTACAGTAACATTTAACCGTAGACTTTCTTCCTGACTCCAGGCTCATGCCCTTTCTAAATCTTAATTTCCTCATCAGTAAAAATAGTATTAAAACAATAGTACCCATTTCACAGCATTATTGTCAGGGTGACATCCGATGACATAGGCAAAATTCTTAGCACAGGTCCTAGCATATTGATAAGTACTCAACAAACGTTAGATGATAATATCTTTCGTACAGTTGCCAGAGACATGCCACTGAAACACAAATACGATCATGTCACTCTTCTTTACATCACCTATTTACTGGATACAAGCCAAAAATACGGGATAGGAGATTCTTCTGCTCCCTGACCACCTTTGCAGACTCAAATCAAGCTCATCCTCTTTGCTTATGCCCTGTGTTTCAGACATCTCAGTTGGCTGACAATGCCTGCGCTGTTCACCCTTTCTCCTGGCTTGTACATGCCATCCTCTCAGCCTAGTGTGCCGTGCCCTCACTCGCTGGTGAAATCCATGTCGTATGACAACAGTCACGTCAAAAGTCACTTCTGCCATGAAGTCTCCCCTCACCACCTGCTCCCAGATCTAGTTGTGCCATCCTCTGTACTCTCTCTGTATTGGGTACAAAGTTCTTTGTGGCACTTACCACATTTTCATCAGATCTGAAACGCACCCCCATTTCCCACTAGACAGCAAGCTCCTCAGGGGCCCAGGCTCTAGCATCCATTTTTTGATCCATAGCCTCAGCTAGACCCTGCACATAGTAGGTATGCAATTAATGCAAAATGAACAAATACTGTAATTTTCTGCTGACATACCACAGGAAGACCTAGAAAGGACCTGATGACATACTTTTCAATTATTGTGCGATGAGAAAAATTTTCTTTTTTTACAATGCAAAGCTCTGATCACCCTCAGGAATAAAGGTGAAAGAAGCCCTGAGTAGAAAAAGAACATGTACATTTTTCTTTCATGAATCTGACATCAGCTTCAAAGAGGTGATGCTTATAATAATAGCAGAATGAATTGAGTTAAGCTCGCATGGCAAACTTTGAAACAAAAAAGGACTTTAAAAATGCCAATCTTGTGCTGGGCTAGGCATGTAGTCCAGGCCTTTTCTGACAATCCTGATGACTCTGTAAGAGTACAGAGATGATACGTGGTGGAGGGAGCTTGTATAAAAAGACACTGTCAACATACATATATGCCATTCTCAACATATATATTATGTATATAAAATAGTATATAATATATAATAAAATATAGTGTAAATATATTATATATTATATATAATATTTTATCTATATATTATATATAATATTTTATATATATATATATATAAACCATTGGTGGCATCTCCCAAGTAACTCCACATTGCCCTGCTAAGCTCATAGGGCACTATGAACCAAATGTAAAGAGGTAAGATTTCTACTGCAAATATTTCAAGGGGTAGCAAGGTCCTGGCGCTCTATTGACATCTGTGATTCTCTAACCTTTGTGACCCCTTGTAAACTCAGAACCAGTGCAGCCTGGAGAACGTCATAATACCTCCTCCATCCCACCACTCTGCTGAAATTTGAGCCAAGCCCCATGTGGTTGCAGATCTTATGTTCACAGGTCCTGAAGAAAATCCAGGAAGGCATTCTTTGATGAAGTCTGCACCCACCCTCGCTGAAGGTATATGAAATCGTCATCATCACAGTTAGTGGGAGGCAAGAGCTGGTGAAAGGAGAGGGATCATGAAGGTGACTGGTGACCTTTCAGTTTCCCCCATTTAGAGGTCTCATTTTATTTCTACTTGTAATATTAAATGGGAAACATATTTAAATATGAAAGAAATGACGGCATGCCACTTGGAACAACCAGCTGAGCTGTCACCTCTAAGTTGCACTTTTCATTTGTGTCCTAAAAACGATCAGGAAGGGTCATAAGGGAAGGCCCGAAACTAGGCCTGAAATCAGAGGATAGAAAGATACTCCCAGAGATCCCTTGAGCCCAGGAATCTCAGGCTGCTGTGAGCTAGGATGGTGCCATTGCACTCTAGTCTGAACCACAGAGTGAGACCCTGTCTCTAAAAATGAATGAATGAATGAATGAATGAATAAAGAAGACACTCCCAGAGATACAGTATTCCTTATTTTTCACCTCTCTCCCCAAAATGTCAGTGTTACCCAAAAACATAACTTCAGAGTGAAATGAAATTATTGATTTCTGCCTGAAACAGTAAAAAACACGTAGAATATTTTACATGAGAGAATTTGATTATCAGATTGATCTGCCACAATGAAATAAGCATATTCTTAGGATGAGTTTTATATGGAGAGATCATTTTGCAGAATGCCAAACACAGAAGAGGATGCTCGAAAAGCCCCCCAAAGTCTCTTCACTCCAGTGGTATCAAGCCAGATACTCAAACCCCATATTCTCAATTCATTACTAAAATATCTTAAATTCATATTGTTCAGAGGGTCAGAATAAGTACATGAAAGTTATATTTCTTCCGTTAAAAGATTTTAAAAGCCCAGTGGTTTAATAGTAAAAATATAGTATAAATAGAAATAATTTTTAACTCTTATCTAATCTATAAAATCCACTCGTGCCAATAGAATGCTTGAAATATATTAAGTTGATAGTGTGATGTTTTGTAGAAAGTTGCATCTTTGTTGAAAGGAAAGATGACATTGAAAAACAGTCAATTTCTGGAAACATTTTTTTCTAGTGATAACTTTATTAACTGGTTTTAGATGTTTCTAGATGGAATAACAAAGTTGCAGTTCAAGATTCTGAGAAAAATATCGGCCTTATTATAAATTTTCTGTTTCTTCCTTAAACTTTAAAAATTTAATCTCAAGTATTTATTGGATTGGTTAATAGTCATTCTGTTTGTACTACCTATACCATGGAAAGATTTCCCTCCATGTCTCCATTTTATTGATGGGAGCATTTCACAGCCAAACAAATCTCCATTAGTCAGAAGTTCAGGTGTACAATTTTGACCTGTGTAACAATTTTGGGCTTGCAATTTGTGTTGTTATATTTCTTAATCTAGGTCTAAAATATGTGCAGCATTGCTTTTAGAAAGTAAAAAACTGATGGATTGTGCCATCTATGGCAGCATTTGTTCAGCATTTGGTACAAATGGGAGAAAAAAGATACAGAATGCATGGATTGATTTTCAAATTACCTCAATATTTTGAAAACATTTTCACCTGCATGCTGAGAATGCTAAGAATGGCAAGGAAGGCAATTGTGCATTTGCACAGCCTCCACTGCATTCATTTATAAATTACCTCATCACTGACTGAAATTAACACTGATTCTTACAGGCAATTTCTCAATTTCCAATGCTAATTACATTTTTTTTACTTTTAAATTCTGTACCACCTGTTTTGGGCAAGACATCTTAGGCAGCGCGACCGCATTTAATCACAATTTTAATTAACCGCCCTGTAGATGTGAAAAAGAAGCAATTATAATGTAGATGAATGATGATTTTTCTGCATTAAATTGTTTTGTTTCCCTGGTATGTTGATTGTAACACAGCACACAAATACAGTAACTGTACAATTTTTTTCTATTGTAATTTAGTAATTGTTTTTGGAAAACCAGTTTGGGAATGAGTGACTTCATCTGTTTACAAATTGATTGATACTGTTCACTCACTGATTGCTGCGGCGTATATTTTGGTATTGCACAGCCTAGCATAAAATATAATTAGAGATGCACAGGCTTTGCAGCACCATTTTGGAATCTGAAAATCAACTGTAACTGAAGTATGTTTTCCTTGAGCATACTAGTATCAGTTGGGGCTGATGAAATGATAATCAAAACAATGGGCTTTCCAATTCCACTACAGGAGAAACCCTTGGTTTCAATCTGATAGTCTAATATGGTAAGTTTATGAATTACTCTGTACTAGGCATGGGAGCTGGGGGCTGGCAAGTCTGAAGCTTGCACAACTCACTCAGATCTGTATCACAAGGAGCACACAAGTGAGGTAAAGAAACAATGATGAAAAATAAAGAGTTGCTGCTTTGGAAATGGAAGGATTGTTCCCGACACCCAGGCACAATGCACTGGTGTGCTGTAGCGCTAGGCCTATCTCATCTCTACACTATGATACAATAAGATCACATTCATGCTCCTGGCTTGCAGATACAGATCATTAAAGCTGTACCTCATTGAAGATAAATTCAAAGATCTTCTTTATACGAAGCAGAGCCTGTTCCTCACTCAGCTAGAAACTGGATGGGGGTGGGGGTAGTGGGGGGAAAGAGCCATCAGTACTTGTTTATGAAATCTTATGCTTACTGATAGCTGGAAGATCTACACTTACTATTCTCACATGAATTAGAGCCCTTCAGGAATACCCTAGCCTAATGTCACACCCACTCCCAATCTCAGGAACTTTCTCCATTAACACACTGCATTGGTGTCGTAGGGCTTGTGTCTCCCTCCAATCATCCAATGAGTCGTTCTGAAATGTGCTCATTTGGATGAGTCCTGGGCTAGGCCATTTCTGCCAGCCTGGAAAAAAGGGGAAAAGGCCACGTAAGCAATTGTGGATGTTCAAAGGAAACTATTTACGAGACCTCTTCATCTCCTGCTTTGCTTCTTTTTACACTCTATTCCTTAGAAGATTCTAAAGTAGAACAGTTCATTAAAAGGTGAGAAGTCATGTTGGTCCTAGCCAATGATTTGTTACAAAACATAACTAGAATTATGGTTTCATTTAGAGCAATTTAAAGATAGAATGTTAGAGCCGATAGGACAAAGCAGTTAATATCAAGATGGGGGTTGGGGGTTGGGGCAGGAGGACTATTTGGATGGACTGCTGTTTGTCTCTTCCATAAACAGTTGCTAACAAAGTATTAATAGGAAACCCCAAACTGATGCCAAAATTCACTTCATATATTAAGTAAGAATCTGCCCCATTAATATATTAAAAGCTCTCTTCTTTTCCAGGTTGGAGATTACATGTCTAAATCTTGTTCACACCTATGGGATTGAACAAAATTTTCTCATGAAACTAAGAGAACAGGCCCGAGAGTCTTGCAATCTATGCTGTTAGCAAATGTCTTTCTCATGCCTGACGTTATACAAAACTAGCAATAAAGGCTTATTCTTTCCTAGCCACCCCTACCTGTATCACTCTTTCTGGTGGTGGGAATTATTTGGGATAAGTGAACATGGAGAAAAACTACCACTGAAAAGAAATGGGCAATTCATCTCAGTTACTGCTAAGAAAGCACACTTAGGGCAGGCAGAAATGTGGATGTGTTTTACCCTGGAGATTCCATTTCAGATTCTTAGTGCAGTCTCACCGGTTATTAGCAGCAGCAATACTTTTAGGCTGCTGAGTATTTTCCTCTCCTTTGCCACCTTCCTCACCTAACTCGTAACAGCTCTCAAGAAAGATGCTGTTTTATGAATGGAGGTAAAAATAACCTTGAATATCTCAAATTATAGCCTCTTTACATAATGAAAAGGGAGTATTCTGGCAGCAGATTTTTTTTTTTTTCATAAAGTTGTTCCAGCAATAATGCTTGTTTGGAAGTTTCTAAAAGTGGTAACATCTGTGCTCCTGCTGGCAGATGCCATCCCACCAACCTTTCTACGGGCGGTTTGTCTTTGAGAGAAAATAAAGTACCTGATCCCAGGCCTTAGTCAGTCTTAGCTCCCTGTATCTTCTCACTCTGACCCACTGCGCGTTCCTTCAAGCAGAGAGCTGCCTCCCATGGCTACCTCCTCAATATAAACTTGCTAACTAATCTCTTAGCAAACACTCGAAGCAAACCTGAAGAGTGGAAAGAGAGGCGGAGGGGGAACAAAAACCCAGCACAGATAAAGCTCAAGACACATTCAATGGGATGCTGGAATCTAAATTTAGTACCAAACTTAAGATTTCTTTGGATGGGTGAGCTGTTGCCTCTGGAACAGGGATTTTCATAACAATTATTTTATTTTCAAGTCTCAATCTTAATTCTTCTGCTATCTCTTAAATAGGGCTCACTTTAACATAAACTCCCTGGATTTTTTTTTTTTCTGTCAGTGGTGATATGCCTACCCTTACAGGTATTTATAAATGCTTTCTTTTATTACTGATTATCTCTTTAATAATTTGTCACTTTAAAAAGTCTACTCTGACTGCACTATGTACACACAAGGTAACTCTTCCTTAGGAATTTATGTGACAATCCAGTGTTGGAAATAAATAATGACTTTCAACCAATGATCAAAGAAAAATAAATCTTTTATCCTAATAAGACTTTTAAAGACTGGAATCCCATTTTTAAATGGATAACAGCTAAGAGGCTACTGGCAATCTATTTATTTCCAAAGCTGTGTTTTAATGTTGGCTACACAGAAACTGGATGAGCAAATGGACCCTAGGGTCCTCCAAGTTAAAGCTTTTAAAATAAAGTTGGTATGTAGTATTTGAAAACATATTGTTCAGAATTTAAGTTTTAATATCTAGGAATAAACAGAGCATTAAATCAAGCAAAACTGTGACAAGGCCAATATGCACATGGATGATGCCAGCAATGCATCTTCAGCCCTTTGTTCACAGCTTAACAAAACTGTGCCGTCACACCACTTTAGTTCAACAGTGCCTGTCGAATGGGCATCAGCAGATCAGCCAATGCCTGTCATACACAGAGCTAGAAGACGATTTGAAAGCAAGGGCTTATTCGACCCCCAAGTCTAGTTGGAAAGTGAGGAGGATTTTAAATCATCTAGTAAAAACACCAGCCCCCTCCCACTCCAAAGTTAGAAGAGACAGGGAAGGATGACAATTTTTTTTTTTAAGACATCAAGGAGAAAAAATGTTCTCTAAGCAAAGGAAACACTTTTCATATTTGTTTTCTTTGTAAAAGCAATTATAAAAGTTTTGCAATCATAGAATTTTTCTTAAAGTGATCTTGTTGAGAGTAAAAGTTGAGTATCTTAGAAATTTTAAGGTTTTGCCATGTTTTTTGACCTTTTAAACAACTTAATACATGTTCTTATGTTACCAGGATAGTAGGGCATTATTTGACAGAGAACTTGCAAACCCATGTTATTCAAAGGAGTAGCTCTTCAAATATAATTTTTGTTACTTGTACTGGATTTTTGTTAGCCAAAATGCATTAGCTTTTGAATGGACAGTCCCCTGAGCTCTAGTCTCTGTGAACATTTAATCTGCTCAGAAGAGAACCCCCAAGAAAACAAACCTGGTAAAGAGAGGGATTGTTCACTTTCCTACAAGTTAACAATTAGAAAAAAAAAAAAACCAAACCACCTTAATTTCCTTCTATAACACTGATCATGAGATTTGGCTTTCAAGCTTTAATAAGTGCTGGGGAGGTGCCTCGGAACTTTCCTTCCGTTTAATTAAGTGTGCCCACTCCTCTTTAGGCATCCAATCAGATTAAGTGAGAACACACCCCCAGAGCAAGGCTGGTGAGCCCTAGTGGTAAGAATTATCTGAAGGTGTTCTGAATCTCAACCTTTCAAGCTCCTTCAGGAAACGGTGCTGCTGAGATCAGTACAGGAGGAGCTGAGATTTCCCGCACACTAAAGTTGAAAAGCTCTCGCTCTCAACCTCCCCCCACCCCTCTGTCTTTCACTCTGCTGCTGTCAGTTTGCTGCCTGTACTTTGGCTGTCTCTTTTCCAGTCTCTACCCTGTGAGTTTCTGGCCTGCCAATTTCAACTTGAAGCTTGACTGGGCTGATTTGATGCAAATACCTCCAGGGAAAACCCTGAAACTGATGAACAGTTATGTCAAGTCGATTTTGCACCATCGGGAAAAGGTAACCTCTGCGAGAAAAAAAACAACAAGGTTAAAGAGACAAGGGCTTTTCACGTGTAATACCTCTGCTGCACATCTCGTTCACTGTTTACCATCCCTCAGAAATTGTAACTGTCAGAATTAGTCCTAATTGCAGATGCGAAAGCTGCCATTATAATAAAAACAGAGGCAGTGCAGGCATTAAATGTAGCAGCCTAATTTGTGAGACTACAGAAAAGGTAGAGTAAATGAATATTTCATTACTTTAATTACCAGGGACTACTCTTTTCTTGCTGTCTTATGATAAGTGTTGCTGTAACTAGCAACAGCAAACATCCACTAAAACATAAAGTGCAATAATCGTCCTGCTGTCAGGATCACCACTTTAAAATACGAGCAGGGAAAAAATATAATGGTTTATCTATTTCTTAGAGACTGCAGAAGTAGAAGATGGAAATTCATTTAATGTAGGGGGAAGAAAACGCACACACAAAGGCACCAGTAAACAGGTTTTAGCCAGAGAATAATGGCTTCGAGAGAGAAGAAAAAAAAAAAAACCCCACAAAAATCCAGTTGACTATACATTTGAAATGTTAGCCCTAAAAGAATGCTAGAAAGTGAAAAGTAGGAGGTAATAGTGTTTGGATTTTTTAAGGCAAAATTTTGTCTGTGTTGCACAATGTAATAGCTTGAACATTAGAAAATAAAACTCAAGCGACTGGGGGAAAGACAAGGAAAGCAAGTGGTTTTCAAGTGATTAAGCAAAGGTGGAAAAAGTTCAAGTTGGCAAAAGTTTAGAAGCTCAGTCCAGTTCCATTTAAAAAGACTAGATAAAGCCTGCCAGAAAAAGGACTTTGCCTGCAGTTTCAGAGTACTGATTCATAAGATTTGGGGAGTATCAACAATTACTCACCACGGACACCTTAAAAAAACCCTAGGCACCTCTACATAAATGTGAATTTCAGGTAAAGGGGCAAAGTGGGATGGGAGGTGGCTGGATTGTGGGAGGTGGGAGGTGGGCTGGGAGTGGGGGGTGTGGTTGAGGAGGTTGCTGAGACTGGTTGAAGCCAGCCTGTCTCTGCATTTATCACTCTGTCCCACAGGAGGTGTTTGTTCAACATAGCAGTTTGACAGCACAAAAACACTGTGGCCAGAAGCCCTATCAAAGAACCTACTGACACGTATCATTTGTGGTCTTGGTTTCACAGGGCAAGGCTACCTCACACTTATCTGCACAAGTATAAAACTCCACACATTTCTAAGTGTTCAGTATAGTTTTAAATCTCCCGCACCTTTTTTTCTTCTATATGTTGTAAACACTACTTTAAAATACCATCTTTATTCAGGACTCCAGAATACTGTTTTAAAAACCAAAATAATTTGCAATCAGTTTAGGATAATCTGTGTTAAGATTGGTTATACTGAAGGAAAATGCGAGAAAACAGTACAAAAGCACAAAGCTAGTAATTTATCCTAAATAATACACTTAAAGCTTAGATTAATAGGTGTAAATTTCGTAAGAGTCATGTGGCATAGGGAACACATTTCCCCCCTACAATAAATCCTACTAGACAAGAATCTACATTAATTCTTCGCCTCTACTATTTTTGTTTAAGTGTATTTCATTTACAAGCTAGATGACTGTAGTGAAAGTTAAAGAGGAAAATTCTCAGAGTTTGGATCCTAGGGTGCATTTGTGTTTGTGTGCATGTGGGAATGTGTGCACACGGGCTGTATTTAGTTTTCAAATTCCCATCAGCAGAGTAAAGGTGATGGGAAATCTTTAGAGGACAACCGTTTTGCTCAGAGATATTTCCCTCTTAATGGGTCTATTTATTATGAAAACACAGCTTACTGAGTTCCTTATATATAAACCTCACCTCTTAAAACTGAGAATTCTCATGATGTGAAACACTTCCATTGATATTCATGGTGTCTAAAATAGAAACATAGGTACTTCCAAGAATAGGCAATTGCAATTTCCTTGATTACAGTTACTTGGATATACAAGACAATAAATACTTTCTTAAACTAAGAAACAGTGAAACATATATATTACCTTTATAGATCACTTGGACACTGAATTCCTTGAAATTTACTCATCCATTTGAGAGAAAGAAAAAAAGTCTCAGATTTTATATAGCACAATATTTTAATCTGTTCATCTATTACTGATTATTACTTATTTGGGAGGAGGCAGTGACTATCACCTTGTCAGGAGTACCTTTCCTAGAGTTATAAAAAAAATAAGAAACAGTATATAAAGAACAAAAATCACTATGTTGTCATATGGGCAACATAACTATTAAAGAGGAATCCATTACAGATTTTTTTTAATGTAGAATACATTTTAGGAAATCATTAATGACAAATACCTGTTCCCAAAAGAATGTGGTCATCTATCTCTCTCACCTGAGATTATTTTTCAATGTTCCCACCTTACTTTATCCTGATAGATTTAAAAATATACTTTCATATATTTGTGATATATAAAGGTGGCCAACTGACCAGTTACCAGTTCTGTGTTTATTGTTTGATTAAAAGAATATCTTCTTTTACACAGGATTTCAAATTTTAACTTCAAAAGATTCAACTGCAAAAGTAGACCTCTTCTAGTTTGTAGTAAAGTGCTGTGTGGGTTTAATATGAAATCACACACAGCAACCAAGAAAAATTCAGAACAACTTAAAAATGGATTAGATACAATAGAATATGACATTTAATCCCATAGATTATAGGAAAAGTTATTTGGAGTCTTAATTTTATAGCAGCATTCAAAAGAAAGAAAGAATGAAAGCTAACCTGAATATGCACACTAACAGTTCCGTATTGTCTTCTAGTTCTAACCACTACTTCAAATTTGAATCCCTGGGCCCATCTCAGTAATAAAACTAAATTTGTAAATAATCATGAATCATTATGATGATTACATTCCTCAATTGATAAAATGAAAGCAAAGTACAATCAGACCCTTCTTGAAACGTTTGCTCCCCTTACACTCTTAATGTGTCTGTGCTGCCTGCTCTTCCAAAGTCTGGTTTTCAGAAACCCATATTAATATCTAACCGAGGCTGTAGCACCCACTGTAAACGTACACGGCTTTATCAGTTCTCATAGTTTCTTGGGTCACAAATGCACAATATCTGATGACACAGTGATCATCTTCCTTCTCCTTTCTCTTTTCAGATCCTCTAACTTTCCTGTCAGAAGCCTGAAAAAATATGCGCAGTTACTGTTGCTGAGGGGAGACAAAGTTTAACTTCTGGGTTGGCAATCGGAGAATAATTCATGAGCAGATTTCTAGCAAATGATATGATTTGCTAAATTTTGGTCTTTGATTTATATTTATGTACTCCTGCTACTGCTAAGGTTTTGCCAACCTCAATTAGATCATGAATGAGATCATTTTAATTCAGCCCCCAAACTGTGACCTGACCATGGTCTGAAAGTGTTCAAAAAGTAATTTTAAGCCTCCCTTTGATTTGAAAAGGAATACTGCATGCTTGGTCGTTCATACAAATAACATAAAACTTAATTATTGGATGATTTGGCAGAGGACCTTCTTGCCAAACAACAGTCAATGCCAGCTACTGTGATGCTGGCGCTGCCCAGGCCCCCGAGCCCACAGCCTCCTTGTATACGGGCGTTTGTTCATTGTGTCTCAGGGCAAGATGCTTTCAAATAGGATTCACGGATCTGGGAGGCAGGGTGCAACTCGAAGGGCGTACCATATTTATAACTCCAGTTTAAAAATGCTGTCTCACCTAGAAGGGAAGTAGATCTGCGCTGTCAAATCACCAGGAGGCTGTGACAAAGGGAGCTTGCAGCCTGACACACGGTGTAACAACATAGCAAACACCTTTAATTCCGTCATGTCTCATACCCTTTACTTTCTCACACATTTGTGGCTGCTCGAATGTTGACACCTACACTCTTTTTCAAAACTAAATAAGGCAATCTTATTTAAGCCCAAATGCAACACCTGTAAAGTTATTCTTGTGCCCAGCAAAAAATAACCATTAACTCCTTCCTCATAAATGCCTCTCTGCTTGCTTTGGAAAGTCTCAAGTTGGTAACGGCCAGCCTGAGGGCCTGACTCTGAGGTTCACATGACCTCCCAGGTTTGGACAGATAGGCAGTACTTCCCCCTTGAAAAGATGCGAAGGCTGAGATCGTATCACTGTCCGAACTGGCCTCTCATAGCTTTTCAAGTTGAAGCCCCTTTCTTCATCACAAACTTCTGGTGTCTTTTATAGGAAGGAGAGAGGCCCCAGCTGCTTCATTCCCTCTAGCTACCGTAGTCTAATATTTTAAAAGCTAGAAATGAAAATAGCTTTTCTAAAGATATTTCCTGGAATTTTTAATGTGCTGCCTTGATTCCTTTTTTCTATCTTTTTTTTTTCTCTTGCCAATTATAAACCACCATTTGGAGGGCTTATGAGCAATGTAAGTCCACCTCATCTAATTAAACCACATTGTTTTAAAAGCTTGAACAGTTTTCATGCCTATAAGACTTGTCTGAATAATAAACTGCTAGAGCCAGAATTCTGAGTGTCTTTGGAGAGCCAGGATTTTATCTGCTGAGCGCAAGGGGTCAGGCACTCAAAGAGTTAAAGAGTGTTCCCGCATTGCTGGGTAGGTTAATATCACAGCTGCCTGGTAAAGCATTATCCCAGTACCTCACTTAACAAAAGCCTCCTTTTGCAAACAGACTCCCACTTTCCCCCCAAGTGTCCAAAGGTGTTTACTGAAGTAAATCTGCCTAAATCCTTCATTGCTTGGGTCATGGGGGTGGATAGGAGGGGTGGAAGGTGTAGGGATAATCTCTTTTTGTAAATTCTGTAAATCTTCTGGGAAAAAGAAAAAAAAAATCAGGAATCTGTGTCACATGTTCGCATACAACTTCTAATATATCCGTTAGTTTTGCTCTTATAAGTGAAATCTTCCACAAGAGCTACTGGAAAAGCCCCTGTTTCAAATCATTCACTCTGCTGTTGGAAGAGATTGCACTTCCAAAGTTGTGTGTGTGTGTGTGTGTGTGTGTGTGTGTGTGTGTGTGTGTGTGAGTGCACTGTATCCTTAATCTAATTGTTGGGAGAAAACTACTGGTATCTCAAAAGTGGTTTCAGAAAGGGGAAGAAAAAGACAAGACAGTGTAGGAGCAAGATAATGTCGCTGAAAAGTTGTCACGAGAGGTTTCTGCTCTTGCTGTGGTCTCATTCCAATACCATTAACTGCATGTTACTTTTGCATGTTGAAAATGGTGGCAAATAACACAGTAAAACCTGACAGGTCTGCCTGCGAGGGTTTAAACAGTTCCCAGGAAGGAGGCCTTTAGGCACAAACTTTCTCTCACAAGAGAACGTGAATACCACCAACCCCTCCCTACAAATCCTGAAGCATCCAGTTTGAGATACAAAAAGGCTGTCATCTCACAAATGTTAAACATACTAAAAAAATCTGAAAAAAAAGTATGGAGAAGGTGTGAAAAACGTGGCACTTTACAGCCCTCAAAGCTTTTTAAAATAGCACAACTTTTCCCCCTAAAATTCTTTTCAGAGAATTTTTTTTTTTCCTTTTTGGCTCATTTGAGAGTTTCTTCTTGGCTTTTTTCCCCTTTCATTTGAAAATATGAATTATCATAAAAAGTCAGGGGGAAAAATAGGAAAGTCTTTTCCAGTTTTCCTGAGGATTTATCAGTGTGTTCAGGCTGGGTGTGAGGACCCGTCACTGAAACCAGACCAGGGGCCCAGTCTCCAGCTCGCCCGTCCCTCCCACCCCCAGGGCCCTCACCTCTCTGGTCCGCTGGTAAACAGTCAGACTTATTAAAGCCAAATCGTAGGCAGCACTTAAGGGCGGGAAGTCCACACACCTGACCCCAAATCTAACAGGCTTCTGGGGGAGAATTCGATCCCCTCCTGACACTTTTTACCTTAAGTGTTGAGCGGGTGGCCATGAATAGTACAGACATGCCATCTTGTAACACTATATGCCTGTCAGGAGGGACAGGGCCTGGTGGAGCATCAGCTATATAAGGCTGGTAACTAGGGGAAGCCCAACAAACAGCCACAAACACCTAAGTTATTTTACTCAGCTACTACCCTGTGCCTGTCTCTCTCTCTCTCCCTCTCTCTCTCTCTCTCTCTCTTTCTTTTCATCTTGGCTTTCTGTGGCAGAATGCAAATGGAGCCTGCCGGCGGTGAAAGGGCTGAATTGTGATTAAGAAGAAGAAGAGCTCCTTTCTTTGTTCTCCCCTCAGGGGATGTTTACTGGGAGAGACACAGCGGATCAGATATGAAAGGCATTCAGGTCAGCATTGATGTGAGCGAAAGTGAAATCATACCTAAGGCATTCAAAAGACCGCCGTGTCAGGGGTTCAGCTAACGGTGCAGCTACTGTGTGTGTGTGTCTTCCCGGAGAGGCAAAAATCTTTTCACAGACTGGCAATTTTTTTTCCCCTCTCTAATTTACTACAAAATTATAAAAGTTTTTCCCCCATTTGCCTCCCACCAGATGACACAAGAGTTGATATTTTCTCTCTTCATGGACCGCACGCGAAATCAGACCAACTTCTAATAACTGTGTTTCCTAAATGAACCAGCAAGGCACCATCTGAACCGTGGTTTTCTTTTAAACAGGTGTATTCATGTGGGCTACATATATGCATAATATGTAGGGGGGAACGGAAAGAAGAGAAAAGCCAAAAGATACATGCATGGATGGCTTTTCTTCTTACCTCCCTCAGAGGAAACACAAGACAAAACACACACATGCACATGCACAGCATAAAAACACTACAGAACACCTTAAAACGAAATCCTTTATTTACTTTGTAACTACTAGTTACACTTTTCCTGAGAGCTTTCGCTCTGACACAACTGTCACCCAAGATAAAAGTATTTGGCACATAGCTATTAAGGCAAAGGCTTCCATGGAGCCTACTGATTATTATCGTTTTCCTTTTAAAAACTGCTTGATGAAGAAATACTTGGATCTTACTTTTTAAAAGTTTACCCTCCCCACAGCCCAAATAGTCATTCAATAGATTTTCCAAGTGGTAAGCTGATGCTGTTGGCATAAACAGAGCTATGTAAATACATACAAAATTCACAAATCACAGCAAACATACAAATAATGAGGAGGTGCCTGGATGTTTCAAGGCTTAAAAATGAAAAGGAAAATTACATTTCATCTTCTGATTGCTAAAGACAGAAAAGAAATAAAGAGGGGAAATAGGGCTATATTTATTGGTTTAAATTATCCTTTCCTCTGCTCGGAATTGTTTTTTTCAACCTTCACATCTTGGCTAAAAAGCATATTTGGGCTTATGTTAACATCTGCTTTTGTGGTGACATTTAATTCTGTATATTTTCAACTAGTGTTTCTGCATCACAGATTTTCCTCCTTTATCTCTTTGCTCTGAAAAGACAACCAAAGAGCAATCAAAAAGGTGTCTGACTTGGCCATTCAGACAATTGCCCCCTTGTGGGAATGCGGGAATGAATGGTACAGTGGACACCCCAGCACCATTGACGTTATAAACATGTAAATGAAACACATTAGGGCAGACAATCAATTGTCTGTGAGCATTGCAAACCTGCACTCCCTCTCTCTGTGACAGGCACAAAATAGTGTCTACCTTGGGAAGCCACGGTGCTGAGAGGAAAAGGACAAAGAATTTCCTTTCACACAGAAGAAAATGCACCTTAAAAGCCTTGGAAGAATGCAGATGACAAAAACTGTTGCAAGGAAAAAGAATCTCCCACATCTTAGAATAAACGCGGCACTGCTAGAGAGGTTAGCAACGCCCTCCTTTCCTACCTTCAGGGTAGATACACATTTTTCCCAGGAAATATTCTCAATATGGCATCAAGGTCTTTAATAACCTCTTGGAATTTTCTTTAAGCAAATTAAGAAAGAAGGGAAACACTGAAACCTATGACATGGCAGTTGAGCAGGGAACTTTCATCATGGTTTTACTCTATTTGAGAACAAATGGTTGAAGATGTGAATTTATTTCTATTTGGCAACAGAGAAACAATGTAAAGTTTAAAATTCTCAGCCCACCCTTACTCCTGGTGGACTGTCACTCTATGGACACCACCAGCCTACTGGCTCTGCTACGAAGGAAAGCATGTTTCCACCCCAATTGGCTTAGTTTTTCCAGACCAAAATAAAACAAATAGATCAGCCTAGATACATAGCCCCCAGCCTTGTGTGTGTGCAGCATGACAACACTTGCAGAAGATCTCCACAGAGAAAAAAGGATGGAGATGGATATCTTTGGAGCACCCTCAGAACTGGTACCTGCCACACAAGCTGCCCGAGTGCTTTGAGAGTCAGCAATACAGGCTCCCTATAAGCTCATCAACTTTACGAAGAAAGCTACTTGCCAAAGATTTCCACACTTTGCAAAGATAACCAAGTCTGGACTGACTGTGATCCGAAGGAAACTTTCCTAAGTGTGTGTGACTCTCGTTGCCCATCCCAACTTCACCTCTCAAGAAGGAGAGCTAGGAGTCACCTCCTGGAGAAGGAGTTGACTGCATTTTCTTTCCTTTTCATTTAAGCATCTCTGAAACGGAGGCAACTTCTCTGTCCCTCATTGCCTCTAACCATCACTACTAGCACCTCCACTCCTTTAAGGAAGTGGTAAAGAGTGAGGGCTTATTTTAAACAGGGATAATCATTTCTGCTCTTCTGATTGTTTCTCCTTTAGGATCCAAAGCCCTGAGAACATTCAACTTGATCCCTGTTCTTTGCCACTGAAATTCAGAGACCAAAATCATTTGTAAAAAGCTCCCCTTCTCCTTCACACTGTCCCCAACCCTTTAGTGGAAACTCCGGAGAAAAATCAAATTTAACGTTTCTTTCCTTCTTCTATTTCCTTTTTCTCTCCTCCTAATTCAGTTTTCCTTTAAAAGACAACTTTATTCCTTTCTCTGAAACAAGCAGTTTCCGGATTTGATTTTTGCTACAACGCGCATGTATCTGTGAGATTTTTCAGAGACTGATGCTGGAAGGCGGGATGGGGAGGCAGACCCCTCTTCCCGGGCTCCGTGGGAGGCAGGAGGGAAGCAGGAGCATCCCAGGACCAGCTGCCCGAATCAGGGGCAAAAGCAACAAACTTTGCAAGTTACAAACGGGCCGCACCGGTGGCAAGCAGCAGCAGGGCATCTCCCGCTCCGAGTGCTCATTTCTGACTCCAAGGCTGTGTGGAGATAGTGGGGTATAATCAGGGTAAAGAAAAAGGGGGGCTGGGTTTTCCCCCTCCTCTCCAGCTTCAGTGAAAGTGTTACAAAGTGAGTCAGGCGACTGAGGATCATCTGACTGAACTTTCTTGAAACCGACACACATTCTTGTCTGCGGGCAACTCGCTTTTTGCCTCCTTCCCCCTCACCCCACTCCCTCTTTCCTCCTGCACATCTTATTTTCTGGGAAGAGATTTCATCCTTTCCATGTGGGGGAAAGGAGACTGACTGCCCGCTATGGGTTAACTTGGCCCTGGCACTGCCTCTGCCAGGCATCTTGCTAGCCTGAGAATCTGGAAGGTTGTATTTTAGATACTTGTTTCTCTCTTTGTACATTTATTTTTCTTCAACTGCCTCCCTCTCCTTTCCTTTTTATTAAATGTACACAGCATTGTCTTCTAACCCATGTTCTTGAGCAGCCTTTCAAACACACACACTGCTTTACACGTTTTATCTCCTTGTCGCCTTAGTCTATATATACACTGTTGACTTCATTAAAATTATATAAAGTGCCATTCTAGGTTCCTGGATGACCATCTTTTTTTTCCTTTCCAGCTTCTACTTCTACGATTATTATTGCCATTATTTCTGTCCAGGAATTTCTATATGATTTTGATAAGCATCATCATATTTAGTGTTATCAGCAAAGACACAAGCTCAAAAGTGACATCTTTTCCATGAATCCAGGAAAGAAGAAAAATCCACTCAGTTCAGATAAATCCTAGCAATTCCCAAAGGGAAAGGCATTGGATACGTGTTTGATGAGAAAGAAAATGAAAAAGGGGTGGGGTGGTAGCACTCTTCTACCTGCTTCTCAAAACCAGAACATTGCTCAGTCAGATTAAACCCAGTGAAAAACACTGACAAGTAACCAATATACAGCATGTTTTCCCATAGCTTATTTGGAAAAAGAGACAGGTAACAGTCAAAGTTAGAGAAGCTGTAAGCAATAGACAGGCTTGATGTTAATTGTGCAGGATCTGGGCTAAATGCTTTAAAATGTGCAATTCAACTTTCCACTTCAGAATGTGGAGGCTTCTCCCAAGTTAGTGGCTGGGTGGAGGGGAAATACTTGCAGTGTCCATGACTGCGGACATCTCTGGCACTCCATTCCACCTGCGAAGCCCCCAACGGGCCTCCCTCTCTGCCAGGTCCCTCAGGGGTTCCCAGGAAGCCAGGATACCTCTATTTCCTTAGACCTGGGCTCTGGCCTGACCTCACTGCTAGGGCCAGGCTGGTCAACGGTGGCAAAATCCCGAAGGAGGAAGGCAAGAAGAAATGCACACTTTAAATAGTCTTCCCTGCAAAAGAACACTTCTGGGAGCCTTGTTTTAAATCTCATTCTCTTTTCTCTCAAAAAAATGACTGTTTAAGAGAAGGGGGAAAAAAGCCTCCTTGACACAAAGCTTTTGTTATCCAGTTGATCAGCAACGTGCTTTAGATACTTGTAAGAGGGGGAAAAAAGCCCCACAACAGACATTGATTTTAGAAAATCAATAACCAACATTTAATAAAAGGAACAGAGGAAACACAAGAGAGGAGAGGGGGACATTAGGTGTAATTTTAGTGTCTACTAAATTACTCAGAGATGGGGAAGGGGAGGTCTCCTGTGTAAGGACCACCTTAAATAATGCCAGACACCAGAGTGAAAAAAAAAAAATTAAATTAAGAGAGAGAGAGAGGGAGAAAGAGAGAGGGAGAGACTTAAAAAGCAGCAGCCTGAACTGAATCTTGGGGAAGCAGCTCGGAATATATTATTGTACTTGTTTTTCTGTAATACTAAGCCAAGCAAATAGATCAAAGACAGCACAAAGGGGAAAGGCAGGATAACGTAACGAACAGTTTCTGACTAAAATTCCTCTATCACTCCCCCATATGGTTCAACACCTCCACCACAACAAGCAAAAGACACACACACGCACACACACGCGTACACACACAAAACCTAGACACACACACACAGAGACAGAGAGAGAGAGAGAGAGAGAGAGAGAGAGAGAGAGAGAGAGAGAGAAGCTTCATTTGTCTCTAATCAAAATTCTCTCGTCTTTGTGTTTTGCTCCTTCCAGCACCTCACACTGCGCCCCCAGCCGCCCCCTCCCCGCGCCGCGCAGCTCTGGGGCAGGCCGGGGGCGCGCACAATTGTCTTCTCTAGAGGAAAGTTGCTCCAAGTGGGCCCGGGCGGTCCCCGAGAGGCGCGGGCTGGGGCTGCGGAGGCCGGGAGGCCGGGTGGGCGCTGCGTCCCCGCGCCTGCCTCGGGAGCGTCTACGCGGCCCGGCACCGGGTGATCAGGCGAGAGCGAGGGGAGCGAGAAGTTTCCTTTCCGAGTCTGGGCTGGCGCTCGTTCGCTTGTTTGTTTTCGGGGGTTGGTTTCTTTCTTTTTAAACTCAGTTATCCTCCGTCAGCTCCCCCACCCCCACCCCCGGCACCCTCGCTAGTCCCCAGCCCTCTCCCCTCCCCCAGGCGCCTTCCGCGGTCTTGCCAATCACTTTTCTCTTTTATTCCCACGATTTTGTTTGGGGTAATACCTAGGGGGTCTCTCTCTCTCACTCTCTTCCTCTCTCTCTGTTTCTCTCTCTCACCCCCCGTCCCTTCTCTGGCTCTCTCCAAGATAGACCTACCAAACTGTCACCCCCCCCCTTAATATCCCACCTCTGATCGCGTGTGCCCCTCGAACCCCCATCTCCTTCCTCCTTCCTGACTCAGCCTGGATAACGGGCTCCTCCAGACCATGTAGAAACTGCCGGGAAAAGTCTCACTGCGCCCTGTGACTCCTTGAGACCCCGGCCGGGGGACCAGAGCCTGCTGGAGAGGAGTCATCCGTCCCCGAGCCATCACCGACCCCACCGGACCCCGCGCGGGGCCGGCCGACTCCCTCCCACCCCGGGGTCTGGGCGCGATGGGCCGGGCCCCGCTGCCCGCAGACCGTTACTTGGCGCACGGAGAGGCGGCCGGGCGACTCCGGCAAGAAACTTTAAGCCTCGCTGAGGCGCAGCCCCAGTTACCCTCTCCTGCCTTCGCAGTCTCTCTGCCACCCCCGCCCCCGCCCCGGGATCCTGCGCGACCCAGTGCCTGGGCCCCCGCCCTGCCCTAGCCGGACGCTCCCGAAGCCCGGCTGGAAACCCGGCGGGCCGGGCGCGAGCGGAGCGGGAGGCGGAGGCGGAGGGAGGGCGGAGGCAGGGGCTTGAGGGGGTCAGAAGGGTTGGGGGTGCGGGGCCCCGACCGGACCCCCCGCGCTCGGAACCCCCGGGCGCCTGACGCTCACTTTGCCCGGCACTTCCCCAACTCCCCCCGGTCCAGCAGCCGCGCGCGCCGGGCTCCGGCGCCGGCCGCGGAGGGAGGCTCGCCCTCGAGCCCTGGGCGCCGCCGCCGCCGCCGCCTCGGTTCCTTTTCCCTTTCCCCCTCCTTCTCCCTGGGTCTCGAGCCGCGGAGTGGCCCGGAAAAGTTTGGTTCGGGCCGCTTCTTACCGTTTTTCCTCCTGGGATTGGCTTGTTTGCGCCTCTTGCACCGGGGGCCATCCGCCATGATCGGCTGCTTCATTGATAAGAGCGGATCAGATGGCAGTTCGCATGGACTCGGCGCCCTGCTTCGGCAGCACGCAGGCTCGATCTAGCAACCAAACACAGCGACAATGTGGGCATCGCCCGCGCCCATTGAAACGCGCGCGGGCCGCCCAGGGGAGCCGGGCCAGGGCCCCGGCGAGCACCCATCCGCGCCCCCCAACGCCAAAGCGAAACTTCGGCGGCCCCCTCCCCGCCCCCCACCCCCAGCCTTGGCCCCGAGGCGCTTTGTGTTTGTTACTGTTTGGTGTGTTGCACCCGCGAGGGGATCAGAGAGACAAGAATTACATCTTCAAAATGAGTCATAACTCCTGACCGTATGAGGGAATGCACACGGCGGTACAGTAAGACCGCTTGACTCAGGGCTAGGCGGACCCTTTCCTCCGAAAAGTCCTCAGCCCCCGGCTCGGGAACTTGGGGTGAGGCGAGGTTTTCTTTTCACTCTCATCTTTTCTCATCCCCCCCCACACCCCCCATTTCCCAGAGGAAACAAACAAACAAACAACGCGAAACAGCCCCTGGATGAAGCACACTCGGGCAAATTGATAATAGTAATTATAGGAAGCCCACTCGCCCAGCGCCCCCTCCCCTCCCCTTTTGGAGTTTATCGAGGCACTGTCTCTTCCTCCCCCCACCCTCGCCCCCAAATTAAGATTTCCCGTTTTACGCCGCAATAAGAAATATAATTACAAGCCTCTTTGGACACTGTCCTTTACCCCACCCCCCCTCGCCACTTTGACAATATTTACAGTATTTCCCCCCACTTCACTCACACACATGCTCCCCCACACTGGTTCCCTGAAATAGTTCCAGTAGATTTTTTTTCCCCCTTAAGAAAGGAAAGAGAAAGTCCAACCACTACGGCAATACTTTTAAGCTCTGCTAAATGATCGTATCCTTTCTGGCTTCGAAACTTTTGTACCTAAAAATCGAGAGAGGCGCTGCATTTTTTCAGCTGAAACTGTCAAAACTTGGAGAAGGGGAACCTCGGAGGCAGGCAGGAGAGGAGGAGAATCCTGAAAACTCTGTGGAGGTTGGGAAGATGCTGTGCCTCGAGGATTAGTTTAAACAGGGGGCTATAAAAGATGTAACAGATGCAAACTGTAACACAAGGGCCATTAACCCTTTCTCTGCCGGGCACACTCAGTCCCCACGCCCCGCACCTATTGTCTCCTGTGCTAGAAGCTTTGCAGAAAACCTGGAAAGTGAGTATCAGTTTCCACACATTTGCTGAGAAGGGTGAAGGGAGGGGGGCAGAGAGAAGGGGAAGTGGATATTTTAGAAAGCACCTTAAATTTACGTAGGCATACATAGTAGGAGACTTTTAAGTTTGACACATTTTATCATTTCTTTCCTTGCCCTATTGATTTGAAATTGTTAGGGGAAATCCTGAAATAAAGAAATGGTCACACAAGTGTCTGGGATGAAACAGCTGGCCTGTCTATATTCATCCTGAGACACACGACTGCATATAAATACATGTTTAATAAAGTAAGTTGCTAGTTTTATGGGCATGTGTGTGTAAAAGAGACAGGGCTTTTGTGCTGTAAACTTTATCTTTGCCTGTTACTCCTAAGTCTGGAGTTAGTAATCTTGCCTTCATCATTACAGGGGGAGCATGTAAAATATATCAGTAGGTGGGAGATAAACACATTCATGTTAGCCGGGCTCATCACTGTTCCTGGGAACTCCTGCTATCTCTCTCTCGACTTTTCAGTGCCAAAGTATAGAATGGGATATATGTGTGTATGTGTCTTCTATTAAATCCATGACTATATTACTTTGCCATTTAAAATACAATTTTAAAAGTTATCCTAATTTAAAACCCTGATATCCTGACAGCAGTTTTCTTCCCAGCTGTAGTGCCCCCCCCCTCCACTTTGGTAAACGACTCAAGTTCCATGAGGACTTTCACTTCTTTATTTATAATCACAGAAGTGAGGTGTTACTTCACACACATACACACACAAAGAATGAAATAAAGAAATGAAACTCGCTAAGCAGACAAAAACAGACAACTTTCTGCTTAGAAAACAGCCTTCTCGGTGGGAGAGGATGAACTGCCATGTCTAAGAGAAAGACTTGCCCCCGAATTTGTAGGTCTGAAACTGACCAAGTTTTGTAATTATTAACAGGTATTTGCCAAGTCCTAATTGCTAAATATAATGAATTGGAACTAGATGCGAAAATAGAGCAGGACCTCTCCCCTTGATGAGTTTTTATTCCAGCCATATAATTCTCAATAAAACTTTTCCTGGGCTGAGTAGCAAAGGGCACCTTAGGTTACCTGAATGGACAGGTACAGGGGAAATTATTTGGGGGAGGGAAAAAGGAGAGAAAAGCAAGGAGAGAAAGTGTGAGTGTAAGTGTAAGAGAAAGCGAAGAAGACACTCTTGAGAAAAGCTTGCCACAAAGAAGCTAAACCCACCTGAAATTCATACCCACGGACACCCCTTCTCACTTCAGACTCACATCCCCACTCAAAATGAGAAAATTAGAAAAGGAGGATGGAGGACGAGCACACCAAAAAGGGATAAAAAGAGAGAAAAGGGGAGGAAAAAAAACCTACCTGCGAAGTCTTGTTTGTAGTTTTGGCCAGAAATGGTGAGAAGAAAAAGCATGAAGAAGCCGCGAAGTGTGGGGGAGAAAAAGGTGGAAGCGAAGAAACAGCTCCCGGAGCAAACTGTACAAAAACCTCGCCAAGAGTGTCGGGAGGCAGGACCGTTATTCCTGCGGAGCAGGTTAGAACTGATCTCTTTCGGCCACTCCAGGAAACACAAACCTGGGGACGGACTGACGTGTTACGCCTCTTCTAATGACATTTTTTTCTTTTTCTTTTCTGTAGGAGAGAGACGAGAGACCCTGAAACACGCGCCACCTATCTTTGTGGGGAGGGATAATTGAAGCGCCCTGAGCGTGAGCATCATGTGAAAACGTGATCGCCAAGTTTCTCTCTGGGAAAGGATCTGGGATAGATTATACCTTGAAGTCTCCGCAAACGCTTTAGTGGAAGAAATGAAATTCCACCTCCCTCCCTTCCTCCTCTCCCTCCCTTTCGCCTTCGCCTCCCTCCCCCCTCCCTCCCTTCTCCCCCCCCTCCCCCCGCCCGTCAAGCCTTTGGCATCATTATCCTCATCACTAAATCCTACAGAGTACAGGGCGGAAAACGGTGCACACCATTCACAGAACTGGAGAACTCCAAGGGGCGAAAGTTAAAGGGAAAGATCCCGGGTCCTCAATCCAGATCATCTCTTCTTATACAGATATCTCTAATGACCAGATTTGAGATGCACATCAAATTGTGTAACTATCTCAGTACAGCTTCTGGAACAAAATTCACTGCCCTTTCCATTATTATTATTTTTTTCTTTTTAGGTACCAGAGCCAGAAAAAAAAAAAAAATGCTTCATGAGAGCTGCATCTTAGGGCATGTGTGTTAGGGTGTGTGCATGATGAATTTCTGGTCTGGATCCCAATATTAAAAAGTAGTTTGGCATTTTAATAAAGGGTTTCTAAGTAAATTAACATAGAACACTCGGTTGGCCGATCTCTGAATCTCTCTACACCTCGGGGAGACCTCACTACAAAGTAAGGGAGAATGTGTAGGGAGGCAGGAGGAGAAAAGAGAAAGGCCATAGAGAAACTTAGCAGGGAAGGGAGAACATGATATTAAACGGCATGGGGTCTAAGTTTTGGAGTATATATTTTTTGATATTACAATTAAAGTAAAATTAAAAAGAAAAGACTCCACCTTTGCTCTGAAGGGATTGGTTATGCAAATATGGAAGGGATTTCCTGGAGAATACAGCTTTCTACTGTATGGTTAATTAAATAATCACTCAAAAGCTTCCAACGTGACGCTTCTGTCGTAATCCAATCAGGTTACATAGGTCCTAAACAAGAAAGATATTTTCCACATCTGGAAGTCAGCAATTTAGCAAGTACTGCACATTATTAACCAATTCAGAGCCCACTTCCCAGGGGAATTTTTTTGAAGTTTAAGTGTTCTTAACCAATGCTCTGCTGTTTTGTTAATCAAAAAGCTGGTTTACACTGCACATAATTGGAACTAATATAGAAGTAAATAAAGACAGCCAAATTTGAGGATGCTGAGCACAGGCATTTATCGGAAAAGGAAGAAATCTCCTATCTTCGGATGGTTCAGGCTCAATTTCTTAAATAACTGTGAGACTTTTTTTTTTTTTTCCCCTAAAGAGTGAAAGTGCTTGAGAACCTCAGAGCACAAATAAACTTCTAGTCTCACAGCATTTAGGATCCTTCGGAAAGGTAAAGGTGGAGGTGTTAAGAGGACCAGAGAGCTGCCTCACACCACTTTTTAAGCTTTAATATTGTTAAATATGTTACACCCTCCTGTTTCCAGTCTGATGAAATCTGAAACAAATAATACCCTGATCCAACACTATATTAAGATAAACTGCTTTGAACTGTGCTTTGAATGTGTGCCTAAAGCAAGGCTTTGAATGCAAGAGTCACTGGCAATTGCACTCAAAGGAGGGACAAGCCACCACATGGGTTGCCACATCACACTCCCAGAGGTACACGTCTTTGTATTTTGTATTTTTTTTTTTTTGCGGGGGCGGGGGAGGGGTTAATAGCTACCTAGCACGACCACAGCTAGATCTTGTTCTAGGATGCAAGAAAGTAGATTTTCACAGTTGGTTACAGACTCACCTCTTTCCTAACTTAAGTATTTACTATAATGAAAATAGCTACTGGATAAATTAACTCTCTCCCCCCACCCCATCACAGATAAAGTGTCTATAGAAGAAAGGCATTCAGGATCTTCAGCTTAAAAATTATTAATAAATAAAATCAAAGATTTTCAACATGGGTCAGGCATATTCTTAATTTTATATTTTACATTTCTTTCATTATTATATCTCTATACTAAATATATGTGTGACTTATCAAGTTCCTCTTCTGAGATTTAGCACCACTGCTCATGTCCATTTTTCTTCCTCCTCCTTTTTTTCCTCTTTTTTAATTTAAAAGATTGGAGTCCAGCTTTCTCTAGAAGCTTGCTTTACAGCCACCCCTCTCCCACTCCTAAGGAAGAAGGAACCCTTTGAATATAGAGTGGTTCCAGGCAAGACTCCTTTTCAGGCACTCAGGTAGCCATTGGAGGCTTGCAGCCCAGACACACACACAAGCATAACCTCAGGTCAAAGGATCCAATCGAATAGCTAACAAAACACTTGTCTTTATTATGTATATTAAATGTCAGATTACTTAGGATCTGACTGAAAAAAAAAAAAAAAAAAACCTAAGTATTTCCATTAAAAACACCTAATCATCTGATTACCCTGGACTCAGTAATCGTTCAAGTGGCAGGAGGCAGTCCCCAACATTTAGCACTGGGAGTTCCGACTGGCCAGTATTTAGTTTGGGGTGAAAAAGCAGTCTTCCAGGTTCCCATGAAGGTAGATGTTTGGATGGTGGCACGAGAGGGGTCTCCGCGAGGGGTGAGCGCTACGGCTAGGTTGCCTTGCCCTCGTTCCTGACTGGCACGCCCCTCCCCAGGCATTTGGCCGAGAGAGTTCCCAACGTGGCAGAGGTGATGGGGTCGGGAGGAAGCCGGAATATAAATTTGTTCCGAACACTCCCTCAGTCCGAGGGCCAGGTCGGGGACAATGGGGATCGTGGGATCAGGGGGATGCAGGAGCGCAGGACGCAGAGAAAAGTCGAGAGGACTGGGGGCTGCTGACTTTCGGCTCCTCACACAGCAAAATAAGTCCTGCAAATGAATCTCTCCTTCTCTGTCTTCCCCATTAATAATCCACTTCCAGATTAGCGCAGACGAAAGAGATTAAAACAACAGATACACGGAAATGTGAAATAATATTGCAATCAACATTGAAGGGGGAAAATAATTATTTAGGGTTTCCATGGGCAAAACAAACTGCCTCCCTCAGGATTCCCTCCACTCAGGCAGGGTGAGAAGGATGCACTTTTGTTTTCCAATTCCCTCCAGCCAGGACCTGGTGCCTGTCCCCCCATTCACCTCTCAGTCTGTCAATTTCCTCAACTTTCACAGCCGCTCCCCCCTCCCCCCGCTCAGCTTGGCGGCCCAGATGCCCGAAGAGATACAATGTTTCTGCCCTTGAACACACAGGCTGTAGAAGGAATTCGAATTTGGCCACAGTTAATGATTTTTTTTTAAAGCAAATTCTGTTTATTTTGTACCATGTGGAGAAAATAAAAAAAGGAACCTATTCTCGTTTTGAAATGGAACTGATCTTTCATCTAGAGGAATTATTCGACCTTGTGTTGTGACTCAGGAGGTGGGCAACTTCTTTTGGAGTTGCAAGCAAAGGGTGATAAAGGGGACCCCTGGATTGGGTGTGTGTGGAGGGGGTGGGGGGCGGCAGGGGTCCAAGCCAAGCCAAACGGTTTTCTCACGTGCAGACTCGCAATCCAATCCATTCGGAGTTGAGCCTAGGATAGGAGGGGAAAGTCTATTAAAAAAAAAAAAAAAATTCAGGAGCATCTCTCTGAGAAGCCCTTTCAAACAAAACCAAAACAGGACCAGAGAAGCTCAGACCGTCCCTAACATCCCTGCTGCGAGACCCGCAGGCTGTGGAATCTCGCACGTCACCTGGCCCCAGCAGGGCGGCCAGCTGAGGGGTAGATTTTATTTTATTTTTTTGAAGTAAAGGCTGAGTCTCGGCTTCAGGGCTTTTGCCAACGTCTCCACTGACAGGAACCAGCAAACTTCAGGACCCAAATGAGCATCTTAATTTATTGATGCTAAACAGGTCTGGTTGTTGTCCCCAATTTTCCGCGCGCTCTGCCACCTCCCCCCCACCCCGCCCCAACCCCTGCCGCCAGCTTTGGTCCCTGCATTTGATCTCCAGGAAGGGCCCCGCTGCACAGGCGGAGGAGCGCGTCGGGGTGGGGGGGGCGGTGTTCGGCCCCCTCCCACCAGACCGCCCTCGCCCAGACCTGTCCCCGCCCGGGATCCCGCGACCCCCGCCCGCCGCCCGGTCAGCTGACCTGGCTCGCTCGCCTGCTCCCCGCCCGCCGCCCTGTTTCCGGTCCCCGGGGTCCGCGAGCCGCGCTCCGAGCGGGCGCAGCCGCGGCCGGGAGGTGATGCTGGGGGCTGATTACCATGAGAAAGGCTGTGCCTGGAAAAGCCTCCTCCACGCGACTGTCAATCTCACTAAGGGAGGGGGGGTGCCGGAGGGTACGGAAAGGGGCCCCGTAGGAGTCACCAGAAAACTTAGAGTAAGTTGGATGCGACGCAGGCCCGAAGGAGGTGGCTTTCGCCTCAACTTGGAAGGCTGGGGCGTTGAGGGCGCGGACGCCAGCAGCCTCACCAGGGAATTGAAAACCCAAAATCTCCCTCCTGCTTTTCCTCCCTCTGGCCCTCCTTTCAGCCCTCCCTGCCCTTTATCCTTATTTTCTTGAAATTCTTTCCCAGTTGCATTTCCTGCGTTCTCCTTTCTATCTGATATCTCCCTTTTGCAATTTCTTGTTTTCTTTCTTAACATCCCCTCTTCTCCCTCGCTGTGATTCTTTTTGTGCCTCTTTTATGTGTCCAGATTTATCATTTCGTTTTGAAAACACAACGTTTAATGTGTAATTAATCTACCAGCAGGAGGGCGGGGACACCCTGACTAAAATAACTCCCCGGGTCTCAGAGACGACAAGTTCACCAGGTGTCAGTGAAAAGTAAAATAATAAAAGTAAAAATAAAATAAATCAATATTTCAGTGACCATAATGGTTTATTCTTCTATATTATTACATCAACTCAGACTGATAATTTTAAAAGACAAGATATACTCTTCCTGGAAAAAATGCAGAATGCTTGGCATAGGGGCATTCTTTAGAATTAAGGCAATGTGAAAAAGTTTGTTTACAGCCATGTTTTAGCAGTGCTTAATTTTTTAACAGACTTTAGAAATTACAATAGGTAATTTTGTGAAACTTAAACTGCGCTTTTCTTCTGGTGACTATTTGGAAAGGGTAAAAAATTCCCAAAACACTCCGCCAGAACCCCAACAAAGATTGATCAATTCAGAGAGAAGCATCATAGTGTCACGTATTTGGCACATTGCTAGGCAAATTCACAACTTGGGTTGCTGGGTTGTTTTCTTGGCTAGGCTAGGTTTCTGTCCATTACCTAGCAGGTGAGTGAGCATGAGGCCGCATATGTCATGGACATAACTGTCTTTGTTTTGTTTTGTTTTCTTTATTGTTATTTTTTGCTCTTCCCTTCGTTTTGGGCATATTTGTTGTTCTCATTAAAATTCAGAGTTTGCACTTGTTTACAATTTGTTTACTTTGTTGAATTTTAAAAACTTGATAGAAGTCAATTGAACATGTATATTTAGCCCTTTTTAGGCCAAGAAAAATAAAGATGCATTAGAAAGATGCCTTTTCTGCTTCGTAATTATTAATTGACATTTTATGATGAATAATTAATCATTTGAATAATTTTGGTATCTCTGATCTGAACACATATTTGCATATCTAATGCTTGATTTTAAATGTGTTTTTAAAAAATTCATTCTCTCAGGATGAAGAAACAAAGTCACATTTTAATGTAAAATTTCTCTTCTACACTTGTAAAAGTTTATTTATTGAGCTGTAATATTATTTCTCTATATCCATAAACTTCTTAACAATTTGTAAACCATTTATGAAGCAATATCACACACAAATATGTGGCAGACTACAATTAATTAGGAAAAACAATACCCTATGTAAATCAAGTCACTTTCCTCCCCAAATCCAGAGATGTGCACTAATTATACACTATGTTTTCTTATCAGAATTTTGTCATTTAAATTTTTAGTTATGTCTATTAATTCAAGTCTAAACATGGAATTGAGGCAATTGACAAACAACTCAGGCCTGGTATTTAGGATCGTTTTTTATCTTTTACTTACTAATATATGGGCTGATTTATATTATTAAAAATAATTAAGTAAGCATATCCCTGATATTTTTATTCTCCTGTGCCAGTTAAAGTCCAAAGTATTAATATCTATTTTGAATACTAGCCCTGCAGATGACTACCTGTGTGATTATAAGCGATCTCCTATAAGCTTGTTTTATTTTTAATCTCCAATGTGGGTACACTAATAATGCCTATTCCTTGGGATTTTATTGAGAATTAAATGAAGTAATGCATAAAACTTCACTATATTGTAGCTGTATTATTATAATGAAAGCTTGAACAAATATACAGATCAACGAAAGATGGTACAAATTAATTTTGGTTATTAAAAACAACAACTATTTACAGCATCTTTTTTACTGAAAAATCAGTGCTGTGTTAGTATGTGAAGAAAGAAAATGAAAAGCATTGTAGGATTTATGGCTGGTTTATGATTCTTTCGAACTGTTCAAAGGATGCGTAGCCACAGAAGTGAAAATAAATACAGTATTTCCTTTCTGTTAGTTCAGCAGTTAATTTCGTGTATTCAATATGGTCATAATTTGGTTATAAATATTAGACTTCTTTTGAAAAGGAATTTAATCCAAATGTATGAACTTGAAGTTTCCCATGCTCTTCAGTAACATATTGTCTTTGAGTGTAAGGGTTAAATGTGCAAAAGCTCAGAAGCGGTCTTGAGTAAGACTTGTGAAAAAAAGGGCAAACTTACAAATTTGAAGACCAGGAATTTGGCTGTCAGAGCACTACTTGCTTTAAGACCATTCATAATGAACTGAGCATTCCCTTTTGGAGTTGTAGCTATCCTGGGGTTTGCGCTAATTTCAAGTACCTAGAGTGGTGGAGAAAATCAGTTTATTAAGTGGAAAATGAAATTCCCTAGTCTCTTAAATGTCCACAAGGCCAGATTTTCTTTTTGATATAAAACTGAAAAATCAATGCAAATGCTAGGGGGAAAAACTACTGTGATGTAATCCTAACAGTGATAGTTTTTTGTTGCTCTTGTTTTCTTTAAGACTTCTCAAAACACTTATATCTGTAGTTCTTAAGGGGTCTGTTAATTGTTTCTATTCTGAAAGCATCCATTCCATGCTCCTTTTACATCAAAACTACCAAACCAGACATTTGGACATTAGCATAGGGGACTGGGTGTGACCTGTACCTTTTTTTCTCCCTCTGACAATGGGACTAGAAATGGTTTGCACCTGCAAATTGTCTAGTGACCTGGAAATTACTTCATGCTTGCTTCAAGGTCTTCTTTAATACTCTTTATTCTGTTAAAAGGCTCAAACTGTAAACTTTGTTCTGTACTCAGTTTTAATTTTGTACCATTCTAAGGGTGAGGTTTTTTTTTCAGGGTTCTTTCAGGTACTTAAATATAAAAACTTTACTCTCAAAAATTATTATCATCTCCATGGCAATCACAAATATAAAGTAATAATAGCTAAGAAAAAAACCCCTGCTTTTCTAGGCTTGGCACAATGCTAAATCCCTTCACTTATCATTTAATTCTGATAGAAGATCTGAAGGGGTTACAACTGGGTCCATTTTATTAGTTGAGAAAATTGTGGCCTAGGGAGAGTCAATGACTCTCCAGAATTCAAGCATCTGGTTCTTGGTGGGCTTTTGAATCTGCCAGGTCCACCCCCAGGGCCAACACCATATTCAAGTGACATCCAACATCTTTTTACCTTTCCCAGATGTGTTTCTGACCCACTTGTGCCCACCCGCTCTGCACATTGCTTTGTGACCCATTTCCAGGCCTCCTGGATGCTGCGGTTGGCCCTTGTTTTTCCATGTATGGCTTATTTTGCCTTTTGGACCTAACACTTAGGCTCATTTTTCCAGTTACAATATTGGCTCAAGTCCTTGAGCCAAAGTTTCTCTGGCTTTGGTGCCTCCGGCTTCGCAGATAAAGTGTATTTTCTGGTCCAGTCTCTTCTCCCAGGCACCCGACTTAGGAAAAGCTCCCATGGGAGGTTCTTGCTAGCTCAACTGGCTCCAACATTGGGCCCAGGCAGAGGATAAGTTAGTGATGAAGGAGACATCATGGCCCAGGGATGTTGTGGAATAGTTTTTATTTCTCATACAACTTCTTTTAGCACTTGTTGACTGGAAACTGGACATTAGTATATTTGACACTAGATCCTCAATGTTAGCATATTATAGTGGCAAAGATACAGGTTTTGGAATTAGATAAACTGGATGTGGCTCCCTGCTTGGGAAATACTAATCGTGTGTTGAGGACAAGTTAGTTTACCCATGTGAACCTTATTTTTAAAATAGGCAAAGGAGTCAGGAGCAGTGGCTCATGCCTGTAGTCCCAGCACATTGGAAGACCGAGGCGGGTGGATCACCAGGTGGGGAGTTCGAGACCAGCCTGGCCAGCATGATGAAACTCCGTCTCTACTAAAAATACAAAAATTAGCCAGCCCAGCGTGGTGGTACATGCCTGTAATCCTAGCTACTGGGGAGGCTGAGGCAGGAGAATCACTTGAACCCAGGAGGTGGAGGTTGCAGTGAGCCAAGATCGTGCCACTGCACTCCAGCCTGGGGAACAGAGCAAGACTCTGTCTCAAAAAAAAAAAAAAAAAAAAAAGGCAAAGGAGTACCTAGATTCAAGCCAGTTGTGGTAAAGAAAATATGACTGTATACAAAATATCTGGCACAGGGCAGGTGTATCAAATAAATAGCAATTCCTACTACCATGAATTACCTGAAAAATACATGAAGTCAAATTATGGAAAACCAGAGTGGATGTAACATGTCTTTTAGGTGTTATTTTATTTCTGTAATGATTTTATTGCTACTTTTTTTTTTTTTCTTTTTGAGACAGAGTCTCACTCTGTCACCTAGGCTGGAGTGCAGTGGTGCGGTCTCGGCTCACTTGGCTCTGCCTCCCAGGTTCAAGTGATTCTCCTGCCTTAGCCTCCCGAGTAGCTGGGATTACAGGCGCCTGCCACCACACCCAACTATTTTTTTGTATTTTTAGTAGAAACGGGGTTTCACCATGTTGGCCAGGCTGGTCTCGAACTCCTGACCTCAGGTGATTCACCCACCTCGGCCTCCCAAAGTGTTGGTATTACAGGCGTGAGCCACTGCGCCCGACCAGGAATTATTTAACTGGTTTCTGCATTATACAGAAATCAATGTTTACTGATAAAGTTGGAAAAGTAATATGCTCATAGAATTTCTTAAGTTGTAGAAAACCTGGCGTGCTCATGATTATAAATATGATGTCAACAGCTGAGATGAGGACATATGCACACTTTAAAATTTGATGATATATTTTATACTTTCATTTGCAATTGTAAGGAAAAAAGCTTTTTTTCAGCGAATTCTCCCAATATGACTTGCTATAGGAGGAAGAACTCTTATAGGCAACTGAGTGTGGTCAAGAAGTGTCAAAGATCCTATTTGTTCAAGGTAAATATAAGTGGGTCTCAATATTGTTCAAAACTCTTTACCTAGTCTTGCCATAACTTCAGAGGTGTGAAGGAGTGGGGAGGCACAGACGGATGGAATAGCACTGAGAAAGTTTGCCTGCACTATCTTTTCCCACCCCCTCAACCCCATTTGCCCCTAGTTGAATGCTGAAACAGCTACTTTAAAAAAGAAAAGAAAAAAGTAAGACTATGTATAGAGTACAGACATTGCTTCACTCTCCTGCCTGCAAATTTGGGAGTAGGGTTGTGTCAGCAGGTCCTGGCATGATCTACTGTGTATGTGACTTTGCTACCCTATGCCCTAGAAAGGAGGGTGTCCGGGGAGGATTGGGCCGTGGACACAGGGAGCATATTGTTCCAATGGTTCTGCTACAGTGCAAACCAGGCTTCTTTCTTTCTCTCTGGAACTAACTTTGCTACACATGCAAAAAAATCTGTTCCTATTAGGTTTTTCCCTGGCCATTGTGGAAGCATAAGTATGGCTCCTGTGGCAAAGGCATAATTTTTCTGGGTTGAAGGAAGCTGGCTTACCTGTTGTTCTTGGCACTCAGCTAGCACCCTTCCAGACAAGAGGGAAAGAACAAAGCTGAAAGTTCACAGAAAATATTTGGTGTTTTAAAACAAGAAGGACAAATTAAAACCCCATTCTTTTAAAGCTTAATTTATCTATCTGCTAAGAATTTGGAATTTCAGTTTAGAGAAATCAGTATAGCCCTGAGTTATATTACTACCTACTGTCATGTAGCTCTATGGGATATTGAAACATTATTTGTTACAGCTTTGTTATAGCCTAAAGATGATCTATATTGAAGTTTTGCTTCTCCCAAGGAGGATTCTTGCATGGTGGAAGAAAACGTTCAGGGTTAGGTGAAATATGCTTATGAATGTCATTTGAAATCACCTTGGACTTTGAATTTGAGGGACACTAATGCTTTTATGATATTAACACAAAGCACCGTCACTTGGAAAATGTTAAACTATTGCTTCATTTATGCTCTCTAAATAGTAATTTATTTAACAAAGGAAGGTGATTTATCACTGATGTCTCTTTTGCAACCCCCTGGAACAGTGCCTATTATATAGTAATATTTGTTGCTGTTTGTGGAATCTGTCATTCATTTAGAAGCTTTAGGGAGATATAAACTGATCTCCTACTGAAAACTTACAACTTGAGATAAGAATGAGGGCAGATGAGGGTAGCAGGCAGGGACCATGGGTACTTAAGACCCTACACCCTCCTTTTTACAGTCTTATGTACTTGATTTCATTATTTAACACAAGCTGTTTTCTTCTTCTTTTTTTGTGTCACCTTTATACACAGCCTAAAAAAGAATTGAAGGAGCAAACACAGAGCTGCATGTGTATGTTTGTCTCATTCTTTAAATAAATGACTCTGATGAGACTTCTTGCAGTTTGTTTTTAAGTAAACACATTAAAATATAATAGGTCTCTGACAGAGGAAAGAAATCATAAGGAGAGAATGGAATGAACTAGAAGAGGTGTGTTGCTTATGAAGGCAAGGTGAAGTAGTAATTTAGGATCAATGATCCTTTTCCCCTCCAATCCCACACAATAGCTAAAGAAGGAAAATGGAGAAGATGAGTTTTGTTTTGTTTTTTCCTTCTATAAGTAAATGGACAGGCTCTGCAGATAATGGGTTGGATGATTTTCTTGCTAGCAGCTTCATTTTCATGTAGAACAACAATTGGTTGCCCAAAGACATTAAGGGGAAAGTTTGAGCCCTGATTTTAATGCTTTCTCCAATACCCTTCTGGCCCTCTTTTTGCTCTCCCTTGCTATGGGCCTTATTTCTTGGGGCCCTCGCCTCTTCTTACCTGTATTTAGAGGGAATACGCTTTCAATGCTAGGCTTGTTCACAGCCTTCAACATGCTTAGCCTTTAAATAATAACATATGACCCTAAGATTTGAAAATTTCACTGTGCTACAGAATATTGTGTGGAGGAAATGGAATGTTTACCTGAACTATGTTATGACAAAGGACAGTTCAATACTATTGCTGCATGCCCAGTACCTAGCATAGTGCTTGGTTCATGAGAGGAGCTGATGAATGAGTGAATGAATGTATGTATGCATGAATGCTATATAAAAAAGCCAGACTTAAGATAACAGATACCATTTGTTCTACATGGCAAATTAAAGTTAAAAGGTATGAATGTAGGTGCAAGAATCACCTGTGGGTACAAACAGAATTCTGATGTTATTTTTGAATTCTGGGTATGATATTTTATTTCCAAAATGAAATACCTAAATCATTTACAAAGCAATATAGATATATAACAGTCCCTCATTCGCTCACTTGCAAAGGAAATTTTCAATACAAATAAAGTCATACATATTTATACTAGGGTAATTCAAAATAACTTCCTCACATAAGCACTGCTACGTTCAAATAAAATCTTGCCAACACTTCTGAGTACATTGCTTTAAGAAAAAAATGCTCCCCGTAGCGTCCGAACTATTTAAAAATCTCACAGGCTTCTTCAACATACATCAGTTATCTCTCTTCAAATCACTGACAAGAATTTAAAAACTGCTTCATCAGAACAAATGCTACCCTTTCTCCTACTCTAGTTAGAACCTGATCTTCTAAAAAGGACCATATTTACAGCTTCTTTTGAAATTTTAAAACCATTTGGCTGATATGTTTTTGCTACATTTTTTTCCTGATTTAATTACTGGGACATTTGCATGAAAACAGGAAAATAGGGACATAAGATTTTTGTCTTGTGAGTTCATCTATTTCTGATGCTTACTCTCCACCTGAGATCCATATCTGTTTTATTACAACTGGGAGACCAGGAGCTAGATTCGAATTGATAAAGATTTTGTTAGAGGTGAAATAAAATTCAAAAATAGGGATTCAGGAGACTAAGGGATTGATGGATGATACGATAATGAATTTTCTTCTAGGTTATTTATTTATGAACAGTCCACATTGTCAGTGACACACAGCATTGCTATTGAAAAGCTTAAAATCCAGGGAATGATACAGAACTAGAGTGTCAAGACTTCTCTGAGAAAACCACACCCAGGCAGTTAATGCTTGTCGTGGACTGACAGACATCAGAGAAGACAGTGAAGGAGCTGAGTCTAGGTCATATATGAACTCTGGAGATGGCCACTGAAAGTTGGAAAGATAAAAAGTAAAATGCCCATCTAATTCTGACCACCTTGTAAATGCTTGTGATTTTTCACTAGGAGAATTAGAGAGGCTATCAGGATAAATTCTCAGCATCTTCACCTGGAGTTCCATGGCATGTAGAAATTTACATTTTCAAAGCTAAAGTTATCATCTTGTTCTAACTTTTTACTTTCTCCCATATACTCCAACTTGTTCAGTGGCACCGGAGTGTAGCCAGTCTTCCAAGCCCCAACTCTGGGTTTATCCATGACTCCTCTCTTTTCCACATTCAAGCACTCCATATGGCTAAGCTGCATACCTATGCCTGTTTCTTAAAGCATTGCTGTCCTCCAACACTGGCTACCCTACTTTAGCTACTCGTCATCTCTTTCCTGGAAGACTGTGCCCGCCACCTAACTGGCCTTCCTGTTTCCAGTCTTTCCTCCTCACATCTGTCTTCCACACCATCATCAGAGTGAGTGATTGCTCTAAAACAAGGGTCCCCAATCCCTAGGCCACGGAACCCTTAAGAAACCAGGCTGCATAGCAGGAGGTGAGTGGGAGGCAGGCAAGCGAAGCTTCATCTGTATTTACACCTGCTCCCCAAGGCTCACATTACTGCCTGAGCTCCGCCTCCTGTCAGATCAGCAGTGACATTAGATTCTCATAGGAGTGCGAACCCTATTGTGAACTGCACATGTGAGGGATCTAGGCTGTGAGCTCCTTATGAGAATCTAATGCCTGATGATCTGTCACTGTCTCCCATCACCCCCAGATGGGACCATCTAGTTGCAGGAATACCAGCTCAGGGGTCCCACTGATTCTACATTATGGTGAGTTGTATAATTATTTCACTGTATATTACAATGTAATAATAACAGAAACAAAGTGCACAGTAAATGTAATGCTCTTGACTCATCCCAACACCATCCCTTCAATCCCTGCATCTGTGGAAACTTTGTCTTCCACGAAACTGGGCCCTGGTGCCAAAAAGGTTGGGAACCACTGCTCTAAAACATATTTCTGCTCATGCCGCTGCTGACAATAAAACCATCCGTGGTTCTCCATTTCATACCTGCTGTGTTTCTCAAGTCTTTCCTCTAAGTAACTCTAAGGATGGGTATTTTAATATTTACAAAGCTTGTTTTGAATCAATAGTTCTTCAACTTCAACCTTGTTTCTCTCCCATACTGTTGGGCAAAATCAAGAATCCAAGAAGCTGGGTCATGTTAATCCTGTTTGTCCCTAGGGTTTGATTTGCACAGTGTGAGAAGCAGAGTGCCAACTGAAGAATCCATAGGTTCTTTAGCAAAGCATATGAGCCCCTCACCCTTTTTTTAGCCTTGAAATAGTGCTTTTATAAAATTATTTTTAATGTTTTTAATTTCAATAGTTTTTGGGGTACAGGTGGTTTTTGGTTACATAGATTGGTTCTTCAGTGGTGAATTCTGAGATTTTAGTGCACCTGTCATCCAAGCAATGCACATGGTACCCAGTATGTAGTTTTTATCCCTCACTCACCTCCTAACCTCCCACCCTGCATCCCCAAAGTTCATTATATCACTCTGTATGTTTTTGCATCCTCACACCTTAGCTCCCATTTATAAATGAGAACATACAGTATTTGGTTTTCCATTTCTGAGTTATTTCTTTTTTTTTTTTTTTTTTTTTTTTTTTTGAGACGGAGTCTGGCTCTGTCGCCTGGGCTGGAGTGCAGTGGCCGGATCTCAGCTCACTGCAAGCTCCGCCTCCCGGGTTCCCGCCATTCTCCTGCCTCAGCCTCCCGAGTAGCTGGGACCACAGGCGCCTGCCACCTCGCCCGGCTAGTTTTTTGTATTTTTAGTAGAGACGGGGTTTCACCGTATTAGCCAGGATGGTCTCGATCTCCTGACCTCGTGATCCGCCCGTCTCGGCCTCCCAAAGTGCTGGGATTACAGGCTTGAGCCACCGCGCCCGGCCATTTCTGAGTTATTTCACTTAGATTAATGATGAGGCCCTTTTAGGTGGAACATTTTCATTTCTTCAACCTCCTCTCCCACTACTCTTCAAATGGCTTATACGACTTCTGTAATATTGTTTACATTTTTTCGTGAACAAAGCAAGTTGTTTCCAGTGTTAGGGACCTTTCCTATCCTATTTACTCTACCTGGAATGTTCTTTCCTTCTCCCTTCATGTGACTGACTTCTGTTCAGTCCTTAACTCAGGTCACATGCCATCTTCCCCTGGTTCCTAGGTTGGCTTTCTGTGTCCAATCATTCGTTTATATATCTTCTTTTAACTAGAATATGACCTTCTCTGAGGATAGAGACATTGTCAGTTTCATCACTATACCCCCAACTCCTAGCAAGTATCTGGCACATAGTGGACACTTAAAAATACTGTTTGAACTGAGTATGAATACCATGGTACAAATTAATTTTCCTCACTGAACAAAGAACTCCACATGTAGGCATGTTTTACTGACAATGCATGCAGCCACAGGAAGGCCATACCATTCTCTCACTTCATATTAATAGGAGTACCAAAAGTTGGAACTGTCTCATTGGATTTTTGAATAATTTCCATTTAGTTTAGACATACATTTGCAAAAGTATTGAAATAAAAATACCTTTTACACGTGAAACATCTTTGAATTTCAAAGCTTTTTCACATGCGTGATCTCAATCCTTAAACCCTCAAGGTTGGCAGATATTATTTTGCCCAGTTTGGAAAAAAAGAAGATTTAAGATTTTGATGGAGTAAGACAAAATAATCAAACCCATTTTGGAAGTCTCAAGTATGTTTCAGATGTGGAGGCATCTTTGTGAAACTGATAAAGGGTAAATATTATTCTTAAGGGACAGGTAAGGAAACAGTGCTGAAAGGACTGGATCAGAGTCATTCGGGGTCACTGTCTAAGTAAAAATTGAACCCAGAGTCCTATGACTCAGTTTAGTCCTGACACAGTTCCTTGTGCAGATAAATCATGTGTGAATACATATTAGAAAGGAAGCCTTGGTTTTAGGAGAGCAACCTGAAGAAATTATTATTTTCTTTCCTTTCTCATAACTGGTTTGTTACTTGTCCTAGGTACACAAAGATACCAAACTATAAATAGAGTTGTTCAAGAGAGTAGTTTGGTAGTGAAATTGGAAAACTGTTTGGGTGTATTTGGGAATAAGAGAGTAGGACAGCAGGGATCCTATAGAGACTGAACATTTAAAAAAATGTGTCATTTTTGTGATATATTAATTAAATTCTTTTAGTTTTAAGTAAGCATAATGAGACTATCTGAATACGTTTCAGTAATTTTCTTTCTTTTCTTTTTTTTTGAGACGGAGATTCACTCTGTCGCCCAGGCTGGGGTGCAGTGGCATGATCTCAGCTCACTGCAACTTCTGCCTCCTAGTTCAAGCAATTCTCCTGCCTTGGCCTCCTGAGTAGCTGGGATTACAGGCATGTGCCACCATGCCTGGCTAATTTTTGTAATTTTAGTAGAGATGGGGTTTCACCATGTTAGCCAGCTCGAACTCCTGACCCTATGATCCACCCACCTTGGCCTCAAAAAGTGCTGGGATTACAGGCATGAGCTATGGCGCCCGGCCGTTACAGTAATTTTCTAGAATTTTTTCTGATAAATGTTAGTCCCCAAAAAACATATTTTTTTGTAGTTCTGTTGTTGAATGTAACACTACCCCCAGTAAAAGGCTTTTACTTCACTTCACTCAGATTTTTGTAAAATAAATTTAGCAAATGCTCTTTTGAAGGGAGAAAAATTTCACAGAAGCGAAAACAGTAGGTAAAAATATTATTTAACATAATTGTGCTTTAATTCACTCTTGAGAGGGCAGAGATGCAAAATAAATTCTGCATACACTGTAAAGCAAAAACTGAATGGAAAGATACTTAAAATCTTTTCTATCCCTAGAAGTTGGTTAAACAGTTTTTCAAAATATGCTTCTATGCATAAATATTTTGAAGTTAAAGTAAATGTGTTGGCTAATGCATTGGTATTATCAGCCAATTAATAAGTTCAACTATGTGACGGGACTAACTTTCCCAAGCTAGTAATTACTTGACAATTGCACATGTGTATCATATATTTATTCATTCAGCAAGCGCTTGTTCATTCTCTTCTATGTGCTGGCCTCCTTGCTGGGAATAGCATAAAACAGTGATCAGGACAGACTTGGTCCTTGCAGGTCCTTGCAGTAGGGAAGACAGACTGTCTATGATGAATGCTGTTGGGAGTATAGAAGGCAGGCTCATCTAGTCAAATGATAGCTACAAAATAAAGTGAAGGTGAGAGTAGATCTTCCTAATGCACAGGAGGTCAGGTCCTTTAAATCCATCAACCACCACTGACATTAGTTTAAATCACCTATGACGTGCTATAACCCTTCCAGGCTGGGGTAAAGGCATATTGGGACCTAGAGTAGGTTGGAAGAGAGAGAGGATAAAGCCTAGTATCAGAGCTACAAGGAGAAAGGCCAATGTTTCAATGATAATAGCTAAAGGGCTTTGGTGAACAAAGCTCTCAAGAGGCTGACCTCAGTACCCAAGGGCTCACATTGGCTGAGCCAGTATGAGGCAATGTCTTGTACTTGCTGCAGGGCCTCCCTCAGTTGGAATAGGACCCCAATCAGCTGGGTGGTGGGGCGGGGTGGTGGGGGGGCGGTTCTCATGAACAGGCTCTAACTCTTGATAGGAGAAGATTGGCAAGGGCTGGACAGATTATCCGGGGAGCAGCCTCAAACTGGGTGGGGTTCAGGCCAGGGCATAATTCCATGAGAGAATCAGAGTGTAAAATGGGTCCCACAGCAGATACAATGAGTATGTCGGAAGGGATTGGGGGTTTGGGGCTGCTCCTTAGGGGCTTTAGCGTCCCTGACATCTTCTTAGATGTCAGGTATAGTGCAGCAGTCTCTTTCTCACTCCTCATCCCCCTCTTCCTGCCACCACTGCCCCTCTCTCTGTCATGTTCATATCCCAGTTCTGTTACGCCCAAATATCGAATAAGGCTTCTGTTGGCAACAAACGCTATTAATAGCTTTTGAATGTGAATTTGACTTTTGTTGGGAGAATACTATTTTCAGTAATTGTCAGCTCATTAAAATATATTGTAGGTAGGGTCTGAGTTTCTGCTGTGAAAGGTATGATGCTTAAAATTTAAATAAATATAAACAAATAACTTCAGTATTTTGATTTACTTATTGCCTCTAGTATTTGTCCATTTTTTCTAGCCAAAATACAAAAAATGATAACAGAACTGTAAAGAAGTCATTAACTAGTGACTATATTAATTTTTTTTCTTAATCATCTTTACTATTTTTTCTTTTTCTTTTTTTTTGAGATAGAGTCTTACTCTGTTGTGCAGGCTGGAGTGCAGTGGTGCAATTACAGTTCACTGCAACCTTGACTCTCCGGGCTCAAGAGATCCTCCCATCTTAGCCTCCGGAGTAGCTGGGACTACAGGCACGTGCCACCACACCCGGCTAGTTTTTGTATTTTTTGTAGAGATCAAGTTTCCCCATGATGCCCAAGCTGGTCTTGAAGACCTGGGCTCAAGCAATCCACCCACCTTGGCCTCCCAAAGTGCTGGGACTATAGGCACGAGCCACCATGCCCAGCGTCGTCTTTACTGTTTTCTTTTTCTTTCCTTTTTTTTTTTTGAAATGGAGTCTCACTCTGTCGCCTAGGCTGGAGTGCAGTGGCGCAATCTCAGCTCCAGCTCACTGTAACCTCTGCCTCCCGGGTTCAAGTGATTCTCCTGCCTCAGTCTCCTGAGTAGCTGGGATTACAGGCCCACACCACCATGCCCAGCTAATTTTTGTATTTTTAATAGAGACGGGCTTTCACCATATTGATCAGGCTGATCTTGAACTCCTGACCTCTTGATCCACCTGCCTTGGCCTTCCACAGTGCTGGGATTACAGGCTTGAGCCACCGCGCCCGGCATCTTTACTATTTTCTTAAAAGAGCTGAGTAGCATACGTGCCTACGTTCTTACTGTGTAATGGATTGGATTGGGGATGTTTTGAAATGGGCCTAATAGACATAAGCTCGTTGTTTATCTTTTTGCCCAACTTTATTGTAAAAAATCATATAACAATGAAAATGTATTCACTCTCATATCTGTGTTCCCAGGTGTATTTTAATAAAGATTGAGCCAGGCAGCACCAGTTTTAACTTGGTCACTTATCACTTGAGCAAGTAAATGTGGTCAAGTCACTTAGCTTCTCTGGGCCTCAGTTTCTAATCTATAAGTAAAAGATAATAGCGCCAACCTAATAGGTTTGTGATTTAGAGCAAATGAGACAGTGGGGACCCAAGTGCTTGTTAGTTGTAAAGTGCTAATGCAGGTGTTTGGTATTTATAGTCAGATGCAGATTATGCCCACATCATATAAATTAAATGTGAATGCGTTCAAAAGCTCAACCAGTTCCTGAGGCAAGAAATGTAAAATGGCAACAACTAAAAGGGTCAGTGAAACTCTTGGCGTCTAACCAATCCTCTCCAAAATATTTTCTGATGGCATATTTCAAAATATGAGAAAAGATAAAGGAATGCAAGAACTGACCTTTTTCTCTAACCCTTTAAACATTTTCTCTCCAAAGAAACTCTGCCATAGAAACTTCAGGCCTGACTCAGTACTAAAGGTGACCATTGAAAGGACAGTTTAAAATGTTGTATTTATGCAAGTGAGGTGCCATGAACATGTACTTGTCCGAGGTGGACATGATCAGAACAAGCTTGTTCACAAAACCCTTCCCTCGTCCTTGGCCATGAGTCACAAAAATCTGACATCTGGACATAAAATACTTCCCTGAACAAAAGTTGAAACTTTTGCATATATGTGTTTGTGTATTGAATATGTAAAGGAAAAAAAAATGGAGACAGCAGACTCTTTCGTTGACTCAAATTTATGACTAATTTTAATAACGCAGCTGTCCATATGTGAGACGCTAATGAGAACATAAGGAATTCCTGGATAGAAAAGGGATGGTTGGCCCAATGGCCTGTCCCCTTCAAGTTTATTGCAACACACCTCTTTGTGTTGTCAGCATATCTTCCAACCCCTTTTGCCTACATAAACATGTCTAGCTGTCTCTTAAACTCATTTTTACTTTATGTTTCACTCAATGGACTTATTTGGTAATTCACAGCATTTCCCATATGCCTGTAGATATTTGGATGAAGCAGTCCTATATTATCACTACTTCTTAATTAATTATGTAGAAATACTTTATAATAAAGTATTTACAGCAGACATAATTAGAAATTTAGAAGTAATTAACTGAGAAAACAAATATACCTACAGTGAATATAGAAAGAAATAACTGTTCTTTTGCTAATCTATATTCCAATTTTTCATAAAGATATGAAGAAGTAGGTGGGTAGTGATTAAGACTTTTATGATATTAGTCTTATTAGCAAATCTCTTAGCAAGGAGAAAATGCTAAGCCTAACTGATGTAATAAAGAAGATGATCTGATGTTTTTATTTAGGTTGGGTTAAAGCCATATTCCAGATTATATTTGTATTTCCTTAATCCTATTAATGTTGCAGGTTAATGCAAATTTGATGTGAATTATTAAAAGAAGAATCAGTATAGAAATGATTTTACATTAAAATTTATTTTTAAAAACCTTTCCAAATGGTGGTGGGTCAATGGACTTGGGGTGAGTTCTTAGGTAGACTCTGGGTCCTTCTGATTAAAAAATACACCTGAAAACTTCCTTTAATTTGATTGGCATCAAGGAAGTGGAAATAATTAAAGAATCCTAGGGAGAACTGATAATTAATGTTTAATTTAGCTGAATATTTTGCATTTTAATTTTTTGAAAGGTATTATTTTAAAATTATTTCAACATATATGTGTTGATCTGATGTGTGTGTTGACATTACACATCAGTTCTAGTCTTTTATTGACAAACACAAAGAGTGACCAACTTGCCCTCTACTCACCCTGGACTTTACTGGTTTTAGCCCCAGGAATCCCATGTCTTGTGAATCTGCTCGGCTCCAGGCAAACAGGTACAAACACATTCTTAAAAATACAAATCATTTGCCTCTGAAATGTGATTGACTTTTTGGTCTGCATGCTCTTCAGACCCTGGGAACCCAAACATTGTAAGTGTTACATCGGCATTAAGAATTTTGTTTTGTTGTTCAAAAAGCCCATTTTCGGGTGTCACCACCTTGGTGACTATGGAGAAATACAACCCATGCGTTTTTTTTTTCTTTTAAATTGTTTCCAAGCTCAGCTACTTGATGGTTTATGTATTTATGTATTTATTTATTTTGAAAAGCTGAAAAAGTTTTGAAAATGAAACCTATTTTCTTCCAAATGTTTTCTCTCAAGTACTTGCTTTCCAGACACACAGTAAGATACATCCTGAATCTGGCACCTTGAGTGCTCCCCCAAATCTCTGAAGCCTAAGCCATATCTATTGTCCAGTCTATGATAGAAAAAATGTGAACTACACTGAGTTATTGTAGTCTTGTGTGTCTCACAATTAGAAGAACTCTGTAGGTATTTTGTTAGTTTTAAATTTGGGGACTGTGACTTCTGAACTCTCTCTCGAGGAGGAGGTCTCAATAAAGAACATGCTTCAGTCTACTCCTTAATGATTTTTTAGCTTCAGTGAAGCAATTTGCAAGACTCCTCTTCCTAACAACTGCTCTGCTAAGCATTGTATAAAATAGCATTCTTTATGGTTAGATGATACCATGGAAGATGACCAAAAGATTTTAAATACAGAGGAATGTACAGAAAAACACTGTACCCTTTAGCTGTCACATCTCCCCTCTTCCATCCCTTCATTTCCTTCATTCGGGATTTCTGCATTTTTTTTTTTTTTTTTTTTTTTTTTTGAGACGGAGTCTCTGCCGCCCGGGCTGGAGTGCAGTGGCCGGATCTCAGCTCACCGCAAGCTCCGCCTCCCGGGTTGACGCCATTCTCCTGCCTCAGCCTCCCGAGTAGCTGGGACTACAGGCGCCCGCCACCTCGCCCGGCTAGTTTTTTGTGTTTTTTAGTAGAGACGGGGTTTCACTGTGTTAGCCAGGATGGTCTTGATCTCCTGACCTCGTGATCCGCCCGTCTCGGCCTCCCAAAGAGCTGGGATTACAGGCTTGAGCCACCGCGCCCGGCCTGTTTCTGCATTTTTTTATATGCATGCTACACCTCTGTGGTAGCACCTTGTTCTGTGTGTGTATGTGTATGCATGAATGCGTGTGTGCGCATGAATGTGTGTAAACATGTACTATTTTTAGCTGTAGAACATGACATAAATTTTTTTTCTGGTCACCATGCTGCATGACTGATCCATTTCATGTGATGTGTTTAGTATGGTTCATTGCCCATTGGTCTTATTATTTAACAATTTGCATTAAATTAAATTTTCTGTTCACAGGTGTAAATGGAAATTTTGGCTTCTGAGAATTTATTTACTGGATAGAGTGTTCTTGGTTGGATTAGCTCTGCCAATATTGGATTGCTTATACCTGGAATAAAGTTTGGGATATTTAATTAGAACATCATAGCAAGAGAAACTTATTATTTTTATGGCTAAGCTTAAGCTACTGAGGCCAGTATCATTAGTCTAGGAAACATTTACTATACTTCTCTGCAGAATTTTTTTAAAAAGCATGTGTATGTCTTGATGGATCAGAGGAAGTTAAATTAGTGGTAAAGTGTACAAATTACTCAAAAGTTCAAAAAGCTTGAAACCTTTGTCATCTACTATAACATTTTGTTGATTAGTGGAAATTTCTCATTTTAAACTCTTTTGGCTTCCAACAGGCTCAAAGAGCTAACATTTATTGACTGCATACTGTTTGCCAGTTTCTACATTATTTGCTTTATCTGTATTGCTTCATTTCATCTTTATAGTGTCTTGTGAGATGGGTGTGTTTATTCCCATTTTACAGAGAATATCCATTTATATAATGTCATGAACGTATATCCGATGACATCATTTGCCTGCAAACGTACCCAATGAGTGGCAGAGTCATCCTGAAGCCTGCTTTCCGGGCCCTGCCTATATTCTGGGTAAGTGATTCCAAACTCCGTAGTGGCTTATATCTAGCCATGTTCTCTTGACATGTTCCCTGTTCCAACTTCCTCTCAACATCTCAGTGTCATAGAGGATGTGAAAGCCAAGCACTGCCTCCTAGGCTTTGTGCATGGTTTTCCATTCTTTCCCTTTCTGTCTGACACGCTCCCAGTTCTGTTTTGTTTTCAGCTCTACCATTGGAGTGGCACTCATGGTCACTATCCATACTGGATCTAGCAGGAGTTTGCGTAAGCTCCTAAGACATTTTTTTTTTCTCATTTTGAAAAAAATTTAAACAAAAACAGCTTTAGTGAGACACAATTTACATACATTATAATTCACCTATTCAAAGCCTATAAGTCAATGGTTTTTAATATATTCACAGATATATGGACAATCATTGACACAATTTTAGACTATTTTCATCATCACAAAGAGAAACACTCTACCCTTCAGCTGTCACAACTCCCCTCTTCCATCCCTTCATCTCCTTCAGCTCCAACCAACCACTAATCTACTTCTGCCTTTGTAAATTTGCCTATTCTGGACATTTTACATACATGGAATCACAAAATATGTGATCTTTTATGACTAGCTTCTTTCACTTAACTCAATGTTCTCAAAGTTCATTCGTGTTTTATCATGCCTCAGTACTGCCTTCGTTTTTATGGCTCAATACTATCCTACTGTTCTATTGTATAGATAGACTACCTTTTGTCTGTCTGCTCATCTGTTGATGGGCAGTTGGGTTGTTTCCACCTTTTGGCAATTGTGAACGGTGCTGCTATGAACATTTGTGTGCAAGTTTTTGTTTGAACACCTGCTGTCACTTCTTTTGGGTATATACCCTAGAGTGGAATTGCTGGGTCTTAATTCTACGTTTTACTTTTTCAGAAACTGCCAACTTGTTTTCCACAGTAGCTGCAATGTTTTTTTTAACTCCCATCAGTAATGTAGAATCAGGGTGGGTCCAATTTCTCCACCCGCTTGCCAACACTTGTTATTTGCTGTTTTGTTTTGTTTTGTGTTTTGGTTATAACATTCCTAGTGGGTTAAATGGCCTAATTATTATTATTATTATTTTTTGAGACAGAGTTTCAGTCTTGTTGCCCAGGCTGGAGTGCAATGGTGCGATCTCGGCTCACCACAACCTCTGCCTCTCAGGTTCACGTGATTCTTCTGCCTCAGCCTCCCTAGTAACTGGGATTACAGGCATGTGCCACCATGCCCGGCTAATTTTGTATTTTAAGTAGAGACAGGTTTCTCCATGTTGCTCAGGCTGGTCTCGAACTCCTGACCTCAGGTGATCTGCCTGCCTCGGCCTCCCAAAGTGCTGGGATTAGAGGCATGAGCCACCGTGCCCGGCTGGCCTAATTAATTTTTAAGATCTTTAAAGACTCTAAAAGAAGGCTTTATTTTTTCCTCTTTTGTGTTCCCAAGCACTGGTTTAAATCTCTCTTGAAGTATTTGTCACCAAATCCTTTAATCTCTCTTTCTCTCTCTCTTTCTCCTCTCATCCCTTTCTTGAAACCAGCATGGACATTTTTGTTCCCAGGACGTGGTGCCCAGGACTCAGTACATTAAATGAATGAAGAGGCATGAGTGGGGAACTGTGGGGACAAGGAATTTTGGGAATGAACATTTCTTTATTATCCCTCCCATTGTGCCAGGCACTATGTAGCACTAACATATATTATCTCATTTAATTTTCATAATAGCAGTTAAGAATCAGGTGTTATGGTATTCATTTTGCAGAAGAAGAAATTGAAACCAGAGAAATTCTCTTGGCATCTAACCACTGAGAGTAGAGTCTGACTTCAAACCAAACTCTCTAAACTCAAAACCTATGTTGATTTCACAACAGCATGTGTCAATCAAAGAAAAGATAAGGACCATCACTATTCTTACTACCGCTACTATGACTATCCCCACTTATTGGATGCTTTCTGTGTGCTGTACACCATGACAGCTAGTTTTTGGACACTATCTAATTTGATCATTTAAAAATTTAGTGAGTTAGACATTATTATTCCAATTTTTCAGACAATGAAATAGTCCCTGAGAAAAGTAATTTGCCCAAGAACAAACAACTAATAAGCAATGAGTTCGAAGCCAGGTCTGTTTAATTATAAAATTTCTGTACTCCTATCAATGTGGGAAAATACATTAGAGATCTAAAAGTTTACCTGGTTATCCGACAGTATGGGGAAGTTTGCCAGGTAACCAGACAACCAGACGGCCCAACAAATTTTTCCCAAGTACTTTTGCTTTCTCAGCTGCTTCCAATCAGAATTTTGGTAGCATAGATAATTTGGCTAATTCTATATGTTATGAAAAAGGCACACTGTGACCCATAAAAGAAAGAATGTTCTGTTCAACTGGCTTATTGTGTTTTTATTTATTTATTTACTTATTTATTTAGAGATAGGATCTGACTTTGGAGCGCAATAGTGCTATCTCAGCTCACTGCAACCTCCACCTCCCAAGCTCAAGCAATTCTCCTGCCTCAGCCTCCAGAGTAGCTGGGACTACAGGCATGTGCCACGGTGCCTGGCTAATTTTTATGTTTTTAGTAGACACGGAGTTTTGCCATGTTGCCCTGGCTGGTCTTGAACTCCTGAGCTCGGGTGATCTGCCTGTCTCAGCCTCCCAAAATTCTGGGATTACAGGCTTATTGTGTTTTTAATCATCTTACCTATAATATATGTAAAGTATCCTACATATGACTGGACGATTTTTTAAAATATAGTAATTAACTGGCTACCCCTGCTTTTAACAGTTTGGCCATTTATTTGTTCATTTAATGTTTATGTCATGAAGCTATCTTTTATCTTACTGCATGAAATCTACCTTAGCACTAAATGAAATGCTGGTAAGAATCCACAATAAAGAGAAACAAGAAAAATCATAACTGGAATAGAAGATTTTTAAATACATTTCAATTTTATATTCTGATTTATATACTCTGGTTTTAGAGTATTTTTTCCAGGATTTATGCTAGTTTGTTAAATATTGGGAAACCTCAGCATGGCTATGTTTTGGAGGCAGGTATAATGGAAAGGCAGAGACGTCAGATGCCTCTAAACACCAAGTACTTAATCCATATATTTTCTTATTCCCAATATCTGCTTTAGATGTTTCATTCTTCTTCTTGTCATGTTTTTTCATTACTCTTCATGCCTTTTTTAGAGGTTTTTTTTTTTTTTTTTTTTTTTTTTTTAAGTAGAAGCCGATGTTACCATTTGGCATATGTCTCCCTTGGCAGTGACATCTTGAAAATTAAAAAAAAAATACCTCCCTCGCATGCATCCATGCAGGCTGCCTGTAACTGCACTGTGCTTCGAAATGTGTCACCTTATGAAATTCTGCAAATTGTTCATAACGTTGTCTCTATAAATGTTTTGGAAGGGCTTTACTGTCAGGTCAGCTTTCTAAGGGCTAGAAATACGTCAAACTGGCAGCTTTACCTTTATTTAAGAGCCAAAATACAAATAAGTAGATTACAAAGCAATCAATCAATATAGCATTGCAGGATGTTATGGTTGGCATTGACCTCAGAGTTCGGCCCTGTCATTTTACAGATGAGTAAACTTGTCTGTAAACTCTGCAGGAGACAGGGTTTTGTCCTGACTCAGTTACAGCCAATCAGGTAACCTTGGACGTGCTGCTGTGCCTCAGTTTCCTCATCTGAAAGAGAGGACATTTCCCTCTGTTAGATCATCTCTGAGACATTTTCCCAGATGTCAATTTGTAAGGTGTCATGACAAATTTGACGTATTGTATTTGATATATTTCCAGTCCTTAAAAAGCTTCTGACCTCACGTAAAAGATTGCTCTGATCTTTTACGTGGTTTCCTTATATATTCTTTAAAAGTTGGAAGCACTATCAATTTATAGTTATTGGCAAAATCATAACTTTTATTCACTGTTGAAAGAATAAACAAATGAAGATCTTTTTCCCAGTCAGAGCATTTCTTCACTTTTTTTTCCCTCCCTGGTTTGTTTTTATAGGGTTGCTTGGGGATATTAGGTTACTGACCTTTGTTTTCCTTTCTACAAGAAGCTTTCACTAAAGTATTTTCGAGGGGGGTCTTATAGGAAACAATGGCTCTCACATGCAAGTAATTAAATGGAAAGAAAAAATGGCACACATTTGACTCGATTAATTTTCTTTCTTTCTGTAAACCTGTGGATCCTAACCTGAAAGTTGTGTGCAAGAGTCCACAGGCTCACTGAGATACTTTATCTTTTGCATTACATTAAAGTCTCCGGGTGAATTTAGTACTCCTGTAAGGCCTGGGCAGGCGAGTTTGGCAAACAATGTAATCCGACATGATGCATGCTTTTTTACTCAACTGTAAACATCTATTTCATTCAGATATCACCTGCTATTCTTAAGGCAAGTCTTTGGAATAGAGACCCTAAGTGTGTCAAAAATATGTAATGTGTTTGTGATAGAAATAAATAGAGACTAGGGCAACTTAACACATGGGCTTTCACATGTGTGGGCCAGCACTTGCAGAATTCTAAAGTAGGTTATGTTAGCCTTCCCACTTTCAATGCCTTTATGGATGTAGTGTTTATATATCCTAGATTTTCCAGTGCAACTCTGGGTTGTAAATATTCTGTCCTGTTGTTCCCATAAGCACAATCATACTTGTCAAGCTATGTGTCACGAGTTTTGGTTTGGAAAATATGGACTCCGTATGTACATCAGAGCCTGTTTTTTCTGGCTGGATGCCCTATGCTATTCCTTTACTCTGCCCTACCCCTAGCCCACTTCCCGTTCTCATCAAAGCCTTGTTTCTGTTACAGTTCACTTGCTCATGTTGTCTATGCCTAGTGTCTAGGGGGCAATGTGAACAGTAAACTAATCTGTGTTAATGGGCAAGTGGAGAAAATCGGGGTCAGGAGAATCCACACATCCAGAGTACTCTGTCTCCTCTCAGGTAACATAAGTGGTTCTCTGGAAATAAGGCCATAGTTTCATTTATCTCTAAGACAAAGAGTCTTTCTATAGTAGGTTGACCGAGGCAGATTTCTTGGAGGCGGCAAGGGTCCCCTACATTTCATCACAAAGATGGTAACTCCTCCGTCAATACCTTGGACCAGCTTTGCAGATGTGTCCTCAATGTGATTGAGGACCAGCTTCGCAGATGTGTCCCTGATGCTACCCTGTAGCTGTAGGAAAGGAATAAAAGCCCAGTGTGCCAACTTTACTCCTCAACCCACAACGATTTCTTCTGGTATGTGTACACCGCTCAAATGCTCTTTTTGCAAAGTTGGAAAGCAAAATTGCTCCATGACAATATTTGCTGAGACAGCAAGACAATCTATGCCTCTCCATTGTTAAATCCCTGACCCCTACTCAACCTGACTTTAAAAAAAATTATTCTTTCATCAGGAGGCTATGTTTAACATTTGTAAAAAGACATTTAGGATTATTTGAAATATTTTATAGATTTCAAGTTCATTGTCTGTCATTTTCCTTTTAGCCTAACCTTGTTATTTCTGTTTATTGTATGTGATTTTATTACATAAACATATACAGGTTTCTAATTGTTTAAACATCTTGCTTTAAAAATCTCTGGTTAAGCACTTTTATTTGTATCACTTTTTTTCTTGTCTTGATTTGCTTCTTAACTGTGATAAATTTCAATGGAATCTCCTCTAACTCTTTAAAAAATAACTCCTCATTTTTCTGTGTTAAGCAGTTTACCTTTTAGAAATTCAATCAGCATTCCTTTTGGCACTTGGTATTATCTTAAAAAGCAACATTAGTACCTTGACTTTTCAGCCCCGAGAGCATTTGCTGAACCAGATGGTTTCAATATCATCTATTATTTTTAATCATACATGGTTAAGTCTCAAGAACCAGTCTCTGGAGACTGTTGACTATTTAGGAAGCTAGAAGAGTAAGCACACATCTTTAGAAACAGGATGTACATTTAGTATCATTATTATCCTAACCAATATCTGAGTAATTGAGCCACCTTATTATCAGATTCAGGCTTTCCTAGCAGTCTATTATCAGTTTCTTTTTCTGAACTTTTATGTCTACATTTGGGGAATTTAATGCTATTGTAGAATCACTGGTCACTTTTGTAAACTATAATCTCCCATAGCAATAATTGTTTTTAATTCCAGGCATAGTATGTACCAAACATATTAACTTCTAAAATCTTTTTTTTTTTTTTTTCCAGCCAGGGTCTCACTCGGTCACCTAGCCTGGCTAATTTTAAAAAGTTTTGTAGAGATAGGGATTTTACTATGTTGCCCAGTCTGGTCTGAACTCCTGGGCTTAAGCAATCCCCCTGCCTCAGCATCCCAAATTGCTGAGATTACAGGTGTGAGTCACTGCACCTGGCCAACTTCTAAAGTCTTAATGACAAAACAAAAAGATTAGTATTATTATCTCCATTTTACAGATGGGAAAATAGGTTTCAAAAAGGTAAATTATATTTTTTTCCATTTCATGACCAATAAGAATGAGGCTTACATTCAAGTCTAGTCTCTGCCTATTTTGATCGTTTCTAAGTCTGACTTAGAAACCCCCACTTCTAACCACTGTGCCATAGCACTTCCTGCTAACCCTGAATAAAGGTGTCTGTTATGTAAATCAACGTATTCATTGACAATGGACTTCCTTTTTGTATACTGCAATATGCATATATAAAAGCATTCAATATTAACCTTGTCTGGTTTCTTTTTTATTTGAAAAATACCAACCCTACTCACATACTAATAGTTAGAAGATTATATAAAATAAGAAGCTAAAAACTTTCCTGACCCTCCAAGGTCATTCTTTAAAAGTTCTGCTAGGCCGGGCGCGGTGTCTCAAGCCTGTAATCCCAGCTCTTTGGGAGGCCGAGATGGGCGGATCACGAGGTCAGGAGATCAAGACCATCCTGGCTAACACGGTGAAACCCCGTCTGTACTAAAAAATACAAAAAATTAGCCGGGCGTGGTGGCGGGTGCCTGTAGTCCCAGCTACTCAGGAGGCTGAGGCAGGAGAATGGCGTCAACCCGGGAGGCGGAGCTTGCAGTGAGCTGAGATCCGGCCACTGCACTCCAGCCTGGGCGACAGAGCGAGACTCCGTCTCAAAAAAAAAAAAAAAAAAAAAAAAAAAAAAAGTTCTGCTAGGCACATCTAGATGTGACTCCATATACATTTTATTTTTAATTTTTAAAGTCTTATCTTGAGGTTTATTACCGAAATTACTACATCTTATCACTTTCTGCTTGCATAGGGAACATAGAAAAATTTATTTTTCTGGAAAATACTATAAAGTATCTTCATGGTTTTTTACTTTTTTCCCTTTTTTAAAATTAAGGATTTTGAGAGTCAGAGTCTGCAAGCTGTGAATTGGTTAGGCAAATAGTTTGAAAATACTGACTCTTCGCTCTTCACCTGATATTTGCCTATTATTAGACTTCAGGAAGAGGGATTTAGTGAAATAAAATATTTAATGTTTCATACTATTTTTTTTCTCCTATGTGGATGGTTGGAGATTCTTGCAGATAATTTCTTCTTTTAGATCCTTTTTAAAACAGACATTTAGCATAGGCTTTTCTAGGCTTCCATCTTCTGTTAAAAAATAGGGGCACAGTTGTAATGAAAAAGTTGGGGAGACGAGAATGAAAGGGCTGTAGGAAAGGGCTTCATCATTAAAGAAGTTACAGGAACACTTTTTCAGCCCCTTTTAATCGAACAGAGTTGATCTTAGATAAAATTGCATGGAAGGCAGAGTTTGCCTTCATTCTTGTCTTCACTGGGGCCACTGCCTTCTCTCCTTTGGGCTCCAACTGAAGCCTACAAATCTATTACATTTCTGTTTACATGGCAGGACCTTTGTTTTGATCTCTGCTGGACTGTAAGCTATGAGGGAACTAGTCTTTGTAACTATTGCAGTGCCTAATTAGTGCTTAAAAGACAGGTATGAGACGAAGACAAACACATACGTGAGTGATTGAATGATGATAATGACTGCTGTTTGGGGTCCTGAGTAAATAGTATGCAAATTTTCAATAAGGCATTAACATCAGTGTGAGAGGCAGAAAGTACCACTGGATGGAGCATAGGTTTGGGGGTAATTTCTCTCCCAAACACTCCACTTATTAGGAGTATGATCTTTCTTTGCTGAATTCTGAGCATTTTTTTTTTGTCTCAGTTGTTCCATCTGTGATATGGGCATATTATCACTGATGGTCTTGTGCTACTGTCAAGGTTTAATGATAAGGCCAGGGCGCGGTGGTTTACACCTGTAATCCCAGCACTTTGGGAAGCTGAGGTGGGTGGAGGCCAGGGGTTCGAGATCAGCCTGGCCAAAATGGTGAAACCCCGTCTCTACTAAAAACAAACAAACAAACAAACATACATTAGCCTGGTGTGGTAGTGCACACTTGTAGTCCCAGAACCTGAGAGGCGGAGGTTGCAATGAGCCAAGATTGCACTACTGCACTCCATCCTGGGTGACAGAGGGAGATTCTGTCTCAAAAACAAACAAACAAAGAGATTCAATGATAAAATGATGCAATGTGCTTAGCTCTGATCTTTAGACTATATAGACCATAGATAGCAATAGTAATATGATTACTGTTACTATTAATGATAATTCAGTAAATGCATAATTATTTATGGAGCCTTGTTTGGGTCAGACCCCACTCCAGACGTTAGTAATTCAGTGGAAGACAAAAACAGACAAAAATTCCTCCTCCCAAAGAGCTTACATTTGAATGAGTAAGACATAAAAAATGAATAAACAAAGTATAGAATATATTAGGTAATGATAAGTGTGATGGAGACACCTAAAGTGGAGAAAGAGGATAGTGAGGGAGAAGGGGCTAGAACTTTAGATCGGATGGCCAGGAAAATCCTCACTGGAAAGAGTGTAGAGGCCTGAACAAAGTGGGGGAGTGGGCTCTAGCAGGGAAGAGCATTCCACAGGACAAGTCACCCTAACCACTTAATTATTTAAATCCTCCTCTGCTGAGACCACCTTTTGGTAAGCATTCACATGGGGCACACGTAACTTCATAGTTTTTGCCCATTCAGAAAGGCCTGTCCTCTTACTCAAATTTCCTTGACACCAATTTTCCAGTCATGTTTCTTCCACATCCCCAACCATCCAGCCAAATCATTGTCCATGACCCGTAAATTGGTATATCATTGCATGTCTGGCTGTATCTCCTTCTAAGCAAAGTGCATAACCAGGTTCATTGTCTAAAGTTTTGCCCACTGGGAGAATTTCCCTTTACCAGTGTTTTTCAGGGATGTTTTTCAGAGGGGTTGTGGTGCTATAGTTGTCCATTTTTGTGTGGTGCCTGAATCTCATACAGAACCACCTGTAAATCAGGCCTGAGTCTTCTGTTTTCTGGTCAACTGGTTTGTAGAGAATTCCCTGTGAGGTCACAGGTGCATGCCGGGAGAGAGAAGGTAGAATAGCAGGGGTGAGGCCATGGGCATTTGGGCCATTTCATGTTACTTACTTATGCTTCCAGGGCCTGCTCAGGCCCCATGATGTTATGTGCCACTTCTATTTGATGATGGAGTGTTGTGGTGCATTCCCAACTTTATGGCTTCATGGCTCAGCTGAAACCCAGTTCATGATGGGTAGCTCAGGTCATCTGGAACTTGATGGCCCAAGGTCTAGCATTCAGTGTCCTCTAGGGCCAATGGCTCTCTCTCAAAGGAGAGTAGTTATCTGCAGATGATGGCAGGGCCTTGCTCCAAAATCCTAAAAGTTTGATCCTTGATTCCCCTATGGGGGTCTGCCAAAGGCTCAAACAGCGTCTCTATCTGCTACTGACGTTTTAAGTACCATTAGATCTTCTAGATCATATAGTCCAAGTGTCAGAGGAGGTTGAACAGCAGCCTAAATCCGTTGCAGAGCCTTCTCTTATTCTGGGTCTCACTCAACACTACCAGCTTTTCAGGTATTCAGTAAATGGGCTGGAGTAATAACATACCCAAATGAGAAGTCTATTACCTCCAAAATCCAAACAGGTCCAATAAATGTTGTGTCTTTTTCTCGATTGTAGTAGGGGCCAGATGCAACAACTTATTCTTTACCTTAGAAGGGATATCTTGGCATGCTCCCTACCACTGGATGCCTAGATATTTCATTAAGGGAGAATGTCCCTGATTTTTAATTGGATTTATTTCCCACCTTCTGAGAGGCGAATGTCTTACCAGTAAGTAGTTGCTACTTTTCCCTCACTAGGTCCAGTTAGTGTAATATCATCAATATAATGGATCAGTGTGCTATCCTGTAGAAGGGAAAGGCAATCAAGATCCCGGTAAACTAAATTCTGATACAGGGCTGGAGAGTTGATATACCAGAATAACATTTACTTAGCATTTGTTATATGCTGAACACTGTGCTAGTTCGTGGGACATGTAGTTAAATAAAATTGTAATCTAGTACTGCGTAACTTGTACTACAGCTGGGAGAGTTCAGACTCTCTTGTGTAGTTCAGGGAAATACTCAAGGCAAATATGCTTGGTGCTCTGGAATTTGTATCAAGTAGGTGTCATCCATTACCTTATAAGAAGGGTACTGAGGCAGGAGGATCACTTGAGCCCAGGAGTTTGAGAGCAGCCTGGGCAACACTGGAAGATCTTGTCTCTATAAAAAATTAGCTAGGCATGGTGGCATGTGCCTGTGGTCCCAGCTACTTGGGAGGCTGAGGTAAGACGGTCGCTAGACCAGGTGTTTGAGCCTTCAGTGAGCTATGATTGTGCCAATGCACACATTCTAGCTTGGATGACAGAGCACAACTCTGAAAAAAAAAAAAGAAAGAAGAAAAAAGAAAGAAAGAAAAAAAAGAAAGAAGAAAGGAAGAAAGAGAGGAAGAAAGGAAAGAAGGAAGGAAGGAAGGAAGGAAGGAAGGAAGGAAGGAAGGAAGGAAGGAAAGAAAGAAAGAGGGAGGGAGGGAGGCAAGGAAAGGAAGGAAAGGAAGGAAGGGAAGAAACAAAAGTGGCCATATAGTTTATCACCCAAATTGGAAGACTTCTGAGCTGAAACAGAGATATTATTAATTGCTTCAGGTAAAGAGACTCAAATCAAGAATGTCTCAGGCAAACTTGGATCCAAGGTCTTTCTATTCTGAGGTCCACTTCAATAATAGTTTTGAATACAGGTGGTGAGAAAGGAGCATAACATGTCACCAACCTTTCAATTTTTGGATAAATTCTTCTGTTTTACCTATCAAAATATTTATTGCCTAAAAATTAGGAATAACGTAAAGTCAAAATAAAGGAATATTAATCACAGGAGCAGGATGTTTGTATGTTTATTAAGTAGATGATTTGCCATACGTTATTTGAACTTGTGTCCATGAGTATTCTTATGAAGAGTGTTCTGTTCCGAGTCCCTGTTTGAGGAGAAAGCATGATTAAGTGAAATTTGACCTGACGTCTTATACAAAGCTTAGAGAAAGCTCCCCCTGTCTTTCTTTCCTTGGATGGTTTTATTTCAACTCATCATGTTTTGCTTCTTGGAAAGGGTTTGTTATTCTTACTAAGTGACTTAAGGATTTTTAGACATCACTCATGTTTGGACCAATGAGGCAAAAGCATGTGAAGGATTTACAGCTTGCATGCAAGTTTCATGTGCAGGAGGTACAGTGTATATAGACCCTACCTTAGGAAAGAGACCATTTACTGCTGGTGAAACAGGCCTGAGGCTTTTTGGTCATTGCAATGGGAGTGTTAGTGACTAAATGCAGATGCATTTTAGTGCACTGTAATGTGATTTAAAAAATTGTTCAAACAATCAATTTACTGTTGTCATCACATCTCCTCTGATTTTCAAGTGCAAATTTAACACCATTGTTCTTATTAACAATTAAAAAAAGTTTTACCCCTTAAGTTTTCATTATAAGGGATGCATTCTTGAAGTCATGGTTACATTAAAATTCTTACTACAAATGAAGCCAGCTAAAAATGTTTACCAACTTGAATTGAGCTCATCATGTTTTGTTTGCTGAATAGTGTTTTGTGATTTTACCAACATAAGAATGAGTCTCCAAACTATTTTTAAAAGTAGAGCTTTTACTCTAAAGAAGTGCTTGCCTCATTTTCTTCGTGCTACTCCAAACAAGATGTTGTTTATTACTTTGAAACACTATATGTAAACCCCAGGAATATGTTAAATATGATTGAAGTCTTGGCTGTCTTTAACAAATTGAAGTTTCCAGAAATTTAGCTGTGTTTAAAAACCAAAGCCATGTTTTCAGGAAAGATTTCTATTTCCAAATATGTGGTTGCCCAAACCTTTTATATTTTCATGTCAAATTCAGCTGCCAAATAACACACACTGTACCTTAGCTATAATAAAAAAAAACACAAACCAACACATAGACTTCAGATTTTAAAAAGCACTGCAAGAACAACTATGATCATATTTCTTGAACTTATGCTATTCATATGCATATAAGCGTGTTTTAGAGTAAGCTCTGTGAGGCGTCGGTCACTTACACCGGTACAAATTGACATGCACAGCACAAGATTGGCACTATGCAACAGCCAATCTGGGAAAATACAGGAATTCCTAGTCAGACCAAAATATGAGGTCAAGGAAGTTGCTTTTATAATAATAGTGGTTATCTGTTTAATGTGTGATCTGGCAGCGATATGATGTTGACCATAGGCAATTATGCATATTTCTAAACTGGTTGTATGCAAGCCTGGAGTAAGAGAAATCCCCCAGTTTGTGATAAAAGGCTATTTATTGCCCTTTTATTTCCTTCAAATGCTTTACTTAATCATTTATAAAAGACAAATTAGGAGTGAATACCAATTTCATTTTGTGTTTTATTCTGTATTCATTCCTACACGTTTGGGATATCTATTAATATGTGCTCTTAATAGTTTTGGCACAAGTTCAATGTCAACGAATGAATGATGTACACATTTTATAGTCTTCTTAAGGGATAATAATGTGGTTCAGTGACAATGTGTCTTGATTTCTTTGGGGGCAGGGCACTCTGATATGAGTCATAAGGGATAAAGACTATTAGCTATTTTTCCCTCAGCTAGCGCAGTGATGCAAAATTTTTGTTCCATTATAGTGCATTTTCTTAGAATGGCAATATCAGGTTTAGTGTATAGATTAATGCTTAAGAAACTCGTTGATCACATGGGACTATCTTTTGCTTTATCCTTTCAATGTGACTGAAAATTTATATTCCATATTTTCATATCAATGACAATGTGATGACACGGCAAAGGAGTTATATTGGCTTGTTGCACACATCAAATGTAATATTCTTTTCTTTGCAGAAAAAATATGTTTATTTTGAAGAAGAGAAAAGAACTTGAGCATTTCAAGTATCAGGAAAGCTATCTTGGAGAGGATAGTGATTGGCTGCTATTTACGTACTCTGTGGGCAGAACAAAAAGCAATGGGATTGGATTTTAGTAAAATGGGCTTAAATTAGTCTTGCAGAAGCACATACATAAAACACTACAATGGGTCGCAATAGTTGCCCTTTTTATTCCCAGGGACTGGGGCTGCTGTACTCACCAGAGTTCAGCAATGGTCCCTGGCACAGACAGGTGCTCAACCAATGTTAAATGTATAAAGTGAGAGACTGGATTAGGGAGATGCTTATAGAGGCATAGCATCGGATCCCAATGTAAGGTATAGATTTTAAGGATTAATGGTGCCATTGCTTTAGAAATTCAATGTCATCCACAAGGAAATTAGAATTGTAAATATTGAAAAATCCCCATGGAATTTTAAATTATATGCATATGCCATAATTACTCTCACAATTTTCCAAATTTTCCAGACATTTCACCTTTAAAGTGGTACAGTAGAAAGGATGGGAGTCTAGAGTATTGGAAGTGGTGGACTAGGAGACTTCTGGCCACAGCATAATTCACTACTGGTGGGAATCCAGGGCTATTAGCTGCAGTAGTTGCCTTTGAGAAGCCTCTAAAGACTGAATATGAGATGTTAAGAGCTATGCATTGTGTCTATTCTGAAGACTATTTCCTCTGAGTGCTTTGTGTGTGTGTATGTGTGAATGAGAGGGAATGTGGTCAGTTACATATTATTTCTCTAACATCCAACTGGACCTTGAAAGGATTTTATTTGAAAGATGTTAAAAAAAAAAGTTCCAAACAAGAAGCCAAATGTAGCTACCAGTCATTGAGGAGTTCGGAGGGATTAGAGTATCACTTCCATCCACATGTGAACCGCTTGACAGAAGACTAGCCAGCGCCAAATTTCAACCAGAGAAGACAAGGCAGTATTTCACATGCCCACCGCTGGGTTGGGTTTTTGGTGGCTCAGTCTCCAGAGACTTTTGGACCGGATCTCTGGTGAAAATGATATGTGGGGCTGATGTGGGTGGGGCCATGTCATCATTAAGAAGAAAAGCACTCCAGAGTTTATAGGTTTCATGGACTTAGGAAAATATTTAAGACCTGATTATAATTACATTGGTTGCAAATGACAAAAAGTACAAAACTCAGGTTAACAAATATGAACAAATGCATTGTTGGGTCAGCTTCATCCATTGTCAAAAAGAGTACTCATAAAAATTGTCATTACATTTGAAAACAGTTCAAATGTGCATGTTGATTGCTTAGAAATCACAGCTTATTGTAAATTTGCTGTATTACTTGAGGCCTAAGTATTTCAGAAAGAAAAAATAGTTTTAAAAACAAAAACTCTTTCAAAAGTTTTTCAGCAAAATGATTGTGCTTCATGTGTGATATGGGTGTATTTTAATGTTTGATATAATTGGTTTCCGGGAATAATGATGCCTGGGGTTTGCAGAGCATTTAAATGGCCTTGAATCCAGGAAGCTAAGTGGGAAGAGGTAAGAGATTAGGCATATTTTAAAGGGTGCTAAAAGAGCATTACACAGGTACCAAACTACTTTAGAAAGTGAGGTATCCAATGAGCCTGTTACTTTTTTTTTTTTTTTTTTTTTTTTTGAGACAAAATCTTGCTCTGTCACCCAGGCTGTAGTGCAGTGGCGTGGTCATAACTCATTGCACCCTTGAACTCCTGGACTCAAGGAATCCTTTCACCTAAGGTTCCAAGTAGCTGGGATTATAGTTGTATACCTCTATGCCTGCTAATAATTTTATTTTTGTTTTATTTTACTTTTTTATTTCAATAGATTTTTGAGGAACAAGTGGTGTTTAGTTATTGAATAAGTTCTTTAGTGGTGATTTCTGAGATTTTGGTGCACCCATCACCTAAGCAATATACACTGTACCCAGTGTGGACTCTTTTATCTCTTGCTACCCCATCACCCTTTCCCCATAGTCCTCAAAGTCCAATATATCATTCTTACGCCTTTGCATCGTTATAGCTTAGCTCCCACATATGAATGAGAACATATGATATTTGGTTTTCTATTCCTGAGTTACTTCACTTAGAATAATAGTCTCCAATTCCATCCAGGTTTCTGCAAATGTCCTTATTTCATTCTTTTTTATGGCTAAGTAGTATTCCATGGTGTGTGTGTATATATATATCTCTCTCACACATTTTCTGTAACCTCTCATTGATTGATAGGCATTTGGGCTGGTTCTGTATTTTTGCAATTGCAAATGGTGCTGCTATAAACATGAGTGTGCGAGTATTTTTCTTTTTGTATAATGACTTCTTTTCTTCTGGATAGATACCTACTAGTAGGATTATTTTTTGTGGAGACAGGGTCTTGCTATGGTGCCTGGGTTGGTCTCACACTCCTGGCGTCAACTGATCCTCCTGCCTCGGCCTCCCAAAGTCCTGGGAATACAGTCATGAGCCACCACAACTGGCTCCCCTTTACTTTCAATCAGATTGTTTATGACATGTAATCAGATAACTTTGAAGATGAAGAATTCAGTTCTTAAATACATAGTGCTTGTTAACCAATCTAGAAAAGGAAAAGGTAGGAATCTGACCTTGGCAAATAATGCTGTCCACTGCATCTTGTGATATGTGCTTTATGCAACAATGCTTAAAATTGATTTAATCTCTACAGTCAGGACAACTGCTCATTATTTCCAGTTGGCTATGTTTCTTTGGTGTAACAAGAACCAGCGAGTTGGGGAAGGGAGATGATAATTCCAGTTTCAGTTAAATAAATTGCAGGTGAAGAAGGCACAACCCTTTCTGGAACAGTTATTTCTTAGCATGCTCTGAACTTTGCTTGATGATGTGAAATGACTATTTTAAATTGTATTTTATTCCTTATACATAATCACATTGTTTGTACATCAACAGGTAAAGGTTCACTGGTGGCTCTATTTCAGCCTACACTTAATTATGGTTTTAATATTCTAGAAGGACTATATTTGTAATTTGGTGAGTCCTTCTGTGCAAGACATTAAATGTTATTAATTAATAGAGTTGTATAGTATTTAGATAGAATAAATTGCTCATTTTTATTTCATTATCTTGTATTTTTAACATGTTTCTAACTGTGACAGACACTCAGGTACAATTATTATGTATAATAACTTTAAGGTCCATTTTATCAATATGCACAATTTTTGGAGATAATACTTCTAGAATGTTTTTAGCTTTCACATCTTACTCTTATTCTTGCTGTCATAAAATACTATGAAGTATTTGTTGTATGTATTAGTTTCCTTCTTGATAGACGAGGCAACTGGAAGGCATGGACTATTGAAATGAAGAGCAAGGTCACGGTCTTTAGTTAATCTCTAAAGAAGGGCTGCTCTCCCAGTTTCCAGATAAACTTTCCTATGGCCTTTTGTGAAAAAATAGCAGGATCGGCCGGGCACAGTGGCTCACTTCTGTAATCCCAGCACTTTGGGAGGCCAAGGCGGGTGGATCATGAGGTCAGGAGATCGAGACCATCCTGGCTATCACTGTGACAACCCATCTCTACTAAAAATACAAAAAGTTAGCTGGGCGTGGTGGTGGGTGCCTGTAGTCCCAGCTACTCAGGACACTGAAGCAGGAGAGTTGCTTGAACCCGGGAGGTGGAAGTTGCAGTGCGCTGAGATTGCACCACTGCACTCCAGCCTGGGTGACAGAACGAGACTCCATCGGAAAAAAACAAAAAACAAACAAAAAAAACCCGCAGGATCTCCTTAATCCTTAATTACTTCTCCAGCTCTCTTCTACCTCCTTGAGTTGTCTCAATTAACAATGTCTTCAGGTAGGGATTCCATTAGGAAAGGACAACTTGTGTCTTGTCTACCTGTGTATCCCCAGCATGTAACCATAATACTTACTAATAAGTATTTATAGACTCAGTAAATGAGTGAGTAAGTGAATGAGTGTAAAGGCTTGTAGCAGAAGTTTGCTTGTGGTCACTGGGGCTCTCTGCTGAGTTTGAGTGGTGGAGCCCCTATCTGACACGCTGCACTGTCACCATCTTTGAGCACACTGTTGTTGAAACGGCTCTCCTGGCCTCACCTTGCCTACTCTGCCCACTTCATCACTTTCCTTGGGTCAATTTGAGACTTAGGGTTGGTGCAGGGGCTACTGGTTTTGATCTGTTCCTCCTTGGCACCAGGGGAGGTTAGGAAGAGTGAACCCAAACAGGGTTGGACAAAGTAAGTGGAAAGAGGCTCAAAGACTCATAAACTGAGATGGGGTGGTGGTGGTCTAGCAAAGGTGTAAGGAGGTTAGCTTAGTGTTGTGTTTGTGCGAGGCTTCCACACTGTGTCTGTGTCGTTTCAGCATCCTTCCCATTCAACACAATTCTCTTCCTTCCCTTTCCTGGAGACAACTAGCATGCTGTCCTCAAAGAACTGCCATTGCTGAATTCTGCCCCAGTGCAAGGCTGCTGCGCTAATGAACGGTACAATAAACAGCCCTACACAATGTGTTGTTCTGTGTTCTGTGACGATATTGTTGAAGCCTCTGTCCTGTGCTTTCCACTGTGCCTTCTCAAGGAGGGCCGCAGGGACAAATTTCTCTATGGTCTCATAACCAGGAATAATGATGTCTCTCCTGGACAAACGGCTTGTTCTTTGTTTTAGGGATGCTGCAGTTCTTGTAATGGATCATGTTTCCCTCTTCATGTAGCCTGTCTGAAAGCTCGGATTCTAATTTATAGCCTACCTCTGGCAAGTGTATCAAGCTTCCTTGCAAGAATTTTGTCTCTTTTACATCACTGCATTTTCTCCTGGACTCATTTTATTTACCTACTTTAATTTTATTTTATTGTATTGTATTGGATGCATTAAAAAAAAAAAAAACTACTTAAACCCTTTTGGGAAAAAAAAAAGAGGTTATAAAGAAATAAAGTTAAACACCAATGTATTTATGTAACAATTTTATTTTAGTTTTTAAAATAAATTCCCTGGGCCTTAATTTCACAACCTCCTCTTCTCTAGTCTCAAAATCAGTCCATCACTGTCTCACTGTCTAGTGTCATAATCCTTTCTGGATTAGCTCTTCTCCCCTCCCCTTCCCTCCCCTTTTCTTCTTTCCCTACCCCTCCCCTTCCCTTCCTTTTCCTTTCCTTCCCTTCCCCTTTTCATTGAAAGTAAGGTGTTAATAGCAGATCTCTGCTACTGACACTTTCTAACCATGTGAATTTTGCTAAATTATTTAATCTGTTTCATTTGTAGGAAGAGTAATAATCTTTATCTTATGTGAAGGTTGTGAAGATTACATGAAATTATGTAAAGTAGTAAATTATTTGGATTTTTGTTGAAGACAGTCTTATAAGCAGAAATTCACTGTACTTGGAGTTTAAAGTCTCCACTTTTTCACTTGTTGGCTTATGCCCTTGGGCAAACCGTTGGACCTCTTTGGACCACATTTTTGTCATATCTATTTTATGGCATAATCTAGAGAGTTTTCAGGGTTCTAGCTCCACTATTCTTCGATTCTAAGACTAGCCCCCATAACCTGTTGTGAGTGTGTCCCCACTCTGTATTCATTAGGAAAGGCACAAATACACCCACCTGGGCATAGAAAGGTGTGAGAAAAGGGAAAGGAAGGTCTGAGGCAGGGAAATGGAAAGGCCCATTGTGCTAGTCTGTATGTTCTTCACTGGTGTTGATTGTGGCATTTGCAGTGGGTATTATTGTCTTCTAGAATACCCTAAATTGCTAGTGATGATAGTCTTGACTTTAAGGAAATTTCAAAATACATGCCTTTGTGGATATTGCTACATGTAGTAAATGGTCTGTAAGCTCGTTGCTTGATTACCACACACTTCATAAAAGTGAGTCATGCATTGGTGCCCGTGAGGCAGCAGTGGAACAAAGGGAGCTGCTGCTGGCAGTCAATGACCATGTTGGTTAATGACCGTATTTAGTTCAATCATAGAGTCAATCAAAACAAGTGACTGTGTCCAAGATATCGTTTCTATCCAGAAACTGTTGGGCAATAGAATATCCCAAAAGTGAGAGGGAGCTCAATTATCAAGAAGATAAGTAAAGAAGAGTTTTTAATGGCTGAGGTGGAAAAATAATCTACATTGACATTAAGCTATACTTACGGCAATTCATCAAGATGCAGGAAAGCTTCGTGGTTAAGAGCATGGCATTTTTTTAGTGTGCAATTTTGGCCAAGTTATTTAATTTCCTCATATCTCAGAGAGATATAGATACTAAACTCACATGATTGTTCTAAGGAAATGATATAATTACCTGAGAGATGCTGTCAGAAGTAACTATTATTATTAAAACTATTAGTATTATTACAACACTCAAATTCACACCAGCCCTCAAGGTTCTGCTACCCCTAATCTAATAAGCTATGTAGACTGTAAGAATAAATGTTAAAAGCAAATGATTAGGTCACAGAATGATTGAAGTGAAGTGGGAATGCAGAAAAAAATTATAATAAATTTTCGAATCAGTGCACCATGTCTGTTAGCTTTTATCCTATCATTCTATCCCTGGGATCTTACATTAAAAAGGAACTATGTGCTTTTGCTGTTGATTGATTTCATTCTGTGTATATGAAGCAGGATTATAAAGTCACTAGTTTCCATAAGCTACTGTGGTCCCATTTTGTCTGCTTCTTTTGAAGCTTCTGTGTCTTAACTTTGTGTGGGACAAATATAAATTAGATCAGCTTGTTAAAAAAAAAAAAAAAAGGCATTATGACCCTGAATCTTGAAAAGTCTTTATTTTACAATATAACTTTTTAAAAAACTGTAAAAATATCAATCAGGTTAAAATATTAAAGACAAAAAATCAGCAACCCTAAAGAAAATGAGCGGTGAGGTACTGTGGAACTTCTGTTACAAAAATGGAGAAACCACTGAAAACTAGTTTGGTTTGAGCGCAAGTATTTTTGTCTCAATGAGCTTCAACTTTTGCTTGGTCCTCTGAAGAGTCAGTGAAATGTTGAGTTTCTAAATGATAACAGTGTATGGTACTTGCAGCCTTACAACAGAGCACCTGGGAGTGGTGGTTTTCTTGTCCTTCACTCTTCGAATCTTTCAGAAGAGAAGTGAAATTGTATAATCGGAGTCTGATTAATTTTCTTAGTTTTGACCTGTATTTATTTTCTTTCTTTCTTTCTTTCTTTCTTTCTTTCTTTCTTTCTTTCTTTCTTTCTTTCTTTCTTTCTTTCTTTCTTTCTTTCTTTCTCTCTCTCTCTCTTTCCTTTCTTTCTCTATCTCTCTCTCTTTCTGTCTGTCTTTCTTTTTTGAGATGGAGTCTCGCTCTGTCACCAGGCTGGAGTGTCATGGCACAACCTCTGCTCACTGCACCTCCGCCTCCCGGGTTCAAGCGATTCTCCCATCTCAGCCTCCCTAGTAGCTGGGACTACAGGCAAGCACCACCACGCCCAGCTAATTTCTGTATTTTTAGAAGAGACGGGGTTTCGCCATGTTGGCCAGGATGATCTCGATCTCTTGACCTCGTGACCCCCCACCTCGGCCTCCCAAAGTACTGGGATTACAGGCGTGAGCCACTGCGCCCAGTCTGACCTGTATTTTCATGTGCAATTTATCCTATGTCAAGTCATATATTAGTTCATTTGGAACTGAAAACTCTAGAGACAATTTCCCAGGCAACATTTTTACGGGAAAGAATTAGTTATGAGATATAGGATCCTGGTTGCCTAACACTTAAAAAAACAGGATATGAGATTTTTTAAAGCACTTTGACTACATTATTAGTTTTTTATTTAAAAAATTGTGGTTAAAAACACAAAATTTACCATCTTTACCATTTTTTGAGTATATAGTTTGGTAGTGTTGAGTATATGCATATTGCCTTGCAAAAGATCTCCAGAACCTTTTCATCTTGCAAAACTGAAACTCCAAAAATTAGACAATAACTCCCTATTTCTTCCTCCTTCCCAGCCTCTGCTTAATTCCATTTAAAGTGAGGGCATGCATATGTTTTGTGATACAACATGATGAGGACAGAGGCCATTTAGGTTGGCAAACCATTTAGATTGCAAACCATAGGGATAGTGTGTACTTACTTGAAATGTATGGACAAGTGGCAGGAACGAGTGCCCATAGTCAGCATTTTTATTAGTTGAACTACATGAGGCTTATTACTGGCACACTTGCAGTACCTGAAAGACAGATATTACTGATAGTTTTGAGTAGTAAAGTTTATAATTAAAATCAAAACCAGAAATGGGATAAGGCAGAAAACCCTGATACTGAAGGAGGATTAACTTTGAAATACATAATTGAGAAAAGTTGTAAAATTATTTTCCACTGAGAGTTTTTTTTAAGGCAAATATTCACCTTGATATTGTGGTACTACCAGAATGCTAAGGAATATGCTAAATGGGTCCTAAGCTAGTTTCTTTCCTAGACCTTCCGAAGCTGTGCTTAAGGAGTCTGGCTTGCCATAGTACAAGGCAAAATCTAAAAGTAGGAAATGTTGAAACGTGGACTGATATTTTAGAAGCTTTATTTGCTTAAATGAAAGTACATTAAAAATGCTCAGGGTCCTGAGTGGGAAATATAAAAGTCATGGAAGATATTTATGTGCCAGAGAGAGTATAGTAAGTTTCTGACATCCTGGTACACTTCATTTCTACCCACTTAAAAATACAAGATGATGAGATGTCATCTTATTGGCTACCTACCATTATCATTTTAATAGTTATGCTGTACTAATATGTTGGGTGAAATATGGTATGATAATGATGATGATGTTGACATGGTGGTGGTGATAAGAATGGTGATCACCTGAACTCATAACTGATCCATCCTTCTGTCTGATCTCTTGCCTGGTATGTCCCAAAATTTGTAAACTTAGTGCCCGATGATACTCCCTAAGCTTTCACATGGTTAAATTTATTTATAGACCTTATAACCTAGAGTTGCTCAAGACTTGGTATTACTAGTGTGTTTCAGATACAGTTTACATTAAACATGTTTTTATGTGTCAATCTGCGAACTTAATGATTATTTATAAATTTGTTTCCTTAGTAAAGATGTATTTTGAATCCAAATCAAATAAATAAAATTTTAAAGAAATGACCCTTTTTAAGTAGGAAATTATTTCGATTTGTACCTGTAATTCTATATCAGCATGTAAGAAAATATTTTAATTTGTCTTTGGAATGAAAGCTGTAGCTTAATTTTAATAATGGAGAACAGTAGGGTAGCTAAAAAATTAACAGTATTGCATATATTAATTTCTTGATATATATTGTTTGAATTAGTTAAACACAAAGTCATTTATACTTAGTTATTTGAGTTTGGAATATAGGATATGAGTTTTTAAACTTCAATTGTGCTTTATAATGATGTTTTTCCTTTTCTTTTCCTTTTTTTTTTTTTTTTTTTTTTAATACAGAGTTTCACTCTTGTTGCGCAGGCTGGAGTGCAATAACACGATCTTAGCTCACTACAACCTCTCCCTCCCGGGTTCAAGCAATTCTCCTGCCTCAGCCTTGCAAGTAGCTGGGATTACAGACATGTGCCACCATGCCCGGCTAATTTTGGTATTTTTAGTAGAGACAGGGTTTCACCATGTTGGTCGGGCTGGTCTTGAACTCCTGACCTCAGGTGATCTGCCCTTCTTAGTCTCCCAAAGTGTTGGGATTACAGGCATGAGCCACCGCGCCTGGCTTGATGTTCTTTCTTATTTTGTTTTTAACATGAATTTTTATGACTCTGAGCTCACATGTTTTGTCTACTCTGGATTTATTCTGAGTGGTGGGGAGAGTTAACCTAAAATCAAAATTTTTTAATTAAAAAAAATTTGAAATATATTTCAAGTATTCTACAAATTAGTTGGCCCAAGCACAGATAATCAGGTATTACATAATGATAGGTTATGAAAAATGTGAGAGAGGAATAAATAGTTACTGTGATCTATTTAACTAGATCTGGGTTTCTCCTGAGGGTTGTTTATTTTGTTTGTTTTTAAGGTCTTTCCTATCGTGGGGTATATAGAGATAACTCCATTATTAATTGTAACATACTGCCATATGAAGAAAAACCATATGTGACATTTCTCTCCATCTCTCACCTCACTGATTGCCTGGATTGATCAGCTGATTTGGACTCTGCGCCTGAGTTCTATTTCCTTTTCACATTCCCATCTGGTTTTCTCCCATGTGGTTGATGAGGACAGCCTTCCTGGCTGGAGGAAGATTGTTTTTAAGACAAGCACTGCACTCTTCTATAAGGACCAGAGCTAATTCAGTGACCACACTCTGACCAGAATTGTCATCTACCACTTGGGAACACCAAACAATGTAGAAAGGTCCCAGGGGACAGTAGAAGTGGCACCAGGTTAGAGCCCTAGGGATGTGGTGAATGGGTTCAATGAAATTATAATAATTTCTTCAATAATTACCAACAGTGAAACATTCTCTATGTGCCAGGTGCTTTATGCAGCATCTTGTTTAACTCTCATGAAAGCGTACAAGATAAAATCTTATGATTAATCCCATTTCAAAATGAAAAAACAGAGATTTGGAGATGAGAAATCATGTTCCTCAAGCTTATGCAGATGGTAAAATAAACTTGGAATTCACCCAAAGATTGTCAGACCCCAACACAAATACGTCACTTACTCACAAATATGTCAGTTATTCTGCTAGTACTTGCCTCAGTTGTGGTGGGGATTTAAGACATGGTTGTCATTCTTTGGGTGATCATTTTACCCAGTTTCGCCAATTAGTTAACTGTGAATTATTTAAAATAATTCTCCTTTGTTCTATTTCTTTCTTTCTTTCTTTTTTTTTTTTCACCTTTGGTTACTTTCTTCCTCTTATCATATCAATCTCACATTAGAAGCAAAGGCCATGATTCCTGCCCATTCTCTGCCCTCACCACAAAACCTGGATTAATTAGGACATAACAGCCAGAAATATGATGGCCAGTCAGTTACACTTTCTATGCTCTTTAGCTCAGCCATCAGGATGAATTTAGAGCAGACATATTCAAGAATATCCATAAGTAATAACTATAAGCTTTGTCATAGATAACTGTATTGGCTGTGTTTAAATGTACAACTCTGTTTTTCTATTATTACGTGATATTTCATGTTGACTTGTCAAACTGAAAAATACCCATATTGATTTTGCAGAAAGCTTCACATGTGAGATAAATGCACTCAAAGATTCCTCACAAGTAGCTCTTTGGAGCTTCGGATGTGAAATGGATCATTCCTCAATCTGTAATAGACCCTTCTGTGAAGCTCTTCAATCAAACCAGAGAATTCAAGGTGAAATTGAGGGGAGGATTGGAAACCCCTACAGGGGGATTTGAGTGAACTAGCTGAGAAAGGAACCTGAGGTATTTGCCACGTGCTGCCTCTTTTTTCAGTTCTTTTCTTTAGCATAGGAGGGCTGTCAATCAATGTGTGACCTTACATGCTGTATGTGCATAATACCTGGGTACAACAAGACAAACTGTAAGGGGAGTATCAAATACGTCTTTGATTTCTTTCCATTTGTCATTTTTCTGACAACCCTTAGGCTATTTTTAAAGTAGCTATTTTATACAGATTTGTCATCAGATATTTCTCTCTACTGAATTATTATATTGTTATAATTGATTGGATTAAATTATGTATCTTTTGAAAAAACATTAGTATTCTTTTTAAAAAGTTAGTGATATGTGATAACTACCTTAGAAAGAATTGATATATTTTATAAAGTAATGATCCTGATAGTTACATCTTATTTAGGGATTATGTTTGTAGATCATGTAATGACTTTTAATAAGTTTGCTTCCAGTAAAGCAGTAAGACAGAGTTACCTCTGGTAAGAAAAAAAAAAAAAAAAGATCTATTTTTCTGAAATTAGTTTTTGTGTCACATTTTTAATTGATTTGGTGCCACATTTCCAGTTGGACATTTCTAGGTTAATTTTTAAGAAACTCTAGAATTTGCAATGGGCTATTTAGTTTGGAGAAGCAGTGAATCCTGACACCAAACCAAGTAATCAAAACTGTGCTTTAGAATTTATGCTGAAATATGGAGTATGTTTGACAATAGTTTTTGATACTCAAGCTGCTATGAAATGATTGCTATCCCATAACGGTGTTATAGTTTTCCTAAGCCATGGAGACCGTGTTGTTTGTAAAGCTCGATTATTAGTATAATCTTAAGAGCATATTAATTGCCCGGGAGGTTTATGTATTTGTTCTGCACATATGATTAAAGATCATGGCAGCTTATACAGCATAATTTCAGAGATGACGAAAATGACTATTGTAATACTTGCTACTCTCAGTTTCCTCTACAGCAATGCCCTTACACCTTTCTTTTGCGGGCGTTTTGTAGCATCCTAAACAGAAGGATATTGCAGGGAGCTGATTCTGCTTTGATCCTTGTGCTTGTTGTCAAAGCGCTTGGGATTGAAGAGACTGTTGGCTACAATTGACTGTGACAATTAGGAGATGATCAGAGCCCTAGAGTGGAGCACTTAAAGGGTAATTTACATGTCAGTTTGTCGAATAAAAAAAAAGATATTCAGCTAAGATTTTTTTCCCCCTCAGAGCCTTGTAAACTGCAATTTGTGCTCTGGTAAGAAAAACCTGGCAGAGGAGTTAGGATAGCCATTACCATTTGAAAAGAAGCAATCATAAGGCCGCTGCTGAGTCCTTTGTCCACTAAAAATGCTGATTTGCAGGCAGTGAGTGAAAAAGTGGAACCGTCACTAAATAAAACCGTGAGCTAGGTGACTACCCTCCACTCCAATCCTTGGTGGCTTTTTAGTGTTGGTTAAAGGTGTTGTTTTTTTTTTTTTTTAATGTATCATAAATCCTGCATTTACTATCATTACAACCCTGTTATTGGTTATGAATGTCTTGTCCTATAAATAAATAAGTAAAATGGTCACACTGAGGACTGGTGGTGGAATATAAGCCAATAGTCAATTGAAAGGCTAAAGCTGACTATCACTTTTATTAGATTTTTCCTTATTCTTTTTCCTTCTGTACACCATCAAAATTTCCATCCTTTGAACTATGCTATTGTTTTCCTCTGTTGTATCAATGTGTTCCTAGGTTTTTTCATTTATATTTATACTCCAATGTTAAAAATGGGAACCATATTTCTAACTTTCAAGTGACCGGTTGGCCTATTTGGGTGTACTTGGCTAAAAATGTAATATAGCATTAGTCCATTTACTATTCACAATGTGGTCATCTCTTTGTTCTTATATTAGCTAATCCATGTGTACAAGTAAAAAACATAGCTAGAAAGCTAACAGAAGGTAATTGCCAGTAAATATATGGTGGTAGTAGTTACACATCATCTGTTTAATTGTCAAATAGAATGAGAAAAATTAGAATTTATTTCAAAGATCTTTTACATCTTTTTTCCTTGGAAATCGTCACTACTGCCACTACTACTAGGATACAGCTGCAAGATTTTCACTTGTACGATCGTCTGAAAAAAGTAATGTATCAACACAATCATCTTGTGCAGAGATACCTAAATTTGGTGTATACTTAATTCAGGGATAGGTATTAACCTTCAATTGCAGGTACGTTTTACATTCCATTTGTTTGGTAATTGGCTATGGTAAAGGGCATTTGCAGAGAGGCAGCATAGGTCTCAAGATGAGTTTGTCTTCATTGATAAGAGTGAAGAGTATTCGTGGCCTTCAAAAGCCAGAGGCTCCAACTCTGAGGAGGTATCTGCCCATCACTGTTCCCCAAAGTCTGTCACCTGGAAACTGTGTCTGGGTTTAAAGGCCGCCATTTCAGTAAAGAATTTACTACCTTATATTTCCAAATAAGGGGGCTTTTATTTCTCTTCATTTGATTCTACTATCTTAATATTTTAACGAACATTTTTTTCCCCAAGGAATGCTTTGTGAAAGAAGTTGTATTCTATTTGAGGGGGTTTCTGAAAAATCATAATAATCAGGTTATGATTAGTGGAGGGAAGACAGCAATTCATAGATAGATATTGGTGCCTTCTCTGGCTGCTTTGCAGTAAGGTCCTTAGCTTCTTTATAAGGTTTTAAAACTCTAATTTTGAGTGTGTGTATAGGCCTACCTTGCAAAGAAGAGCACACAAGCAATAATAAAATAAGAATGAGTAAGGTTATTAAGTGCAAAGAAGATAATGAGAGAGGGAGCCAAATAAGGTCTGGGTTTCCTTAGCGTGTGTCTGTAGGACACAGGCAATGGTAAATCTGTATCAAAAATCAAGCACAGCAGGAGGTGTTCGTCTCCCAGGTAATGGGTAAATGATGAGCAGATGAGCCATCCGTCTATTGATTTAAGCATTTTGTTCCAGCCAGTCACAATTAACTTTGATTTGTTTTTACTTTCCTCTTATAGGTTTGCATTTAAAACACTCTTGGAGCACTAATTGTATAAAATTCTGGTAACTGCACATTCTCTTTTTAGAGAGGTAATGAGTGAATGAATGAAAAGGCAAGGATTATTTGCTATTCTAAGTGAGGACTGTCAGAGCATTTCTACTTGACTGAAATTGTTTTGGAAAGTGAGCTGGAACAAGAATCTTGCAACTAAAATGATGTGACTCTCTATGTGTTTTTTGGATGTTTCTTTTATCAAAGAGTTTTGCAGGACGGTTCTGGGACTTACAAGTTGATTACCATTTTATTTATAAGAGAATAAGTGAATAATATGAAAACATTTTAAGATATGCTTACTTGACTGAAGTAAATGAGAGTCTTTTGAAAGTTCATTTGAAATGATTTGAAATGGGATTTTCCTCTTACCATCACAATATTTTTTCAAGATACAAATTGCCATGTTGTGACAAAATAAATTATTGAAATGCTTTGAAAAGTTTTTAAAAACATGCCTAAGAAAACAATATGTAGACCATTACAGTTAATTCAGATATCAATTTATTAATATTGCTGCTACTGGAAAGTCCTAAAATATATGGGACATCATTCCAAAACACTTAGGGTCTGTTTTAGTGAGCAGTTCTTTCTTTCTCTGTTCTTGTTTGAGGTGGCACTAGGGTTGCCAGATTTAGTAAACAAAAATAAAGAATGTCTGGTTAAATCTGAATTTCTAATAACTAATGAATTTTTTTTAGGATAAGCATGTCCCATGCAATGTTTGTATTTCATCTGGCAACCTTAGGTAGTACTTTGGTTGGATAGAAATTACAGCCATGCATTAAATATGTAACTGAATTACTCAGAAATTATTATTTTAAAATGATTTTACCTTTTACTGTCAGACTAGATAGACCAACCAACTTGCCCCCTTCAAATAGAAACCAAAAACTTTTTAGCTCCTTAATGCTGAGTTTAATTTCCTGTATCATGTTCCTAGGGTAAGTTGTGACTTGTCATTTTCAGTATACTGTGACGTCAGCCTGACTATAGAGACATTAGAGAAGATGGAAGAGTCTAGCTTACATCGATCAGGCTTTGACTAGAGTGTTCGGTGATTATAGGTGTAGAGAATTGAATGATGCAGTGATATATTATGTTAGTGAAGCCACATCTTTTTTTGTGGCAGTATTGTGACTATATAGGTAACCAAGTTTAAAACCCTTGTGATTCTAACCCCGGTAAGAACTTCTGGGAGGGGAAAGATTCTATGTCCTTGCACTTTTATTTTGTTTCATTTAACTTTGGTTACAATAATCTAGTGGCTAGATTAATAATAATCTAGAAACTAAGCCAAAGTGCCAAAGCTACCAGAAAACCAAATATCTGATTTATCTTTGGGGAAAGCATTCACTTTTGCTAGTACCATTTTTCACTTTCTGATGCTTTCCATGGCTTATCAGAAGGACTCTTTGTAGAAGAGAAGTTTGGAGCCTCATGCCCCCTTCTGATTTCACTATAGCTTTAGAGGACAGTTCCTAGGAAACCTAGGCTGGGCCAGGGCTGTCCCACCTCCAGAACACTGTGAATCATCCCAATTTCTGCCTCAGAGCCTTCTCCAGAGCTGCAGAAGCCTGCTTCATGATTCCTCAGGCCTAGCACAGAAATATAGGGGGAACTAACACCTGTTAGTTCTGTGTGATAAGGGCAATCTGTGTGATAAGTATTCCAGCCACCGATCTTTTGAACAGGCAATTCTGAGAAGCACTAGGCATTCTCAGAGGTCCTATTTTCCATGGCAGGAATCTTAGGTACCCTTTAGGAACATTATTTGGCTTTTCCTCCAACCCCTCCTTATTCCCGCTATTCCCTCCCTCTTATTTCTAGGGAAAACTAACATGCATCTTATTCCTTGTTTCAGGCTCTGCTTTTAGTGGAACCCCAGCTAAGATACTCCTGATGCCTTTTTCTCTCCAGCACCACAGTTCTCTCCTTCCTCTAGATCTAGATATTTTGCTTCCTGTGGTTCCATCAAGATTTACTTTTTTCCCCCTTATCAGTGGAAGAGAGTTCTGCCACTGTATCTACTGGTACCGCTAAGTCATATTGGTTACCAAATGCATCATGCACATTTTCCTCACCCAAACTCTCCTCTTTACACTAAAAGCTATTATTGAATGCCCACTAGATATGAGAAAATATACTAAAGGTTCCACGCAGATTGTTTCATTTTATCCTCATGATGTCACCAAAAAAATAAAATAAGTATTTCTACCTTACAGATGAAAAAACTGAGGTTCAGAGTGATTAAGCCATTTTTTCCAACCACAAAGCTAGGAAGTGGCAGAAGCAGCATTACTTTCTGACGTATCTGACACGAAAGACCATTGTTTTAACCACGCCATCATAAATTCCACCATATAAAGATGTTAGAAATGAGTTTCTTTATCAAATACTAATATGCATGACTAAAGAGACGATTGAGTAGAAGGTTGGGATGAGAGAGCTTGTATCAAATAAAGCAAACTTTTTTTTAAAAGAAGGTCTTCATATCTGCTTATAATTGAACACAAATTCTGAAGTATTGGTTCCATCACGAGACCTGGAACTCCATAAAGCTATGTCTGTTCTGGTTCACGATGCCTTACACATGGTAGGACTTGATAAATATACACTGAATGAACTAACTGGAATATCATAGGATATAGATTAAAATGACCTCAATGAGCTCAAAATTTCAGTGATTCACTTTATTAAACAATTGACTGTAACCTCTTTCAAGACGATCTGTGACTTGAAAATTTAAAATCCCAGTAGTGCCTCATGTAATTTAAGACAAAGTGTTTAGAACAATGTTATAATGTGGCTCTCAATTAAATATGTTAACTTCAGCTAATTTAAAACTATTGGGAGCAAAGGGAGGCAGAAAGATTCCATCTGATGTTACAGTAGGCACATACTTAGGGAGGTCTGGGAGTGCTGGGCGCAGAGGTCAAATGTAGTAAACATGAACTTCTGTGGAGCCAGGGAGAGGCTACCCAGTAGTCAAAAAAAGATCTGGTCTCCGCATGGAAAACAGTGGCAGAGTTAGTAACCCTTCTTTATGATTTAGCTTGGCAAAGTGAGGACCCATGACAGCTCTTTCTGATTCTCCCTATTTTGACAAAATTAATGTATTTCATAAATATGAAAATTATGAAGTCCTTATGAACTGACTGCAGCTACATTTTTAGATCAATTCTCTAAATCTAACATATTTATCTAATTGCATCCCTTGAAGTAGAGTCAGAGGTTCACCATGCAAATCTTCGCTGACATTTTATTGATAGAACCACTATTCTCTTCAAACTGCCATGATGTTAGAGGTCTGACTCTATGACATTTTCTGAAACCTTCATGAGGTTGTTAGTTTTGAATAATAAAGAAAGATGAGCATATGCAATTTCTACTTGTGCCTTGTGGGTTACTGTTGGGTTTCATAGGCAACTCTACTGACTAGTTATCCCCTTAAGAGTGAAAGCAGAAACTATAGCAGCCCTATGTAATTGTCACTAGAAGAATTGATACCACCAGTGAAAAATAACAAAGTCACATGTAACTTGATCTTTTCAGGGTCACCAATAGGAACCAGTAACAAACAAAAGTAGGTTTTGTTTGTTGCATTACAAGATAGTAAACGAGAGCTCTGATGGTCTGCAATTCGACATGCTGGATAGGAAAATACTTTTAGGCAGATTCGATTGAACTAAAAAAACTTAACATGTCTATAATGCTAAAATTCTGCTCAGAGGATTTTTTTTAGTTGGTTGTGCAAGTGAACCAAATTTGTCTTTGCCTACAGATGAAATTATTTTGATTAGCTGAATCCTAATGAATAATTTAAAATGTAAACAATAGAAAATAATACAATTGTTGTATCTTTATTTATATACCAGTTACTATGTATGGATCTTAATTAGGATTAGTATTTATAAATTAGTGCAGCTAAGATGAGAATAAATATAAAGTACACAACTGATCCTGCTGGAAAAATTAAGACTCACATACACCTTCACATATCTAATGCTAACAGTGGAAAGAGACTCCATTCAGAATATTTCTCTGATCAAACTTAGAAAAGTCTAGGTCATTTTCTCTCAAAATGCCTGAAATCATATCTAATAGTCAATGCCTTGGTCTGTGTATAAGCTTAAATTATATAAAAATAATAAAATTTATAATCTTAAATTACATAAAAATTTATAACCTAAAATTGTATAAAAATTGTAAAAATTCAATTATCTTAAATTATAAACATGCATATGTGAACTAAGAAGTATTCAATATCTTCATTAGGCAGACTTTTGTAGCTTTTAACTTTCACCGATGGAAGCATTCTCTTCTTTATATTAATGCCAAACACCATTTGAACCAGAACTCTTTTTGTTTTTTGGATCTAAAAAGACAGAGTCTGAGGAAGCCACACCCTTTTGTTGCTAGGAGAAACATATTTTCTTCTTAAACATATATCACCTGTAACTGTTGGCAGGGTTGGAACTACTATCAGAAATTAGGAATAGAAGTGTTATAGATCCCCATCAGCCACTATTCTAATACCAGTGAGACCTTAGGATATAGCCTGACATACATGTGAGACAGCCATCCCTTCTCACCTTTAAACATGAGGCTCAGGAAAATTGCTTCAACTCTGTCAAGTAAGGATGATATTATTTGGGAGTATTGGCTCTTCCGTTTAGAAGCATATTGAGGCCAGGTGTGGTGGCACACACCTACCGTAACCCCAGCAGTTTGGGAGGCTGAGGTGGGAGGATGGCTTGAACTCCCGAGGTTGAAGCTTCAGTGAGCCCTGGTTGTGCCACTGCACTCCAACCTGGGTGACTCAAAACAAACAAAAACAACAAAACCAAAAAAAAAAAAAAAAAGAAAAAAGAAAGAGCATATGGAGAAAATAATAGTGGACTCTTTCATGACCTTCAAGCTTTATAAATGACTTTTTGTTGCCCTTTTGACTATTTTGCAAGTCAAGATTGACTTTGATGTAGGGAAGTTATCCCGCTCTTCCTTATTTGAATGATAAGTGGCAGAGTCAGAAGCACAGAGTGAATATTTTGTCTCTGGGTTGTTCTACCTTGGTCCATTTCCCCCTAAGTCCTACACAGCAGTAGGTTCCAGTATTTATTTCACAATTTCTGTTATAATCGTCTCTTTCTTTTCAGTTCCACCAACACCACCCATCCTAATTTATTTTTACAGTATAACTGGATGATTTAAATGGTTTTCTGACTAAACTCTCTGCTTCCACTTCCTTTCACTTGCATGGTTAGATGGATCTTTTTAAACATAAGTTTTGGTTCATCACACCTCTGCCCGAAACTCTCAAAGACTTGCCTTTCCTGAAAGGTATTATTGAAACTTTCTTACTTAGCTCATCAGCTTTCAAAATCTACCCCAATCTCAGAATGGTAAGAGCATGTATGGTACATTCATTAAAATTATAACATCCATTAAATATAATGATTCTGGCACAGTCATTTATTCAACAAGTGTTTTTCAACTTTCTACTGTGCACCTGCCACTGTGCTAGGTGTTGGGAATACCAAGGTTCCTGTCCACAGAACTTTGAGTCTAGAGAAGGAAATAGTAAAGAAACAATCATATTAATAAATGTGCACTTAAAACAAAAGGAGATAGCAGGTCTGAGAGAAAGGCCTATTGTTCCATAAAAGCACATAGCAAAGGATTCAGACTTTTTTTTTTTTTTTTTTGAGATGGAGTCTCACTTTGTTGCCAGGCTGGAGTGCAGTGATGCGATCTCGGCTCACTGCAACCTCTGCCTCCCGGGTTCAAGCAATTCCTCTGCCTCAGCCTCCTGAGTAGCTGGGACTACAGGCACGCACCACTATGCCTGGGTAATTTTCTTTGTTTTTGTATTTTGGTAGAGACGGAGTTTCACCATGTTGACCAGGATGGTCTCGATCTGCTGACCTCATGATGTGCCTGCCTCGGCTTCCCAAAGTGCTGGGATTATAGGCGTGAGCCACCGCGTCCGTCCAAGACTTCTTAAAAGAGGTCAGAAAAGATGCTCTGAGAAGGTGATTCTTCAAATGGAATTTGAAGGATGAATTGAAGTCACCTAGGCAAAAGGTGGGGAGATGGATAGATGAAGAATGTTATCAGACAGATGAAACAGCATGGACAAACATCTTGTGCAGGACAGAGCAAATACATTTAGACTACTTAGAAGGAACTTGAGTGGTTGAAGAAGACAAAGAGCAAGAGGAAGAGTCAAGTCAGACGATGCTAGAGAGGCAGGGAGAGGCCAGATTAGCATGCAGGGTCCTGTGTGCCATGCTGTGGATTTTGGTTATTGGCATAGACCAGTGGTTTTCAACTGGGGGTAATTATGTCCCCCAGGGGACATTTAGCACCGTCTGGGGACATTTTTGATTGTCACAACTGGTGAGGGTCCTATCGGCATCTAGTAGGTAGAGGCTAGTGGTGCTGCTAAACATCCTACAATGCACAGGTCAGCTCTCCACAACACATAATTATTTGGTCCATGCCAGGCCCAGTGGCTCGTGCCTGTAATCCCAGAACTTTGGGGTGCCGAGGTGAGAGAATCGCTTGAGGCCAGGAGTTCGAGACCAGCCTGCACAACATGGCGAAATCCTGTCTCTACCAAAAATACAAAAATTAGCCCAGCATGGTGGTGCACGCCTGTGTTCCCAGCTACTTGGAAGGCCAAGGTGGGAGGATCGCTTTAGCCTGTGAAGCGGAGGTTGCAGTGAGCCAAGATTGCGCCACTGCATTTCAGCCTGGGTGACAGAGCAAGACCCTGTCTCAAAAAAAAAAAAAAAAAAAAAAAAAAAGAAGAAGAAGAAGAAGAAGAAGAACTATCTGGTCCAAAATGTCACTAGTGCTGAGGTTGGAGAAATTCTGATATAGACAAATAAAATGTCTTAAGAAGGTGAGAGGTAATGACATAACCCGAGTTGCATTTGAATAGCTCATTTTGACTGTAATGCACAAAGTCATCTGAAGAGGTGGTCAGAAGTGAGTTAATACGGTTTTCGAACAGAGGAGGTGAGAGATGATGGTGTCTTGGACTGTTTTGATGGCAAAAAGATGATCTTTTTTTTTTTTTTTTTTGCCAGGGAAAGTAATTCACAATGCATTCTTAGGGAGCAAAAGTCAGATCAAAAGATGCTTTGCATAGCAAGACCTCATCTTTGTGCTAAAATATTTATGTGTGCATATTTGCACAGGTAAAACTCTGAAAAGCTAGATACTAACATGGTATCATGAGATACAAGATTTTAGTTTATATATCTATTTATCTATCCACTTACTTTTTGCTTATCTTTATAATTTTTTCTACAATAAACATGTTATTTTTTCCATAAAAATTAAGTAAAAATTTCTGACCCCAATCTACCTCTCCAAAAAACTATAGCTCAATTCTACAGATAACTGTGATGCTATATACACTTACCATATTTTTCTTCAAACATTTTCATAATAAATATGACAGATTATAAAAATAGAAACCAGGGAAAGGCTTAAAAAGGAAATCAAGTTTCAAAAGCATGATATTCAGTTGTACTAACTCGTATTCACCCTTTTACTTTGATAGAGGAGTGTGGTCTTTTTGTATACCTGCTGATCAAATAAAATTATCATTTCTCCAGAGTGACTATTCTTGTTCTTGCAATGGTATAATGCCTAACCCCCAAAGTGAAGGGTCTGCTCATTTTTTTCCATAAGCTAAATTGATGTTAGTTATTATAGACTTGACACAAAATCTGCTTGTTAAATAAATGCTGTAATCCTGTACTGCTTCTTTCTAGATATATCTAACTACCTGTTTGATCTTGGCAAATCACTTAATCTCCACAGACCAGAGTTTCTTCATCTGTTTTGGTTCAGAAAGCATACCATATGATTCTATAATTCTAGTTTTTAAATATTTGGATGGTAAACAATGTCATAGCAATGATGTAGTTGAATAGCCAGTACGTTAACACTGTAAGGTAGAGCAATAGAATTGAGCCAGAAAGTCCCTTTATTTAAGCTGTTCCTTGGTCAACAGCATCTTTACGAGTTACATAATCTCTGCTTGTCAGCAGGGACCTGGTTGTATTATCACATTATTAACTCATTCACTAATAGTCTAATGACCTTAAAGAGGAGGGAAACACCTTACATCCAGGCAACAACTTAGTTGCTGGGAGAATCTAGATGATTACCTTTTTAAAAATTATTCACTTATTCTCTTAGTGTGATGTTCTCCCAACATGATTATTATAATACTGGATATAGTACTTAGAGAATGTGATTAGTAACATAAAATTAGTCCACTATAACTAATCATTACAAAATATTCAAACAGAATGTTCGAAGCAAGCTTCAGAAAGCAATTTCTGCACTCTTGTTATGTGAACTTGAATATTACGTTTCAGACCTTCTTTCCCTAACACTTAAGAGAATTGAAACAAATGATCTCTAATATTTTTCCAGCTCTATATTCTATGTATTTATAAAACGATGATTAATAACGTAACTATGTAAGAAGCACTATAATTGGAAAGATATATGTTCATTTTTTGACTGTTTCAAAATTTAATAAGTTTAATTTAAGTAGAGTACTAATATTTTCTGTGAAACTCTAAAACTACATTAAGGCTTTGACTAAAACTTATTTTTTGATATACAGGCAAAAAGTAACATAGGATTTATAAAATGTTTTGGCCTTATTCATATGTGTCAAAAATCCAGTAATAAAATTCAAGACTTGGTTTCTTTGGAGAGGTGTACACAGGGTTTTGTTAGCACCAGGATGACAACAAGGTGTTAGGATCATAGAACGGGGAACCACAGATTGATGTTTGGTACTCTACCAGAAAACGAAGGGTCTAAAGAACATGCTGATTTATGTACATTGTCAAGATTTTGTTATCCAGTCTCAGGCTGTTTGATCATTTGCCTGGATTCATATTCTATTTTTAATTCTTAACCTCAGACTAATTCTTAGAATAAAAATATTATTCACTAAAGTCAGCTGTGGAATTCAGTAGGTCATGAATACAGATGGTAAGAAAGGTAAAACCTCAGGAAAAATTAGTTTGATCAATAGTAAGAAAATAATTAATTTTAATGTTACTATGTCATATATTATTTGGAACCCTTAAAAATATTCATCAAGTATGAAAATATGTTCAGAATATGTTAAATACTGCACAAATCAAACTATTAATTTTCATATTTTACATCCATACCTTTTTTTTTTTGATCTGTGTATCTTTGAAGTGGATCACTTTAGTCAATATTTCACACCTGAAATGGCAAATTAATGTTACTGATGTGGCAATAAATTAAGATTTGATGATTCTGATATCTTCTGTTGAGGAAGCAAAGTTTACAAACAATGTTATTAATAATGTTCTTTGGCACTTAAATGTTTTCAATTATCTTATAAATACATATCTTATATATATTGTGCATTTCCATGTTATCTTAATTCATATTTATAACTATGAAATATTTATCATTATAATGAATCAACAATAAGACAATAAATGAAATTAATCTAACATGAAGTGTTTGCATTTTCCAGAGTTTCCAATAGCTAAGAGTGGTATTTGGCTAATGGTGGGCCAAATGAATAAAGAAGACATGCAAAACTCTTGATAGAAGACATTAAAAAATTGATTTGATATCAGATACAAGGAGAAAATATGCCAATAAGAAAATGCATTTTTCAAGATTAAATTCGGCATTTGTTACTTAATAGCATTTGTCATCTTCCAATTTTTCATATGTAGTAAATTAATTTCAAATCATTTCGCTCTTCCAAGTACCTTTGTGTATTGTATTTCTTTTTTCACATCCTTTTGGATAACATTTGAGAAAAAATAAGACTACAACAGTCAATGATTACATTCAGGATGGAAGACAGTTGTAAGACCAAGGAACAGGTGGAGTATGTACGATGGGAATATTCACTTTTTGTGCCACCATTTTGTAGCTCCTCAAAAAAAAAAAAAAATAGCAAATGGTGGATATTGTTTCTTTACAAAAAATGGTTCTGTACTGGATCCATCTGTGAAGTATAAACATGTCATCAGCACTCATTTTCCATATCCAAAAAACATTCCTCATGTCCATATTTGATTTTCAAGTGCATCTGTGCACGGATGGAAACCCTCCCAGCATGCTGCTACACAATTGCAGAACCCACACGTTTCTGTCTTTGAATCAAGCTTTCATAAGAGCCTGGCCTCCCCTGGGTAGAAGCTTGTTTCGAGGTTGCAAAGGTCCTCTGGGTGACCCCAATAAAAAGAACTTCAATGCCCATGGTAAGGTTAAGTTATTCCTTTTAGGGAGGTGATATTGTCCACAAAGTTTTTCTACTTTGTTCAAAAAATTATGTGTGTGTGTGTTAGAAGTTTTCTTTTTATCCCCATGCTACGCTTAACTAATTATTAGTACTTGTACTGCTAAGTTCCTCAATGACTAGACTCACATTTGAGAAAGAAAGTGAAGATCTCGATATTAGTTAGGTTATTCAGAAAATTTAAGTAGAAAAAGCAGGGAGTTCATCTCAGAAAGTTGAAAGGGAAGCATCTTGAATTCTAGGAGTTCCTAACATTATTGATAATCACATAGCCTGAAAGAATGTAAAACATGACTAAAAAAAATTTTCACCGCTTCGTAAACACACATTCAGAAATGAACTCTGTGGTAAAGGAGGAAATTTTATTTTACCTCATTATTTTCCCTCCACAGTGCCAGAGTTACCTTCACTATAGGGCAAGGAGTAAGCTTTGCCTGTCATTTTTAATCAGGTTGTTGTAGGTAATTTTTGTTATGCCCCTCATTACTGAATTGTTTATCAATAGGTGCAGCAAGTGTCACTAGCTTTTCTCATCAAACCAGGTCTGACAAAGCAGCACAGTGCATGGGAAAGAGGCAGCTAGGTGAAACTAATGCCATAGATGTTTGATTCATTAGGAGCTTATTGTTAACGGGGATGTCTGATTGTAAAGGCTCAGTCAAGCAAAAGAGTGCAGAGTAATCAGTCGGATTTATAGTTTGCAGGGCTCAGAAAAAAATCAACATAAACCTTTGGATATAGCAGAAACAGAAAAATCCCCTTTGGGCAGCCCTAACCTGGAACCAGCCAAATAAGGTCATGCTACATGAAGGTTTCCTGTTAGGTGATGGGAGATAGGGACGGATTAGAGCCATATGGCATGGCCTATCATACCTTCTGACTTAAGATAACAAAGCCAAGCTTTGTGCTTAGCTGTTTTTGACTGACATCATCAATTTTATTTTATGTTGGTCACCTCCGGTAACAGGAAAAAATGGCCTGGGGTTGATAACACATGCTTTTTTTTTTTTCTTTTAGTATTAAGATGCCCAGAAGCTAGTTTTGTGCTGTTAAAAATTTCAAAGAATTAGTAGCTTCCTCTTCTATCACCCATCCTCCAGCAACTGTCAGCCCCCCTCCCCCTTGTTTTCAGTTTGTACCTTGCAAATGAGAGGCAGCCTTATTCAGAACCAGATGTAAGGCTCCTAGAGAATGAGCATAAGCTGGTGTACTTTAAGCCTAATGGGAAGTTTTATATGCAAGGGCCTTGAACTGATTAGTATAATTCCCTCTTTAATACAGCTGTCCCTCCAGATTAAGGTAAACCAAATGTTGCAATCAGAGATTAGTGTACCTTGCCAGTTATTAACATCCCTGGGTGCTCAGCAAGCACGTCAGACGCTAATGCTGTGTATTTATTTGCTACTTCCCCACTGTAACTTGAACTTCTGCACCTGTCAAAGCATTCCAGTGAAGAGAGGGGCACTATTGGAAAGCAAAAGTTTTATACCTGTACACCTGTTTTGTTTTGTCACAGCTAAGACTTTCTTTTGGCGTGCCAAGACAGCCAGGTGCTTTCATCTGCTACTTTTCTGGTTTTGTAAAGAAAGACTTTGTGTGCTAAATTGCATTTGTTACTTTCATATGCTTCCTTTTATGCAACTAGAGAGCTGCTCACCTAAACTTTGTGTGTGTGTGTGTGTGTGTGTGTGTGTGTGTGTGTGTACGTGTGTGTGTTTTCTTTTCTAAAAGAGGTGTCTGTAGAGGGTGAGGTTTGTTTGCCAGAAAACTCCTCACCTCTGTCTCTTGTGTTCCTCAGCCTCGGCTGAGTCCTAATCACAAGGTGGGTCTCACAGCTGTAATGTATTTGGCAGGATATCCTGCCTTCTTGCAACCCAGAGGTCAAGAAAGACAAAGTCCTGGCTATCTCAGAAAGATCTGGCTGTGTTTCTTTCCCTCTGCAGCCCCAACAGAGGCTCGGACGGTAGGCCCGAATCTATGCAACAAGCACACCGGAGAAGTTTGGAATGGTAGTTTGGGTTGTCTTTAGGCATGTCACGTTGGTCCAGGCTCTGCACTCCCTGAGCCCTTCTCATCGGCGTGGCACATGTGCCAACCACTAAGGAAAATAATGGGAAGTTTGAGGACTAACCCTCACAGTTGTAGAATAAAGTGCCTTTGTGAGTTTTATCAACATCTCTTATTACTCAGAGATTGAGAATCAAAAGGTGCTTTCTGTGAAAAATGCCTAGTTTGTTAAGTAACCACCAGGGTCACTTCAGGGGCTGATTTGATTTTGCTTTTTAGATGTGTGTGTTTAAAGCAGGTAGCTATGCTCTTACAGGGGTTTCACCTGATGCCAGCAGCAGTGGGGCAACACCAGACCCCTGCTCCCCTATTTTGTCACGAACAGCAAAGAGCCACAGTTTTCTAGCTGACCTGTGGCTCTGGAAGCAGCCACTGGTTCAGGTTGTTATCGATGCTGGGGGAACATTTCTTTTGTTTGCCCTTCTTACCCCAACTCCATCTTGGTATTTGCACATTGATTGCCTGGTGCAGAGTTTCTACATATTATAGCTTAATTGCAGATTTTTAAAAAAGACAAAAATATGTTCATATCTTAGGAATTATGTCTTGCAGCCTACTAAATATGCTAATGCAGCACTAAGCAGGGATAAAGTTCTTGCCATACCCCCCAACAGTTGCGTGGAACCTGCTGCCAAGTGATTGTTAATTGTGAAGCACAAGCAGGCTTTGCAATCCATCTTAATTGTCATACTTACTTCAGGTTTCGTGATAAGGCTCGATGTTCTGTTTAAAGTGACAATGTTGACAAGGGGAAAGGGTGTGGGCCTGAGCCTGTGGTTCTGAAGGGGTTGCGTGCTCTGACCTGCCGAAGGTTGATATGGACGGTCTGCGAGGGGATTTTAGTTGTCATGAGGTCCCCAGGCGGTTGAATGGAGAGACTGTCTGTCCTGCTTTTTCCTGTTAGGATCCTGACACGTGGAGCATTGATGAACTCAGCACAACGTTGAATGGGAGCTTTTTGGCAGCTGAGACACTGGGGCTAAGCTGCAGGTCAGAGATAACACCAGTGCGGATCTCCTCCTGCACAGAGCTCCTAGCGTGCTTTCTTCCCTCCTGAGTGCAGGAAATGGCTCATGTTAAATACGTTCACTTTTCAGTTTTCCTTTCTTCTAAAATGGAGCTTGACAGATTGGACTTTTCAGCTCCCTCTTTTTTCACCACCTCTGCTTTCTACCTCAGAAATACTCTTCAGGAAGCAGGAGTTAATCTTGGTGAGGAAACGATAAGGTGATGCTTGATTTTCACGGCAAAGCAGAAGGATATGACTGCCTTCTTGCTGTTCATAAACTTAGAGCTCGCCACCTTTGAGGCTTTCCTTAGCTTTTCCCTTCACATCCCTTCAAAATAGACCAGAAGAGTAAGCGAGTCGAGAGTCTACTGCCCAGACGAATGTAGCAGAGCACCATGTAGCATTATGCAACCTAGAGAAACGGAATCACTGACTTGGGAGGTAATGCTGACTTTTAAACAGTGTTTTCTCCAATACTTATGTGGCCCTCTACCCAAAGGGTGCATCGCTGCCCACACCAAAATGCTTCTGCTTTGTTTTATGTGCAGCTGAGTTTAGCAGGTTTCTGAGATGTGGAGAACAAAGAGAAACTGCCAGCAAAGAGCTACTCTAATAATCTTTTGCCAACATCCTGTATTCACAAAAGCGATGCAGAAAGAATTCTTTCTAGTTTTAGTGTCTGCCCTAAACATGGGCTGTCAAAGCTCCATTTAAAAGAAAGGTATTTGAAATGGATTCTTGTGTGGTATTGATTAGTGACTGTGAAACTAATACATTGAAACCACTCCCAAGCAAGTCAAATTCTGACTTGAGGTACATGAGTATGGCTTTGGTGAGATATGAATGTTTTCTTTTCTCTCTGTTGAGTATGTGATACCCATATCCTTTGAAGCAAAAGGGATGCGTGTGACTATGAGGTGTGTGTGTGTGTGTGTGTGTGTGTGTGTGTGTGTGAATGTGTATGTAGGTAGAGGGGATGACATAGGGAAAGAGAGATGGAATGAAGAACAGGGGATGGGAATGTGATAAGCTTTTTGGTCGAGGTTCAATAAGCATCAGAAAATAAAAGCATTGTGGGTAGAGATGACAGTAACAGAACAGTCCCGGGGCTTACACTTTGGAACAAGTAGGGTAATGCTGCCCTTTGATCTCTATCACCTCTCACCAATTTCGTGCACCCTTTCTGTCTCAGGAGGGTATACAGCAAAGCTGAGAGAAAGAGAGAATGAGCAAGTGATATGTCAAGGAGCCAAATATGGTGAGTCAACAACCCTGAAGAGAATGATTCAGGTTTGGAACTCCATCAGAATTTGCTCTGATGCAAGATAGTGGTGCCAGACTTTCCATAATAAAAATATAATTTTTCAGTTCTCCCCATCCAGTTGTACCATGTAGTCTTCATCCTCTTTGAGTGATCAGGACTAGGTAATTCCTGGTCTTAGTCTAGATACCTCTCTGGCTGCTGCTTGGGGGTGGGTGGGGTGGCGGGGATTTCCAAGGACCTCTGAGTTTGCCCAACTTTAACTTCAGGGAGAATAGCTAGAACTAGATAGCCTAAGGACCTCAGAGAAATAAAGGATGTAAAGTGTTCATTACAGTAGTTAACACATAGTAAGTGCTGGGTGAATCCTTACTATTCCTTTCTGAAGAATGAAGCCACTTGAATTTCTTGTTGAATACTTCCTTTGGTTGTGTTTGTCAGGTGTAGCACTGCCTGAGAAAACAGAAAAGTTTGAGAGCAGTTCCTATCCTAAATGTAAGATTTAGATTTTTATTATGTGTTTTCTATCTGCTTGGTGCAGACCCAGTGTGAAAGCGTGAAGGCTTGAATTGGCCTGAACCATTCTAATTCTAGATACCTGTGGTCACATGTCCTTATCATGATATCAAAGGGATATAGCCACCTATGCAATGAGATTTGAAGAGCCTGGAAAACACCACGTGTCCTCCAAGTGTCTTCCCAATTAACCAAGGCATCTGACATTCTTGACATTTCTGTTGGTAAAGCAATTCTTATAAGTAAAAGTATGATTTCTAGATACTCCTACTTATGGTACAATTATGATACTTGAAGTTGGCCATCTTTATTGTGTGGATGATGCTTATTTCTTGCTTATTACCCCTGTGACAACTCAGAAGAGAGAAACTGAATGTAAATGGTAGCTAAATGGAAGTTTTTAAAGTATATAGTACAACTTCTTGACCATGAAATGCAAGGGGGTTGCAAAGTTGGGGTTTGTACTCTCCCAAATAATTTTGGATATAACAAAATATATAGACATTAGGAAAGCTTCTAGTTAGCTTTGTGGGACAAAGCTTAAATTGAGGTCTCTTGATTCTCTTCAAAAAGAATTTACATTTCTGATCACCCTACCCCAGCCTACAAGAGAAACTGCTTTTGCCCATCTTGTCTTGTGGCCATCCAGGGTCCTTCACCTTGTAGACCCTGGATTAGGAATTCTCAAATATTTTTCTACTCTAGAATGTATGTTCACACATAGGATACTTCCATGGGTATACTTAAATTATGGTACAATAGGGATTCTATTTTAACCTTTATTTTAAACATGTCTCCTTTTAGTAACACACCTCTTCCTGAGATTCTGCAGTGTCCTCTTGAGGAGGCAAACTCCTTTGTCCTTTTTCATGTTCTCCATCTACATATCCCACCATAAGAGTTGCTGCCTTAAGCAATACTCTCATTATCTGGGTGTTTTTTTCTTTTGTCTTTTGCTTAGCTTGTGTGCCCTTTGCCCTTTCTCTGTGAGGCTTACTTCCTGTAAGTATATGTGCGTGCGTATGTATGTATGTATGTATCTATCTATCTATATTTATAAAAATGAGAAATAAGCCCCTTCTTTGTGTCTTCCATAGTTTTGGGTCCATGGTTGTTTTAAGCAATGAAGATTGTTAAATTATCCATGAGCCTTCTCTTCTTTGGCTGTATAATCTTAATCCTTTAAGTTTTCTTCATATATCATATGATTTTTACCCTTGGCTCTTTTCTTGGTTTAAAAAGCATTTGTATTATTTTCTTTCTGACTGCATTAGTCTTACATACATATTGTACTTGGACATAAAGAAAATTGTGGGTGAGAATAAACTTACCTATGATTCCACCATCTAGAATTAGCCATTGTTTCAATTTGGTTGTATTTTTCTATCTCTTGGCTTACTGTTTTATGTATTGAGACTGCATGGGTCACTTTATAATTTTAAAATTATTTTTACCTCCCATTTAGAATTTCTACTTTCCAAATTCTCCCCATTCCTTTTGTGTTGATGGGTCCCAAGTGAGACCAATATGATACTTCAGTATCTGAAGCAAGATTTGGCTTGTGTGCTGGGAAGGCTAGCTCACAGCCTCTACATACTATATTTTGATCTTCTTAATATGCATTTTCCTGTTCTGAATCAGTGATTTATTTTTTTTGATCTTTGTTAATACTTCTTTTCAAGCTTGAAACAAAAGAAATTATCTAAAAATAACCAAAGACTATTATCCAAGACTTTAAAGTAGCATGAGCCAATAGGTTGACACCTTTGATCCTTAGGTAAAAAGTTACAGTTCTTTTGTTGACTTTCTGTAAAAGGAGGAAGTAGGGGCCAATTATACAGTTGATGCTATTTTATACATGAAGGAACCAACTTTTGACAGCTAGTAAACAAGTTTCAACTTTTTTTGGGTAAGGTAGTTTATTCATTGAACACTTATTTATCGAGCTAACCCCTACTATGTGGCAGGCACTGTTCTAGGCCTGGGGATTCAGTAGTAAACAAAATGGACTAAAATCCACCTTTGTGGGAGCTTACTATTTAAAAATAAAGTAGTTAAACTTTTTAACTTTCTACTTAAATTTCCACTTTAAAAAGTAATTGTACTTTATTTTCTAAATTCTGAGTCGGTTTTGAAGTATGTGGGGAAAGATCCTTATTATTGTAATGTTACTTTGATATCAAATAATGTCTTTCTTCTCAGTGACCTCTCTCCCTCATTACTCTCCAAATTGCAGCTTTCAGTAGGTAAAAAGGCAAACAAATGCAATGGCCAAGACCAATTTTGATGAATTAAAAATAAATGCCTTCAATTTTAATATACTTTTTTTAGGAGGAGGAAAGAGAAACAAGAGTAGTAAGAGTGGATATGTTCTTATAATTATGTCGAAGAGCAAATACTAGATGTAAAATTAGGAGAGATCCTTTAGTTTCAAATAGAGCTAAACAGTTTTTTTTTTTTTTTTTTTTTTTTTTTTTTTTTTTTTTTTACGTTATGGACTTCGCCACTTAGCTAATTCGAACAGTAATGGATAAATAAATATCAGTAGCTAAGCAGAGAATCTATCCATAAGGCAGAAAGACAAAGGCCAAAAATTTATTTAATTCAAACATGTAATTCCTATAGGCTCTACTAGATGTGAGGTCACTAAAGGTATAAAGAAGTATGTAGAAATTAAGAAACAGAACAGACAATGGTTATCTCAGTGGTTTTATCACCCACTTGTTTCAGTTTGAGTGTTTGAGGTAGTTTGTCAATCAGACTTCAAGAAAGATGAATTTCACAGATAGAATTGGACAAGTTTCTTTTTTTATATATATATCAGAATTCAGGATATGCCATAGGCAGTTAGATTGTGGCTTGGAAATATTGAACACTTAATAGATGATGCTACATGAAAAATTATCCTGAATTCTTCAGTTGGTTTGTAAGAATGGAGTCTTTGTTACTTTTTTTAGAGGTTGATGAAAAAATTATGTGTTACAACTCAACCGAGAAAAGAAGAGTGTGTATTGGAGACAAGAACTTGTTCAGTTAAATAACTCAGTCTGTAGAATTGAATATAGCTGCTGACTGTGGCCTGAGGATGTGGACTCTCAGTTATAAGAGTTGACCAAATTATTCACAAATGCTGGAAAACTCAGGAGAAGAAGAAAGAAGGGAAGAAATGGAGGTCAGGAGGGCAAAAAGAGAGAGAAAAAGCCCAAGTGAACAAAGGAGAGCAACAAAAGATTGTATTACATCCAATTATTCTGGAGTTTTGACATCAAATTATCCTGGAGTTTTGATACGAGTTCATCACTACAGAAAAATGATATCCTCTAGGCAGAGTTGTATAATTTACATCTATAATTATTTGGGTAGAAACAAATACTCTAGAAACAAAGAGTATAATAAAATTATGTTTAATAGAAATGATAACAAATCCTTTTGAGCTTAAGTGATATTTTGCGAAAAAAAGATGTAGAGACTCCAAGTTTATCTTTTAATCTGGTTTTTGTCCCTATTTTAGCATGTTGCGTTTAATTAAAAACAAAATGCAAGCTACGATCAACCTTGATTTAGTTTCAAATCTAGAGTCTTTTTCTTTATTTCTCCACTAGGTTCTGTCCCTGTCATATCTCAAAGCCAGTCAAGATCTACCTGCTCATTGAAGGTTTCATTTCTTACATGATGAGATACAATATTATTTGTAAACCTATAGAAACATGTAATTTTTTATTATTTATTGTGGTTGTGAATACTGTTTTTCTCCACATGTAAGAAAGCTTGGGATAGTGTCTTCATATTTAAAAAATGTGTGCAAAACACACAGCATCGTGTGCCGCATCCACGCTTTGTCCAATAAATATTAATTGATGTTGATGAGAGAGCACATGTCACTAACAAGAACCTCCTGCCTAACTCTGAGTTTCAGAGGCCTGAAGATTCTTGTGAGCTGCAATGATGCCCTATTGTTGCAATTCCTTGTGTTTAGGATAAATGAAGAGATAGTTTCCCTCTTTAAAGGCAATTTCATTGGTGAATTTAGCATAGTATGTGCATTGCTTGTATTGATTGTTCAAGAGATAATTCAGAAAATTAAAAGTATATACCCTATAGTATACAGTACTAACGATACTGGGTATTTGTAGTATGTAGTATACACAGTACCTATGTAGTATACACTATGTAGTATATACTACATATACACAGTATCTATGTATGGTATATACACACACTACACACACTATATAGGTGCATATTGGGCAATATGGAATTTTAAAATAAGAAACAAGAAGATAGTATTTCTACTTTGAGGAAAATCAACGTATTTGTGTAAAAGAAATGAAATTCTTTAAAATTAGCTGTTTTAGATTTGACATTTATTTATCAATAAGTATTTATAAAATATCTACCAAATACAGAGATGAAGAAGGCACCATGATACCCTGAGAGAGCTGTTTATCTAACGGGTTTAAGACAACCACAATAGAATGAAGACTGTTGCTTTTCACAAGACAGGCAAAGAATGCTGAAATGAAAATGGCAAAAACATCTAACATTGAAGAGTTCTTCTTATGGGCCAGTTGATAGATGGTCTATTTTAGGTGTGTTGCCTCTTGTAATTCGCACAATGACTTCATTGTGCAGGTCCTCTTACTTCCTCTGCCTTGCTTCATCCTGGCCTTCTCAGATGAAGCAACCATGAGCCATATTTTGTAGTAAGTTGCCCAAGGGCACACAGCTAGCACATGGCAGTGGTGGGCATGTGAATGGGGGCAGTGTGACCCTACAGCTGAAGATGCCAACCATTATACTCCACTGCCTTCTAGGGGATGGGGATGGAGAAATCACGTTTGATTGGGGAGGGTTCAAAAATGGCTTCTTTTCTTTTCTTTTCTTTTCTTTTCTTTTCTTTTCTTTTCTCTTTTGAGACTTGAGTCTTGCTCTTGCTACCCAGGCTAGAGTGCAGTGGGGTGATCTCGGTTCACTGCAACCTCTGACTCCTGGGTTCAAGCGATTCTCTTGCCTCGGCCTCCTGAGTAGCTGAGATTACAGGCACCCGCCACCATGCCTGGCTAATTTTTTATTTTTTTAGTAGAGATGGGGTTACACCATGTTGGCCAGGCTTGTCTCGAACTCCTGACCTCAGGTGATCCGCCCATCTCGACCTCCCAAAGTGTTGGGATTACAGGCCTGAGCCACCATGCCCGCTCAAAAATGGTTTCTTGAAAAGGGAACGTTTCATTCTGGGTCTTAAAGGATTGACAGGAACTTGTGGCAGGTAGAGCTATTGGGAGAGAATGCCAGTTTGTTTGTGCAGGGGCCAAGCTCAGGATTGGGTAAACAGAGCTCAGTGTAGCACTGGATATATGCAAGGGGTGCAGTTGGGAGGTGGGGCAGTTGGGGCTGAAAAAGGGAGGGAGGCGCAGGAATTTGGTCGAAATTCAGTAGGAGCAGAATATAAAATAGAGTAAAAGATGTGTAATAAAAAAAAAACCTGAAAGATCGATATTAATGAAGAACAATCACTATGCAGAGGGTTTCAATGGGCAGACTTCTTAGATAAACTGAATTTTGAGCTAGGGTTTGAAGTTTATGGGAATGGAATTGAAAAGCATGCAAGAAACCCAGAACATTGTGATTTACATAGGAGACAAGAACATAAGAAAATTGAGGAGTGCTGAAAAAAAGGCCACTTTTCATGAGTTCAAGGACTTCTGAGGGATTAGGTGGAATCAGTGAATTTCTAATCCCAGGAACCTTCTACTCCTCCCAGTCATCTCCATCTCAATTAATGGCTCACCATCCTCTCAATGTCCAACTCAAAAACATGACGGTTATTTTTTAACCCTTTTTCCCTCTCATTCTAAAAGCCTGAATCTTCCCTGCTTCAATTCTTCATTAAATCCCCAGAAAGCAGACACTTTGCTATTTGAAAGCCTTGGTCAGATGAAGTTGCTTCCTTGTTTAATATCCCCCAAAGACTGCCCATTGCATTCGGAATAAATTCCAACCTGCAAGTCCCTCAAATTCCCAGCCTAACCTCATTTGGCGTTTTCATTATGCATCAGCCTTCCCGCCTCCTTTCTTTTCCTTGGACTCACCAAGCTCATTGTCACCTACGGGCATTTTTACTAATTTTTTTTTTTTCTGTCCCTCTCTTCCAATAAAAAATCAGCTAAAATATCCCAGCTTTAGAGAACCCTTCCCTGGACTAGCAGCCTAAAATGTTGTGCCCATGAGTATTTTCTCCTCTCATTTGTGAAGAAGCAGGTCACTGTCTTTATATTTATTTTCAAATCAATCTTTATCCTTCTATCCAATTATATTTCCTTTATAGTTCTTGTACTTTTTTGCAAATATTTTAAAACAATATTATTTGTTATCTTGCTATCTCTCTCTGGGAGAATTTCAGCTCTAGACATTCAGCCTAGAAATTCAGGACTTGCTTTATCTTATCCAGTGCTGCAAACTCAGTGACCAGCAAAGTGCTTTGAACATAATCGGTGCTCAATAAATATTTGTTAAATGGATGAAGATGAATGAAAAGAATGAGGGTGAGGATGGCTTGAGGAATGGGTAGAAGCTTGCATTTTATCTAATACATGACAGAGATTGTAGAATAAATTGGGTATGTTTTTCTATGCTCTGTTTCAACAGTTAACTAAGTTGCTTTCTTCTTGCATGCCAGCTTATTGATGGTGGGTAGGTGGACTAAAAGCCTTTTGTGTTGAAGGAGGAAAACAAGCCTGAGATTTAAAAGGAAAAAAAAATGGTCTTAGTTAATCTGCAGGGTGGGTGAGAGCTTAGCCAATATGCTCTTTGGAATCCAGACAATTCAGTGACAGTAACACTAGGGTACAAGTGCTGGGGAGGTCAAATGAGTTGAGTTTGTGACATGTGCAATCACTCTGGATGTGTTTGATTTTCCTACAGTATTTCATGGTGACATTTAAATTTGAATGGGAAATGACCTTGTTTCCAGTTCCTTTCCTAGCCAGTATTGCTCCTTCAACAAATTCTGGTATGTTTTATCTAGTAGAGTTCTCAAGTATCTTAACAGTTGGAGTTTACAAGTTTATTTTCTAGTAGAAATGGTGATTTCAAGATGAGGGAGAAGTTGTAGGAGCTATTTATTTTTACTTTGTAAAAGGAATACCTTCCTGGCAAATACACAAGTCAATAAGCAAGCAGACCCAACAGCTTTCTTGGAAGGAGCCAGCCGCTGTAGGTATGGGAGAATTCCTTTGGCTAGCCTTAGCTTCCCTGTGCTTCTCTTGCACTTGTGTTGGCATAGTTGGTGGATGTTGTTATTAGCGGTGTGTCCTACACGCCATTCATTCACGGAATATGGCCCTGGGAGAAGAATCTTAATGTGAAAATAAAATAATCATTGTTCTTCATTGGCTTAGGGGACATCTCACATAATGGAAACACATCCCTAAATAGAAAGACCTCAATTCAGAAAAAGAAAGAAAGAAAGAAAGAAAGAAAAGGTGAGGGGAGAGAGATGTTCTCAGTGGAATCAGCCGGAACTGAAAAATTAAGATTTTGTTTTGTGCAATGCTAGTTGCCTTGCCAGTCTCAAGCTGGCACTGTGGGCTTGCTGGAGCTGCTGAGCCTGAGCTGAGGAAAGGAGACAGTTTGCTTCGGGTTTATTACCCAGCCTCACCATGCGTCTCAATATGTTTTTGATTTTGTATTTCAAAAATAAGGTGAATGATCTCGAAAGGAAATCATTGCAGGCGATTTTATTTTTTGCTTTTTCTAATGGACAATTAAAAAGCAATCCTGGTCCTATTCCAGAGATTTTCTCATTTCTCAGTACAACTGTAATTTAAGCACACTGAATAGTGTAATGGTGTTATTAGATATTATCGTGTTTATTTTATTCATGAAAATGTGTGACACACCTTATTTGTATTCTCCTCCAGGAAATGTCCTGGAATGGGTTTTGTCCTAGTTCCTTTTTGTGCCTGTCATAAGGTGTATGTTAGAATTTCATTTCCTAAAAATAAAATAAATTTTTTTTTTTTGGAGAGCATAATGATTTTGAGCTTTGAGGAGTTTCAATAGACTATTGTTGTTTGTTTTCTTACAAGGATCCAGCCCACCAAGTCGCACTATGACACACTTCCTATGTCCATGGCAGATATTTATATTTCAAATTAAAACAACTATAATTTTCTTCTGAAATTTTTTTGGAATTTTGTTTTTCGTGATCTATGAGGTAATTGGAGATACCTCAGGCTGTCACAAAACAAGAGCTGGGAGTCACTGCTTTAGTGATTAGCACTTTGTAAGCTTTCAAAAAATATTAAAACCAGAATAGATTATCTAATTTCTAGTGGGTGGATTCACTTTAGTATAATGTAATGAGTTAACAAATGCTCAGAAAGGAGGTTGTGGATCCAGAAAGATGGCTTTTGCAGAAGGCTTTTATCCAAATTAATTCAAAAAATAACAGGAACAGTTGTGTATTGAGGCAGAAGGAATAAGGTGACTCAATTAAATGACAGAGAAATCTCCAGGAAAAAAAAAAAAACTGTCTTAAGTCAACCCAACCCTAACAATACAATTTTCATCACTGAAGTCAATAATCCTGTAATAAATGCATAATAACTTAAAAAAAGGATTCTTTTAATAAGTACTTTTGTATGATTGGCTATGAATCAAATATTGAAACCAAATATTGCTTTTCTTTACTTTAAAAATGATAAAGTTATCTTCTATGTCTCTAAAGAGAATCTTAAGTGAGAAAAATAAAAAAAAGTAATTTGCAAATAAATTCACCTGCTGCATTTGTGCCTGAAGCATCCTATATTTACCTAATTCATTTTTGGCCCTTGCTTAGCTCTAGCCATGGCCACACACTGAGAAATTAATGCCAAGTCCTCCCGGCTTGCTGGAACATTTGCACAGGCAGCAGTGAATAAGCATGGGTATAGCAAGCCTTAGGGTTTGGGTCCTACTCAGGAGGGGTCTTCAGAGCTGGTCTTCAGCAGTTTCTGAAGAACCATTGTGCAGTCTCACTAATTGGTACTGTTAGCCTGTTGCCATTTCAGGAAGGAATTCGGTCCCTGCCTACAGTTAGAGTTGGGCTCAACACACTGGTAGTTCTGGATTGAGAGAGCTCAGAATCCATCAAGTTGATACTAAAACCTAAATCTTCTTTGTGGTTTTCTGTGATAGATTTCAGAAATTTTTGCAGTGATCATGGATAGATAATTCACAGAAAAAGTCGAGTCAGTTAACAGGTAGGCTGAGAGAAGTTATGTTATCCTGAAAACACTTCTGTTTTCTAGTTTGAGCATCTTTTGGTAGGGATGTCTGGTTTGAGCTTCATGAGTTTTTTGCCTAGTGGTCTGCAGGGTAATTTACATTCCAAAAGATAGGCTAGGCTGTCTTCCTCCTGCTCCTGAAACCTCTGGGAGGTGTTCCGATATCTTCCACATAGTTGTTTCCACAGCCTGTTTTGGGAAGATAATCCTCTATCACTTGATCAATACAGGTAGCATCTACCTAATACTCCAGTGGTTTTGATTATATTTTCACTATAACTTTTTCCAAGGAATAAAATCCTCTACTGTCTTTAAAAGAGGATATTTAATATTATTTGGAAAATAATCTGTTTCATTGTTAACTTTTCCTCATCTTTACCATCTAGATTTGCAGGTACAAATACAAGTGAAGAACCACTTATACCAGCAACGATGCTGTGGTCCTAAAGGTGCCAGCTCCTGTATACTTCCCCCTCATTTATTTCTTTTCTTAAAATTAAATTTTCATTTATGTAGTTTACTTCTTAGCTCTCTGCTATTTTTGTATTTATATCTCATAATTCAGGATTTGCTTGGAATGTAAAATACATTTCAAGCTTGAGGAAGAACAAGACTAGATAAATTCATGACAAGTAGCCCCTTGTTTTCTTTTCCAGAATGATTGAGAAGGGGAGCAATTGGTCCCATTCTACTTGGGGGCAATTAGGCTTTCAGTCTGTGGCTCAGTTCACGGGCACCCAGTGCCAAGGTCAAGGGTTTGATCCTCATGTAGGTCAGTTTGCTGCGTGTTTTTTCAACAGATTGTGTGGAAAGTGTGCAGTCACTGGGAAATGCCGGTTATTAAGGGGACTAGCGAACAGATGGGTGGTGGGTGAAAATCTAGCCTCCCTCCTGGAAAAACAAAGCCTGTGCCATACTGTCTTTTTTTTTTTTTTTTTTTTTTTTTACATCTGGACAGAATGCACCACTTAAAATGTGAGCTTGTTACTCAACCTCCCTTCATCTCTGTTTCCTCATCTGTAGAATGGAGATAAGATTTGCTCCCTTTCTACCTCACCAGGATCTGTGAAGATTAGATAATGGCTGTAAAGTCCTTATACAAAGGTACATGCATTACCATAAACAACGAGATTAGCTGACAAATAAAAAAGAAAATATTGAAAAGACCCCGAAAGTGTATTGCTTAATACTTTTGGATTAGTATCAGTAGTTTGCAGTGCAATCCATTTGGAGTTTGGTTTGGCTGAAAAAAGTTAGGTGTGAGTTGTATGACCTCTCTATTTATTAGTAAGGTTAAAAATGGTTTGGTAGTGAACATTTGTATTAATAAAAACAAAGTGGGCTTTGAATCTGAAACAGGTTTCATTTGAAAAGGAGGTGAAGGCGAAGGTCTCTAGGAACATATGTGCCACTGAGGAATATTTGCATATATTTGATCTGCAAGCACGCTTCAGTGATTTTCACAGTATACCTTGGAGTTTAGGTTGTAGCAAAGAGCCGTTGCCATTGCTCAGCAGCACGGTCCGCTCTCTCCAGCTTTATTATGGCATACAGCGACAACTTCAATTTTAGTGTTAAAAAAAAAATCCTCTTCACTTAATTCAGACAGTGACCTGCAGGCCTCATTCTGACTGAAGGAGCCATTCAGAATACTTCCAGACAAAAGCAGGGCTTTTTCCTAGCAACCAGATCAAAGCCAAATCTCCCAGAATAGCTCCCTCCCAGGTTTCCTTTGGCGCATAGGTTCACAAGGATTGTAAGGCTCGTGGTATCCAGTTCAAACTTCTCTTTCACACTGCAATGGAAAGGAAAACTCCTGAGGAATTTTCACAGACTCTGAAAGCTGGCGAGCATTGCAAAGAGCACTTAATCCTGGGAGAACATGGTGGTCATTGGGAGCATCCCTAACTTTGTTATCGCCTGCATCTGCGTGTACATTCTGTCAGACTCTCAGAGAATGAGGTCTCTGTTTCCTTTCTGCCAGTACCTAATATCAGCTATGCCCAGGAGCCGGCTGATGAAGACTTCCTGTTTGTTTTGAGTCACTGTTAGAGTGATAAATATACTTTAGCTTTCTGCTTCGAGAGGAAAGAAACCAGCTGCCCTGAACTAAAGAGAAAAATGCAGAAATTCCACTGAATGGCCCTGTTATCATGGAGTTTCAAGGGCAGCATAAAAATGGAAACTATAAGCCTGGGCAAAGTGAATAATTTCCATATTAAAGCATTTTGCTGTATGCATAGATCTAAGTTGTCTTTAATCATTTAGGCAAACCATACATTTTTCACTCTTCTAAGACTAACTCAGCATTGTTTAGAAATTTTTAAAAAATGTAAACTTACACTACAGAGTAATCGTGAGTTATATAAATAAACAATTACAGTTGTGGTTTTTTGATCTGACCACAAGCTTTTAATGCCTTTTTTTTTTTTTTTTTTTTTTGCATGAACATATAATGCTTCTGGATAAACAATAATGTTTACATTGTCGGGGCATCCACTGTTGTATTGAGTCATTTACATACATGATTATTTGGATATAGAGTAACCCAAGAACAAAAGAATATTATAAAATTATTTAAAACAAGAATGACAGGAAATCCTTTGCAGCTTAAATAGCACTTCTTAAATAAACCCATAGAATTTCTAAGTTGTGTTTAAGTCTCATTTTTGTCCTTTTATTTTGAACAGATTTTGGATTTGATGACCAGTGTCCTTTGAGTGGAAATCACTATGTTAACTCGGACCTGGAAGACAGTGAATTTAGAATGCCTTGTTGATCTGAATGTCTTCATCACTGCATTCGGCAGGCTTTTTTTTTAAAGCTTGCTATAGACTTAACTTCTAGAATTTGCAACTTGTAAAACGTGGCAACAATTTGCATGTGCTTGGAGTTGCTTATTTCCTCCCAATAGGTATGGTCTCTTAAAACTATTTCTAATAGTAGAAGATGAGTAATTTGCTAATAATCTATGATAAATCTTTCTGTTCAGGATGAAAGAAATGTTTAATTAGAAAATTCAAAATAAAATTAGCATTAACACTTTCATGCTGTCAAATTAGTGATGTAGATATGGAGGCAGGATGGTGTGCATCAGCCTTATGTCAATGTATCTGGATAAATTTATAAACTAAGACTTAAAAATGCACATGATTAGCTGTATGTAAAGAGATTCCTCAACATACTAAAGTTAATGATTGGGACATCAACACGGTGGCTTCCTAGACAGGAGAATTACAGTGCCAAAGACTTAATGGAGAATGGGTCCTTAGCTTTTCAAAGCTCACATTAAAGGAAAATCATGTGAAAGCAGCAACCCATAAAGGAGGACATGCATTTGCAGATGCTCTGCACGTCAGTTCAAACAAAGCCAATTATGCTAAATATTGTTTTTACTTTATAAATACTTTATGCTGTGTGTCTTTTTTATATTCTCACTTTACTGACAGAGGGAGGAGGAGAAGGAAGCATTTTAAAAACATGACTAAGGGTGGATGGATTAAAGAACTGAATAATATATTTTCTTGTCATAATGGAGACCTGTATGTACATGAACTTAGAAATAATAGAACCAGAGAATGGACGGTATTAGGAGGAGAGGAAAAAAAAATAGCGAATCCAGTGTTTTCTGTGGGTAGGAAAGAAGGGTATAAAATTTATTAGATAAGTGTATTGCAAAGCTAAGTGTGACAGGGAACAATTTTAGTGGATATATCTGCTTCTGTACTTTTAAGAAGAGGTTAGAATTTGACATAAATAGATGAGATAGGGGTTTAGGTGAGGTGTTTTTGGTAAAATCTATCATTTAAAATAAAATGGAACTTTAATTGGGTGGGACCTATCACTTACCAAATGTAAAAAGGTGTGATAAAACCGCCCTTTACTTTTTTCAGCACCGTTGAATGTCAAATATCTAGTGCTGAAGTGAAACTATTATGGTCAAATTGATAATACACATGTCAAATCATCATTCTTCTCAGCAACAGTAATTGCTTAGATTGTTTAAAACTAGCTTTGGTTGTGATGGTACATTTGTGATCCAGCCTTAAAGAATGAAAAAGCTGTAGGAATTCTCCCCACTTATAACCAACATCCATTTCTACATGATTGAATAAGAACGTAATAATCACATCTTATGTTTGCAGATACCACTACAATTTATGAAATGCTTTCACTTGTAACACCTCAAGTGATCCTTGGTTGTGTCTGGTTCTGGTTGTAAATGGGAACAGTAACAGGTGGTCCTCTGTCCTATGCCAGCGGCCATGACGCCAGCAATGTGGTTCCTTTTTAGGGGGCAGCCATGTCCCCCATCCTGCCTAACAACATTTCAGGAGCATCTTCCTATGAAGCAGATGCTGGCAAATGAGTATTTTTGAGTGTAGTCACTTGCAGAAAAGTGAAATCAAAATGTGTTCCATAGCAATTAACCCCATATTTCCCTAAACTTACTGTGACACCACATTCCAGATTGCAAGAGTTTTAGACTGTTCTTTTGAAGAAGGTGAGGAATAGGCAGGGGAATAACGACTATGAGATATTTAGAATCATTTACTGTGTGAGTAAAGGGTTTTAAAAAAGAATTTTTACTAGAAGTAATGAGGATGAGGAGGGGTTTTTCACACCTGTTTTCACACTTATGAGGTGATAAGTCCAGCCCTCACAAAATAAAATGGCAGGTTTCACACTAAACCCACCCAGGCGTATTCCTCTAGTCTCCTAACTCATTTACTCTTTGAGAATAAAGAGGCAGAGGCAAGATCGCTTGCTTAAATGAGTGGCGGAGAGTAGTTCCTGTCATTCTTGCTTTGCATGCTGTCTTCCAGACAGATGTATACGCCATGCTCTGCATATCATGTATGGATCTCCAGACCACCATTGCTAGTCTCCAATGACTCACTCTAGACCAACAACCTTCTTCTTTGTGCTATTACTCTTGATCTTTATATTCAATGACTTAGACAACTGCATTTATAAATTTTCCCAACTGGACTCACACACAGTTTCTACATGTCTTGGGTTCTCTTGACCACCATTTCTATCCTGCTTCAGTTACTCATTGACATGAATATAATTTATTTCACACCATATTTCACTTCTCAAAATGCCTACGTGATCACAATCTAGAGTCATGGAACATTCTTCAAGTGGAATCAACCTCAAAGATTATGTAGGGCAATATCTAAAAACCAACTCTTGTTTACTGACTCTCAAGCTCATTCTTTAGCATTTTTCATCAGGTCAGGAAATGCCACCCTCATCTACACAGTTGTTGAAAAGAAAAACTCCCAGAACTTCTGCTTGGTTCTTATGACCTTCACCACCCTCCATCTAGTCATCAGTCAATCTTATCTTCTTGCTATCCTAAATCTATCCAATTCATTGTCAAGAACCAGCCATCATCTCTCGCCTTGATATGGTAAAAGCTTAAAATGCACCTCCTTGCTGCATACTCTCTCACATTTTCCTGTGTTATTTTCTACATGTCACTTTCTGAAACTTTGTGGATTTGCTTCCTTTGTGATTTTCTGGCTCTGCTACCTCTTACTAGGATATCAGTTCCAGGAGAGTGGATACATTGAGTATAGAGTGCAACATTGGAGGCACTCAATGAATATTTGTTGAGTAAATGAATTCCTCCTACACAGACTAGAAATATGGGTCACAAAGAAGTTAAGTGCATTTCTTAGGCTCATAAGATTAGTTAGTAAATCTACAGCTAGAATTTAGGGCTCAATTCTCTGTCTAAAGCTCTTGTCATTTTCCATATTGTGGCTACTATTGTTATTACCTTGTAAGACTGTATTATATAGATTTAGGAATGCTGTCCTCAGAGCTTCTGGCTTGCACTGTGGGTCTGTCTGGAAAGTGAGTGCAACTAATTATAAGATCAGTAACTAAGTGGCTGGCTAAAGTCCAACACAGACCTGTTGCAATAAATTCTACCCTTTAGTAAAATTTTAGCATACTGTCCAATGTAGGTAAGTAGCTTTAAAGACCTCTACAAACTTTAAACTTCTAGGTGATCATCCAATATTATTTTAGTGGTAATGTCACTTTGAAATATAAAACCATTTAATCTTTTTTTCCTTCTTTCTTTTTCCTTTTTTTCTTTCTCTCTCTTTCTTTTTCTCTCCTTCCTTCCTCTCCTCCCTCCCTGCCTTCCTTTTCTTTCTTTATTGATGGAGTCTTGCTATGTTGCCCAGGGTGGAGTGCAGTGGCTATTCACAGGCATGATCACAGTGTACTACAGTCTCAAATACCAGGCCTCAAGCGATCTTCCTGCCTCAGCCTCCCAAGTGGCTGGGACCGCAGGTGCATGCCACCACACCCGGTCATTTAATTTTTAATGTAGTCTTTCCTTCTGTCTCTGAGAAGTACATTTCCATCTTTTAAGGCCTATCTTTCTTCCTGTGCTTGGGTTTTGAGTCCAATTTTTTAGTCTCTTTTGAGATTTTGTTTACTCATGCAATGGTAGCCTCTTTCGTACAACCCTGCCTTTCCCTCTTCACTGCCTTCGTTTGTAAGCTACAGTGCATGGGCATTAGAGTCTGGACCTCAGTTGAACCAGGCTCTTTCACTTACAAGATTTTTGGCAGTGGACAAGTTACTTTATTCTTCTGAACCTTGATTTTCTTGCACGTAAAATGGGGATAAGGGAGGGCAATTATGTAGATTAAGTAAAAAACATATAAACTTCCTGACATATAGTGTGCACCAAATGATAGCTATAAACATTATAAAAACAAACAGATTTCGCTTATCTGAAAAAAGCATTAACAGAAATGAAGACAACGCCAACATTCTCTTAGCTCTATTCTCCCTAATTAACACTTTGTTGCCTATCAATTATGTTCATGGGCAAAATTCTTGAAAAATAAGCTCTATATTTATATTTTTCCCTTTCTCATAATACTGTTATATCTGGACAGACTAGAAACATGTGCTGTTCAGTATCAAATGTTACACTCTTGATTTTTCCAGGCAACCCATGGTTATTATTAGAAATTTCGTATTTCTCATGCATCTATGTTTTTATGTTGTATTGTGAATCCCAGTCACTTAGGAGAATGAGGCAAAGTTCACTAAGCTAGCCTTGTGGTCCAAGACGGCTGGGATTTTCTGCTGCAGGAGAAATATTCCATAGTCTTCTAGAGACCATCAGAAGAACCATGTGGCATCAAGTACCCTGCCTAACTGGGTGGTGGGTTCGTGGATAGAGTTCTAGTCAAGATTAATATATTTAAGAATAAAGAGGCCGGCCACGGTGGCTCTCGCCTGTAATCCCGGCACTTTGGGAGGCCCAGACAGGTGGATCACGAGGTCAGGAGATCGAGACCACCCTGGCTAACATGTGAAGCCCACCTCTACGAAAAATATAAAAAATTAGCTGAGCGTAGTGGCATATGCCTGTAGTCCCAGTTAATTGGAGGCTGAGGCAGGAGAATAGCTTGAACCCTGGAGGTGGAGGTTGCAGTGAGCTGAAATTGTACCACCGCACTTCAGTTTGGGCAACAGAGTGACACTCTGTCTTGGAAAAACAACAAAACAAACAAACAAACAAACAAACAAAAAACAGGATAAAGAGAGGTGTGCCATTATTTGGAGGAGACCAAAACAGAAATTTAGAGGGGATTAAATTGCCAGTATAGGAAACATGTCTCTTCAGGTGATTCTCTCCAGGGCGATGCACTATTTTTTAGAGCTAAGGGTGCCGCTGGAAGGTATGGCTGAAGATAGAACTTTATAGGAAGTTAGATAGAACTTTATAGGAATGATGATCCATTCACCATAACAAATCTACTCTTGGGAAAGGTGAGACGTGAGTGGTTCTCCCAGAACTGCCAGAAAAATCTTGTCATAGATTGTGTAGATCTGTCTATGGAGACAGACTTCATCTGAGGATCATGATGAACAGTGGGTAGCTGCTCAATTGGCCTGTAAATAATAATGACTTATTAGGTTTTGTGACTTTTTTTTTTTTTTTTTTTTAAATTAAATGTCCTTCTGCTACACAAAGTAACCAGAGTTCTTGCAAGTGTAGTTTCCAAGTATCTGTTGTGGAGCTCCAAACCAAAGACACGGAAAACATCTAGACACTTACCTAGGTTTCAGTGCCGCACTCTTCATTGGAAGAAAAGGGGCTTCTTTACAGAACTTGAGCAGCAACCCAGGTTGCACTCATTCTTATTTTTCTTTCTTTTTTTTTTTTTTTTTGAGACGGAGTCTCGCTCTGTCGCCCAGGCTGGAGTGCAGTGGCGCGATCTCGGCTCACTGCAAGCTCCGCCTCCTCGGTTCACGCCATTCTCCTGCCTCAGCCTCCTGAGTAGCTAGGACTACAGGCGCCCGCCACCGCGCCCGGCTAATTTTTTGTATTTTTAGTAGAGACGGGGTTTCACCGTGGTCTCGATCTCCTGACCTAGTGATCCGCCCGTCTCGGCCTCCCAAAGTGCTGGGATTACAGGCGTGAGCCACCGAGCCCAGCCTCATTCTTATTTTTCTATCCCCTAATGTGCATTACCCTACCTGGCCAAATACAAATTACCGGTTCCATGCTGACCTAACCCATCTTAAGGAATAAAATACCTACCACATATTTTCTCCTAACAGCTAAAATTTTTTGAGCTGAGAGTTTCAAATATTTTATTTTAGTTGGAATACTACAAACAACCAGTTACTGAAGATTAAATTGGGTCAACCTTAATAGAACTGTGTTATATTCAGGTCTTATGTGAAGTACCATAGGCATTTTGAGGCCTCTGGGGTGCCTCTTGGTATGTGGTCCCTCAAGGGTTTTACTTGCAGCAAGGACGAGATTGCTTGAATAGAGAGCGAATCTATCTCCTTTTATTGTTTTGTATTATATTTATCATCATCTTATCTTCACTGCGTGCCAAACAGTTTTCCATGGAATGATTTATTCTAATAATTAAAAGAAGGTAATATTCTTTTGGTGGATGACTGTTTTGTCTGAGTTATAAAATATAATTTGCCTTTTTCTTTATACCATTGTTCCAGAAAAGATTTGTCTTTAATTAGTTTGAGGTGTATTGTGGCTTACCTTTGTCTCCAAGTAAAAGATTTTTCTTTTTCTTTTCTTTTTTTTTTTTTTTTTTTTTTGAGACGGAGTCTGGCTCTGTCACCCAGGCTGGAGTGCAGTGGCCGGATCTCAGCTCACTGCAAGCTCCGCCCCCCGGGTTTACGCCATTCTCCTGCCTCAGCCTCCCGAGTAGCTGGGACTACAGGCGCCCGCCGCCTCGCCCGGCTAGTTTTTTGTAGTTTTTAGTAGAGACGGGGTTTCACCGTGTTCGCCAGGATGGTCTCGATCTCCTGACCTAGTGATCCGCCCGTCTCGGCCTCCCAAAGTGCTGGGATTACAGGCTTGAGTCACCGCGCCCGGCCTTTTCTTTTTCAAAAACAGATGAATTCTAAGTTGACAAGGTAAAAAATCTGCAGCAAGAGTAGAAATGCTAAGATTTCCCATTAAGAAGTTGCTTCTAAGTTGCTACAATTGAGCATTAGGTATTGAACACCAATTAAAGAAATACTTGTTTGCATTATGTTAGATGTAAATTAGGTGACTCATTTTCTTCATCCCTTTCTCTATATTTATTTTTAATCCTATTCTGAAGCAGGAACTAGGACCAAACAAAATTAAAGCATCTTTTCGGTTTGATTGGCCTCATATTCTTCAAAGAGCTGAGTATGACTCACAACCTGTCCCCCTTTTGTTAGTAATTAAAGTGAGACACCAAAAGATTTTATAAGCTCATAATAGCAGATTAAATATCAAGACTATAGCCCACTGAACAACTCTGCTATGTTAAATTGATACTGTTGAATATTGCCCTCAGACCATTTTAATATTTAATATTATAGGATGGCCACAGAAAAGTAGAGTAATGAAAAACAAACATTATATTTTGTTGCTTTCATTTTTGTTGGAAAGGGGTTTTCACACTGAATGGAAAAGAACCTAAGATAAATAATGGGCCTATAGCATCTATTGCTTTTGTTGCATTGACAAATACTCCTATAGAATGGTGGTGGGCATTTCTTTCTACTGAAAAAATCTATATTCTTTTTCTCTTAACTAAAGCAAGTCATGGACATCATAGGAAATTTAGGAAGCACAGATAAATAACATGAAGAAAATTAGAGACCGTGCTTATCTCACAACTTAAGAACATCACCATCGTTAACATTTTGGTGCACATCCTTTTAGGCATGACACCCCTGCATGTTTATGCACACATTTAAAAAGAGTGCAAATCTTACTGTAACCTTTAAAATCTCTATTCACATAAGAATGTCCATTGGATACATTTCAGTGTCATTAAATAGTCCTTCATAACGCTCTTTGTCTTGGCCGCGCTGTTATTTATTTAATCAATCCCCTAGTGTTGAGCATTAAGGTTGTTTCCAATCTTTTCAAGATTATAAATATGGTTGGCATAAGTGTTCCATGTAGCCAAATATTTGCTCACATGCCTGATTATTTCCTTAGAGCATATTTCTAGAAGTGGAATTGCTGAGTCAAACATGTAATGAATTTTAGACTTTTTAGTGTCTTTTTCTTCAGAAATATTGTATTATTCACATACTAAATTTGTTTGTAGCTTATCAGTTTGGTATTTTCAAATCTCACAGTTACTTCTTTTGTAAAATTTAAACATAGTAACTGTGTGGTGCTCCAAATTGGTAATAATAGGGTCCAAAGGAATTGGCTAAATTCTACAATGCCCTGATTCAGTTGTATTAATTTGGCATAATTCTTTTCCTGCCTGCTTTTAGCTAGCTGTATTTGGATCCATCATATGTTTTACCATTCTTCGCAAAAAGTTTCTAAGAAATTGAAAAAGAGAGCCCAAAAGTTGCAGTCTTAAATGGAGTATTAACCCTCAATCCAAATTCAGCCAAATGTCATCCGTCAATCGTAGGCCAACGTAAAAAGGAAGAATTGTGATAATATTAACCAGTAAAAGGTTCAATGATAACTCTGAAGCAGAACACATAACCCATTCACCCAGGAGGGTATAATACAAATTAATGTGCTCACCACTGGCAAACTTTCCCAAGCTCATCCAGGTTTTCTGCTCAGATGACATCTGCAGGAAAAATGCCTACACATAATTTTATCCTTTAATCTTGTCTTTTCCAAACTGTTATTTTTTTCTTTTGCAAAATTTAATATGGAGTGCGGTAGATATTATGTATTTTAGATTTCAAATTGTAAAAAAAAAAATACATTTTGATATTCTCAATTATGTCTGTAAACCTCTTTATAAAGTATAAAATCTATTTGGGAGAATGTACCAGCAGAGAAAAACAATTAAAATGTCAACCTGTCAATCAAATCTTTCTCCACTTCCACCACTAAAAAAGTTTCTAGCCTCAAAAAGGAACTTGATTCTCGGCAATTTCAGCCTAAAATGCTTCTTCAGCTTTTCTTAGACTTTGGCCATCTCAAAACGCAAGTGAAGACAAAATTGGCCCATAAGATGAATTTTTGGTGAATGAACTTATATCTTAAAAACTAAGCTGTTTCACTTCCTCGTGAAAAAACAGATTTCTTGAAGATAGGTTTCCATTTCATGTTTGTAATTCTGAAGTGCCTAATCTTTGATACATATTTGGGTGGAATGAATGAAAATATCCTACCTCCCCACAAAAGCAAGATATGTTTATTACTGGCTACATGTTGTAGTAGAGAGATTGCCTCAGTTAGGAGGGGGTCAAATTGTCCAGTTTCTCCTTCCTGTGATACCAGCTACTAGTCATTAGTCAAGTTACTAAATCTCACTGAATTTTAGTTTTTATAGTTATGAAATGATGAAAGAAATAAATTTTCTCCTTAGAGAACAGGTGCTTTAAGATCAAGAAAAATGAAATAATAAAATATTGCATAGCCTGGTCAGCACATTACAAATGAAAATTATTATTATTTTGAAGATGTGTTACTATTTCCTCTATTAAGATTCCTATTTTCCTGTGTTTGAGCTGGAATGATAACCTGTCAGCCTTCTTAGTAGATAGTATTTAATTTTATTTTAAATTTAATATCTAAGGATGTTTTAAATAGAAGTGGCAATTATATGTGCACACAATTTTAAAACTGTATTTAATTATTTTTCTTTCTTTTGCTTCCCTCTTTTTTTAATCGAAGGGTAACATACTTGCAGAAAAGTGCCCAAATCATTGGTGAAGAAGCTCATGTAAACAGCAACTTCATCAAGAGGTCAGCATGTCAGAAATTCCCTCATGCCCTTTCTAATCACTACCCAACTCCCCCCACCCCAGAGGGGACCAGGATCCGGGCTTCCAATACTGTCACTTAGTTTTCCAAAATATCATGTCAAAATGGAGTGGAATCAGGGCATCTGCCAAGGTGTGTGACCGCAAATTCTCCTCTGGGCAATTTGTCTGTGGGCTTCCCTTCTGTACTTTAAAACTAAGGAGGCTAAACCTTTAAGGTTCTTTTCCATCTCAACATTTAATGATTCTGTTAAAAGACGCTCTGTATGTTTAAGTTAGCACCATTTTTATACAACATCTACTGCGGTTTTTCATCTCAGGTGGAAGTTCACAGGAGGCATGTGCTAAATGAAAGGTGGCCAGTTAACTATATCCTCTACCATGAATAAAACCAAACTCCTAACCCAATATGGGCCCAAGAGGAGTAGGTGAACAAGGACTGATGAACTGAAGGAACTGAGGGCATTCCATCTCTCCCACAGTGCTGGAAACATTGCCTCAGAGCACTCTCTTCTGCTTAGTGCCTTGGGCGACAGCACCGTACACAAAGAGCAGAAAATCCCCTCTAATTTGATCATTTTAGATGTACCATTCAATTATGGGATGAATATAAACTTCCACCATTTAGCAATTAAAATACTGTTTGGGTAGCAATGTAGACTACATAAGTAATTAAGATCTCCTTTTGGTCTTACTGGTATCTAGAAGGAACCTATCATTCTATGACTTCTGTCCTCAGAAGCTGAGTGAGATGAGGAAGAACAAATTAGGATAACTTCCTCCAAAAGTCAAAACAGTAAGCCCTGCCGCCTTCCTCCAGTCTGTGGCACATACTGTGCCATGGTGTGAGTTTTCTGTAGTTGTAAGAGTCTCTTTATCATGAGGAATTTATTTAAAAGGTTTTACTCTATAATCTCTCCTGAACGATTTCTTCACAGGGAAGGATTCATTTTTGAGTCAACCAAAGAGAAAAGTGAGTGAGAACCTACTTTCTAATATGCCCAGGACCCCGAGACACTAAGTCCCTGAGGGAAACTACTCAAATCTCCAGGACTCCAGGGACATATTACTCCAATACTTCCTGTTCTGGGCCTGAACCAGGACAGAAGTCTTGATCCCTGATCCAAAGTAATCTCTTCCCCAAGATGTTCATGTGGAGAAGTGGAACTCAAGTCTCTTTTCCTTGGGAAACACTGCATACAACCACACGGCCCATGGAAACAACAAAAACTTGATTGTTCCCAGTCATGGTGCCTCAAAGTCTGTTTTCAGTTCCTGGTCATGGCTGCCCAGGTTAGGGGCATGGTGAACCACAGGTTCACACAATGTTATGTGCCACATCTTGATCCAATGTTAGCAAGGACAAGAGACACACACGTATCCTCCTCTGGTCAGTTATGGAAGGTGTCTTTCCACTCCTTCTGCAGGGGAATCCGTATTCAACTGAGAATGAGCAGTTGTCTCCCCTGTAGCCTTGTTGGTTGAGGAGAATGCTTTCTGCTTACCTTTGTTAAAACTGCTTAAATACAATTACACTCCCAACCAGCATTTCCCCTGGCTCTTCCAATGTCCAACAAGAAACCCAACTCCCAAATCTAAACACCAGACAAGTAGCTTGAAAAATGAAAATAAATGTTCAAATCCAAAAGCTGTGTGCTTCTGTGATTGAAAATCTTTTTCTTAGCGAGTGGGAGTTGCTTTCATCATTGCTGGTCATATGTTTTTGTTTTTCATTTTCTGGTGGAGAAGTTTTCTAGGGTATTTTTCAAACTTTCCAGCTTAGCAAAGCGTTGGCTAAAATTGAAAAGAGAACTAGGCGTCAAGTCGGAGGCAGCATTAGGTTTGTTCTTGTGGGGGGGCAGGTTGCTGACACAGCGAAAATAAGACAAAACATTTGAAACTTCTGGCTTTGTACTTCTCAAATGCCTCTTTTAGAAATCGCTTAAGTCGTTATTAACATCCACCACCCACCTTCCCTTTTTGGTCCTGACATTGGGTAATAATAGATAATGTTGACATATGTTCCCTGCTGGTCAGAAATACTATACTTCTGTGAAAGGTAACATTTTCAAACTATGACAAAATGTATTTTACTTGGACAGAACATTAGTTATTGGACTAATCTCAGAATGTGGGCTGTGGGGTAAAAGTTTTAACATTTTAGTTGTGGGAGAAAGTTTGCTGGGAGAGTAAAAGTATCAGTATGGGGTGTGTTTAGCTTTCACCATTTGCAAAGGTATTGGCTTGCTGTCAAACTCTCATGTCCTTAGGAATGTAAAGGAAACATTCTCAGTATGTATGAAGAACAGCTGTCCATGGACACAGCAACTTTTAAAAATGATTACACCCAACTTTCCTGCAGTATGGATTATGGAATCAAAAAATATTTTTTCACTGTGTACCAAAGAATTCCGTTTTACAGGCCAGTTTTGAAGCTTTTAACTGCATGAGACATATGCTGCAGTTCTGTTGTTTGCTCTCCATGTGATGTACTATGAAATGTGTTTTTTAAAAAGGGGGAAAAAGAGGAGAAAGGGAGAGAGTGAGAGAGAGGAAAGCGTGCAAATTCTTCTGATCAAATGTGGTCTTCAAAACTACTTTTGAAACTAATTTAGGGGATGAGTTAGGAAATGCCCCAGCTGGCTTCCATGCTACCGAAGTCTGAACAGCCCTTTGCGAAGCTGGAAAAATTGATTTTGTTTTGAAGGCTCGCACAGACTTTAGTGTTGTGGAAGTTGGACAGAGTTTTTATTGAATCTGGTCCTTTGTGTTTTATGACAGTCTGAATGGGTGTTAAGATTCCACGAATAAATCCCCTGCCATTTCTGAGATTTCTGATATAAACATGAGCTCCGTCAATTTGTTCTCTGCACAAATGTCTTTCAGAATGTTAACAAACATGGTGCATTGATGAGTGGGCTGGCCTATGGAGTGCAGTCTGCTTTACTTGGTAGGGCATGTTGCTATGATTTTTCTTTTGTTTCTCAATGCTATGGCCACCCAGAAATGGGGGCTGCTGGGGGTTGGTGAACTTCAAGACTTGAGGACGGGGGAGAGTTAGCTCAAGGCTGGTTGGAGAAGTGGTGTTAATGGCCTTCAATTGAAAGTTTGGCCAGACACCACATCAAGGGGATTGTGGATTGGCCCTCAGGAAATGTATTAAGTCTTTTCTTAAGTGCCTCAGGTGAATTACTTAGAGGAACACAGGTAGCAAAGAAGAGAATGTATTTTAAAAATATAATCTTTCTATACTCTGCATAAGGTTGTATTTTTTCAGTGTACTTTAAACTCAAATGTCAAATTGATAATACCCTAAAATTAGTTTCCAGCTAAATACTATAATTTAAAGCAAGCAAGCCAAAAATTTAAGTCTCAGTTTTTATGATAAAAATTAGGTCATGTACAATATAAACACTTTTGAAGGAGAATTATGATAGAGTTTCAGGAAATGTTATGTTCCACAATTAATGGTAGTGAAAAGTTGTATATTGTATAATTTGAAGTTTTGTAATGTGTAACTATCATTATATGTATAATTCTGAACTTAGCATTGGATTTTCATTTTGAAGCACAAGCCCAAATCTTAGTGGCCTAATCTTATTCTTCAGATATTTAATGCCCAGACGGGAGCTGTGATGGCTCCTAAGAATTTATTATGTGGTTAAACTGTCCAACAGTGTCCAGCTCTTTACTTGGCTTTTACATAATTGCCCTTCTAGGGTGGTTATCTGGTATATGGAGCCATTCCCCAGCCATATTCACCTCTACACATTGCCCTTCATGGGGACTTAGTACAGAACCTGGGTAATCAGTTTGGGGTTCAATTTACACTCACAATGGAATTGATGCATTAATGGGGATGTTTCATGGGAGATTTTAATACACTCTGTTATTGGCATTATAAATTGGGCCAGTTACTTGATGTACTTCTCTTTGTGGTCCGAATTCTGCCCTCTGTTTCTTACTTGAAATTCCCATTGAAGTAGTAATTACCAAGTGGAAGAATACTAAAAATGTTCAGCCAAATTCTGTTCTAAGCTGCTATCCTGTAACTCCCAATGAAGTTAATTACGACTTAGTAAGAACTAGTGCTACAGCATCTTAAGGGCTTTGGAACTCTGTGATCTGCCATCCAAGACACCAGGCCAGCAGCCTGCCTTTAAATATCTCAGTTTAAGAGGTGAATTGATGCTGTTGAAGGTAAGAAATGGCTATTGCCAGTAACTATATGTGTAATGGGGCTTAAATGGTAGAATTTAACATCTTTGAACCTCAGGAAGTTTGATCTTTTTGTAGATTTCCTCTTTGGGGAAGTCTGTTTCATGGAAGCTTTAATTCTCTTTAGTGCGCTGAGTCTGTTGATATGAGTTACCTCTTGTCCCATTCTCCCAAGCATCCCTTAACTGTAATAGTATATAATTTTTATTTCCATTAATTATATAACATTTGCTTAAGTCATCACTGCTTAGCTATTATCTCCTGGAGCTAAACCATTATCTTCCTTAAATACAGATGTTTATATTATGCATAATATAATTTCTTTCATAAGAATTCGTTATAACTTTTCAAAATACTTTGGCTCTCATTTAGCATACGTCTCAGTTTAGCCTTTTATTTTTTTTTAACGGACAAAAGGGCCCCATGACCTGTTGGCTAATGATGCAATATGCGCCATACTTGTAAGATTTTGTCATTGTGCAAATAGGGTTTCAGAGGAAAGGGCAGAACATTACCCATGGTTTGGTGTGAGTGCAGCTCACTATTAGGACCATCTGCTGAGTGGTCCCAGGGTAAGACTTTTTTGGAAGTTGGCATGTGGGGCTGCCCAGCCTCTGGGATCCTCTGGTTAAAAAAAACCCTGAGGACCCTAGTGGCCCAGAGACTATTTTGATGTATGTATTGGGAACCCAGCAGTTCAGAGACAGTCAAGGACAGTGACTCTTGTGGGAGTTCAAAGTCAGTTGAGATTGGGTTCACTTTGAAAGGCTAGGTCAGTGCCATAAAACAATCAACTCATCCTTGGAGTAGACTGGGTTTGGCAAGGACTTGATTTTACTGCCTTGGGGGTTGCCCAAGAGTTCAAAGCTACTTTCCTGTATGCTGCTAACAAAGCTACTGAGGGCAAAAGAGGCTCTGAAAATTCAGTTTCAAAATTAGAAGGATCTCAGGGCTAGGAGGAACTTCTTTTCTTCTCCCTTCTGTCTCTCCTTTCTTTCCTTCTATCCTCTCTTGCTCCCTCCTTCCCCCTTTCCTTCTCTCTATAAGCACTTATTGACCTCGTAGTATTTTCCAGGCATTGTAATGGCCACTGGGTATAAAAAAGGAAAGACATAGTTCCTGTTCAGGAGGAATTCACATTCTAGTTGAGGTGATGCTCAAGAAAAGCAGCAGTTATAGAGGTGATCTTGCATATGGGAGCACTGAGGAGGGGAGTCAGAGTGTGCAAGATTTTTAAGGCCTTGACCACTGAAAAGATTATGTTGTTTTCCTTGGTAATTAAACATAAAAACAATGTCAAACCATAAAGTCAGTGCAATGAAGACCAACAGAGTTTCCGTTTTGCCCAGATATTTCGTTGTTTTCAAAAAAAAATTTTAAATAAAATGATTTTTTGCTTTTGTTTTTGTTTTTGTGTTTTTGAGATGAAGTCTCACTCTGTTGCCCAGGATGGAATGCAATGACATGATTTCGGCTCACTGGGTGGGGTGCCTCCTAAGGCGATTTCCAGTGATTCCCTTGTCTCAGCCTCCCAAGTAGCTGGGATTACAGGTACCTGCCACCACACCCAGCTAATTTTTTGTATTTTTAGTAGAGACAGAGTTTCACCATATTGGCCAGGCTGGTCTTGAACTCCTGACCTCAAGTGATACACCCACTTCGGTCTCCCAAAGTGCTGGGATTACAGGTGTGAGCCACTGCACACAGACCAATGAAATGATTTCAAATTTTTTTTTTCTCAGCTTTATGATCATCTAGCACTGAAGACCTATTTGGCCATCCAGCATTGAAGACTCCTGATCCACGTTGGGCTTTTGGAGAAGACTTCTAAGAGGCAATGTTAGAGTTGAACTTTGAAGAACTTGAAGTTATGTAGGTCATGATGGAGTCGGTAAAGCGTCCTGGCTGGAGTAGTGGGAAGGGGAGGATTTTGTGGGTGGCGTGTGCTATAGGGCAGGTAAAGTTCACTGTGCAAGTGCATTGAGAAAAAGAAAATGGTGCCCATGGTTTGGTGTGATTGTAATATAGAGTTGGAATTTATGGAAATTAGGACTTGTTAGGACATTCTGAAAGCTTTGGATGCCATCTGCAACCAATGAGAAAATACTGAGAATTTTGAGTAAGAGAACAATACTTTAGAATAATAATTCATCTGACAGTGTAGAGAAGAGACTTGGGGATGGAGTTGAGGCTGGTGGTGGCTAGTCCAATTGGGAGTCTATTGTAGCATTCCCAGCAAATAGTAGGAGAGCCTCAACAGGGCATGTGAAATTTAAATGTTGGGGATGAGAGAGGAGAAGGTTCTCAGAATGGCATTTATGTATCTGACTTTTTGGCTTGGTGGTGAGTGATTTCATTCATTGAAATTTGAAAATTAGGCAGAGAAACATGTCTAGAAGGGAAATGGTATATTCTGTGTTTCACATCGTGGGTTAGATATGTTTCTGAGACATCAAGTGGTGAGCTGTATTGGCTTAGCCTAAGAGAAACACTGTATGTACATCTCGGAGCCGGAAAGTTGAGGCTGAAGGGGGTTGTGAGGGCTCCTTCTGTGCCATAATAATATATGGGAATTTATTTTTGTCCTCTATTTCATTTATTCATGCCTGACTCAATTTGCTCAGTATTTGTGAATTGTTATTGATGTATGTGTTCGTGTGTTAGCTAGTGTGAATCTCTGTTGACTGTGGAATACTGTTTCTCAGCCACTAACATTGAGTCTTACATTGAGCCGATCAAATCTTTTAATTTTCTGTGGCAATAATTTACCATAATCCAAGTTCTCTGCTCTCAGGTAAATACAGAGAAATTCTGCTTTGCCTCTCACCTATGACCTGCTAGGGTAGCAGGGGCTAGAGGTGGGTCAGTTGTGGAAATTGAACCAAGGGCAAATGATAATTTTCTAGGCCAATGCAGGCCCAGCTCTGTGAAATCTCCAGACACTGGTACTGGACATTTCACTGATATCAGAAATAGGAGCTTGGGGATATAACATAATGGTGAACTAACCTGTTCTTAAACAAGAGGTGCTTAGCTATGGTCTGTGATCTGCCAGAGCTGGACTGCCTGGTAGGGAATGTTAAAGAACATGGGATCAGCCCTTGGGATCAGCCCACATTGGAATACCAGCTCTAACATTCAGCAGCTGTTAAAAACAAAATAAAACAAACAAACATACAAAAACTTCCTGCAATCAAATTTCCTTATCTGCAAACAGGGATGATAATAATATTCACCTTACAGGGTTGTGGCTTGGATGAAATGAGATGGAGCATGATATAGTGCTTAACAAATGGCTTGGCACTTTGCAGTATGCCATAAAATTAGCTAGCATTAGTTTTATGAATGAATTTCAGGGAGTTTGTGAACACCTGAGTTGTATGCATTATTTTATAAGAATGTGTGGATGTACATATTTTTTTTTTTCTGTGAGATAATATGGCATATGGCGTTCATTGGAGTCTCAAAGTAGTCCATAACTGAAAAACAACGACGATAACAAAAATCCCCCAAACAAACAACAAAACCAAAAACAAAGTAAAGGTTAAGAAAGACCATCATAGACAAAGTAGTTGAACAGTTGCTTTCTTTTTAATAGACTTAAGTTTTTTTAACCATTTTCGGTTCACAGCCAAATTGAAAGGAAAGTACAGAGAGTTCCCACATACCTTCTGCCCCACACACTCACAGGCCTCCCGACTATCTCCATCCCACCCCAGAGTGATACATTTGTTAATTCATGAACCTGTATTGACACACCATTATCAGTCAAATTCCATAGTTTACATTAGGGATAACTCTTGGTGTAGTACATTCTATGGGCTTTGGTAAATGTATAATGATATGTATTCACCTTCGTAGTATCTTACAGAATAGTTTCACTGCCTAAAATATCCTCTGTGCTCCTCCTATTCATCCCACCTTCCCCCTTAACTTCTGGTAACCACTGGTCTTTCTCCTGTCTCTAAATATTGGCATTTGCCTTTCCCAGAATGTCATATAACTGGATTTATACAATACATAGCCTTTTCATATTGGTTTCTTTCACTTAGTATTATGTATTTAAATTTCCTCTATGGCTTTTCGTGGCTTGCTAGCTTATTCTTTTTACTGCTGTATAATATTCCATTGTCTGGATGTACCATAATTTATCCATTCACCTACTTAATGACATCTTGGTTGCTTTTCCAAATTGTGGCAATTGTGCGTAAATCTGCTATAAAGATCTTTTTTTTTTTTTTTTTTTTTTTGAGGCAGGATTCTACTCTGTTGCCCAGGCTGGAGTGCGGTGGCAGTGGCATGATCACAGCTCACTGCAGCGTTGACCTCCCCGGGCTCAGGTGATCCTCTCCCACCTCAACCTCCCAAGTAGCTGGGACCACAGGCATGAGTCACCATACCTGGCTAATTTTTGTATTTTTTTTTTTTTTTTTTTTTTTTTGTAGAGATGGGGTTTCACCAATTTTTGTATTTTTTGTAGAGATGAGGTTTTGGCATGTTGCCTAGGTTGGTCTCAAACTCTTGGACTCAAGCAATCCACCTTCACTGGCCTCCCAAAGTTCTGGGATTACAGGTGTGAGCCACTGCGTCCGGCTTAACATCTTTATGCAGGATTTTGCATGGACATAAGTTTTCAACTCATTTGGGTAAACACCAAGGAGCATGATCAATGCTTTTCTCCTTGTATTTTATAACTCTTTCCAATTATGCTTTCTTCTGCAAACATTCCTGATACCATCTGTCCTGCCTGAATAAGTTTACTTTATGCTATCATCCACCACCAATCCTGCCTGGATAAATTTATGTTAACATCCTTTCATCTTCTCCTTCCTCAACCAGGCGACAGGATCATACCATTATCCACAGCCGCCTACAGTCTCTACTGACACCCAATCTCCCTAAGAAAGACTCCACACTGAATACTTTTCATCCTTTATTCTCTACCCAACTCGCTTTCTGCCCTAGGTCCTATTCTCTTTAGGCCCAGATTTTTGTTAGGAAATGGAGAAATAAATGCTTCCTACTGAGTTGACGACTGATATTGTTATACCTCCAAGTTATAATATTTACATTTTAACAGGTCAGAACTTTTCAAGGCAATGCTTTAGATGGGGTGGGAAGGTTGGAGTGAAGATTTAGGCCACCTGGCCAACTAATAACGGAGATATTTTTGGGTCTGGAGACCTTTATATACTGCTGAAATCCCACTTTATGATTGACCGTTTCCTCTGTCTTGAATAAGAACTACACCTGTGAACTTTCATCCTTCTACAGCAGCTAAGACTTCAGTAAGCCCCAGGAAAGTCATAAATTTGCTTTACCTCAGTTATTCTTTCAGCAAAATGGGAATGGCATTAGACTTTTGTTTAAGGCACCTGGAAAGTGAAAAGTGCCAAGTATTGTGAATTTAAGTATGAGACTTAAAATACAAAACATCATCGCATAATGATAAATCAGATTTTTCAAGAAATCCCTTTGGGAAGTTTCAACTTTCATTCATACAGTGAAAGTAATATTTATCTTGCCCTTTAATGTTATTTTGTAAAAATCTACCTAAAAATAACACAAACAGCAAATATTTCTTCTTTAAGAGGCACTTTTTAAAGGGAGTGAAAACATAGCTGTAACGTTACTTTTTGTGTGGCATGTGAAAAGAAAATCCTGGAAACACATGTTTATTTTTTTCAGTTCCTGACCACTGTGTTTGGAAAAACTGCCAAGTGTGACTTAAAACTAGCAAATACAGTAACTTGCTTTGAAATTTGGACCCATAACGTCTTGGGCTGGTTTTTTTTTTTTTTTTTTTTTTTTTTTGTAGAAAATGAATTGTTATGTTAACTTTGACTTCTTCTGATCACTTTGCTTCCCTGAAATCAGTTGCATGCAGATTAACAACGGATTCCAATGAATGAATACACTAAATGTAACTGACAGTCCTTAATATACAAATACTGAACGTGGGACATTATCAGTTCTCCAAAGAAGTACTCTTTATGCTTTTATTCAAGTGCTTAAGAACAGACTTTGAAAAAGGACGTTGAAAACTTGCCAGAACTTCTTTGTATTTTGAAAGCCCACACCAAGAAGGGGTAGTAAATAGTCGTTGAGTATAGGAAAAAGGAAACTATTAGCATTGTTTTCTTTTAAAGATAAAAAGAGAGTCCCAAGGAAAAGCTTTATAATCTTTGAAATATTTATATGTTGTTTAATCAGTTTAAACAAATGACAACTTAAAATTTATGTTTTTGTGTAGCTAGACAAAATAGCTCATTACCTGCTAATTAAAAAAAAAAAGGGTAACTGACTGTTTTATTGAGGGCATATTTCAGGACAACCATTTCTAATTTACATCATTTGGCAAATTGCAGGCAGAGTGAGATAGACATTAGTTTTGAATTTTGAAATTTAAGAAAGAATATATGTATATTATATAGTCTAAATCCATCTGTTTTTCAAAATACAGTAGCTACTTTTCGAACTTTTTCTTCTCAGCTCCTTATTTTTATCTCATAGACACTGGCCTGTTAAGTATTAACATATTAAAAAGTTTTCATCTTATTTCCACACAGACATCACTGCTGCACATTTTTGACCAGCATGATAATATAAAAATATTTGTAAAATTCTCTGTGATACAGTAATGGCAGTCAATATGCTGAATTTCTAAAACTCAAGGGCTTGCTGATATATAGGCTTTCTGAATTTTTTTAAAAAATTTATTTTTATTTTAAGTTGTGGGATACATGTGCAGGATGTGCAGGTTTGTTACATAGGTAAACGTGTGCCATGGTGGTTTGCTGCACCTATTAACCCACCACCTAGGTATTAAGCCTAGCAGGCATTAGTTACTTTTTTAAATGCTCTCCCTCCCCCCACCACACCCCCTGACAGATCCCAGTATGTGTTGTTCCCTTCCCTGGTGTCCATGTGTTCTCATTGTTCAGTTCCCACTTATAAGTGAGAATATGCGGTGTTTGGTTTTCTGTCCCTGTGTTAGTTTGCTGAGAATAATGGCTTCCAGGTCCATCCGTGCCCATGTAAAGACACAATCTCATTCCTTTTCATGGCTGCATAGCATTCCACGGTGCATATATACATTTTCTTTATCCAATCTATCATTAATGGGCATTTAGGTTGATTCCATGTCTTTGCTATTGTGAATAGTGCTACAAATAATGCTTCATAGTTTACTAAGGACTTTGATGTGTATTATCTCATTGGAGTTTAACAAGAGCCCATACAGTAGATGTTATTATTCCCTGTTTACAGATGAGGAAAGGAAATAAAGAAATTAAGAGAGTAGGTAGAAATTAATTCTCTCTCTCTCTCCAAGTTCCTGCTGCCTTTAACAAGCAAAACCAAAAACAAACAAATAAAAAACAAGCAAACAAACTTGTTTTTATTATTTATTTATTTTAATAGCTTTTGGGAGTACAGGTGGTTTTCGGTTACGTGGATAAATTCTTTAGTGGTGATTTCTGACATTTTAGTGCACTTGTCACCCGAGCAGTGTACACTGTAAACAATATGTAGTCTTTTATCCATCACCCCCTTCCCACCTATCCTCCATGAGTCCCTGAAGTCCACTGTATCATTCTTATGCCTTTGTGTTCTCATAGCTTAGCTTCCACTTCTAAGTGAGAATATATGATATTTTGTTTTCCATTCCTGAGTTACTTCACTTAGATAAATGGCCTTCAGCTCCATCCAAGTTGCTGCAAAAGACATTATTTCATTTCTACTTATGGCTGAGTAGTATTCCATGGTGTATATATACCACATTTTCTTTATCCACTTATTGGCTGATGGGTACTTAGGTTGGTTCCATATCTTTGCAGTTGCTAATTGTGCTGCCATAAACATGCATGTTCGCGTGTCTTTTTCGTATAATGACTTCTTTTCCTTTGGGTAGATACCTAGTAGTGGCATTGCTGGATCGAATGGTGGTTCTACTTTTAGTTCTTTCAGGAAACTTCATACTGCAAACCCATATTTTAAATCATCACTTCTCTTCTTTCTTGGGAGGATTCAGAATGAGGAGACTGCCCTGTCTCTTCATATTACTGGCGCCTAATAATGGAAGGAACAGGGATTTGTCTGACTGCTAATATGGCAGCTTTGATACCCACTGGTCCACATATCTGTGGTGGGGTTGATGTGTTTATTTGACATGTGTTCTTGAAACTGTAAAATGCATATGGATCACCTAGGGATCTTATGAAAATGCATATTGTGATTCAGTAGGTTTGGAAGGGGGCCTGAGTTTGCAATTCTAAGAATCTCCCAGGGGCTGATGGTCTCGGTCCAAGGATGACACTTTAACTAATGAAGTCCTAGTGTGTCTTGCCTCCTTTTCCTAGAGCTGCCCCCTTCATGCAATGTTCTACCTATTCTATCCCTGTAAAAAAGGTCTATGATTTTCTAGGTCCTCTCCCTGTGATGCTTTCGGGAGTTGGTTTCAGGGATGGGTAGTAGGAAAGAGGCAGAGTTCCCATTTTGCCAGGGATGGAAGCAGCGTTCTCTAAGCAGTTTACCAGGAAGAAAGCAAACAAACATATTAGTGCTTCTTTTGACGTCTGATCCCATTTCTCAGTTGGTTCAGAACCGAGAGGGAAGAGGATTGGGTTACGGTCAGACCAGCAGTGTATTTCTCAAGAATCTGATTTTCTGCCCTTGTGGAGTTTACCTTCTGAAAGAGAGACACGAATAAATAAACAAATAAATAAAATACAGGATACACTAGATGAGGGGTTTGATTTTTGTTAGGGTGCATAAGGAAAATCTCACTGAGCAAGGGATAGCTGAAGTATATGTAAGATAATATGATCAAAAGAGGCTAGTGCCTGATGAAAGGCAGGTGCTGAAAATGTAAATAGTTTTCCTTCCCTCTGCATGCCTGAAGGTGTGGCCTGTTTTTTTTTTTTTTTTTTTTTTTTAATGTTCAGGGCAGGGGGGAGACTTTCCCTATTTGTGGGAGCTTTTGTGTGCTGTGTATCCTAGGTTATATCTTGGGAGTTCAATGGCAGTTGGGAAAAATCCTGCACTGAGACCTTACCAGGTCCCCTGGCCTTTTAGTTCCTATATGACACATGAGTTTCCTTATGAGTCTGTCATCAGTGTCACCCAGAAGGAAATTCACCCATTCTGCCAAATAAGTAAAAGGAAAATGCATGCGGGTATACTGTTAAGCAAGTCAGGAAAACGGCTTCCAGCTCCTTCACTGATAGACGTTCTCCTGGACTCCTCAGGTTCTCCAACTTGAGAGAACGGGTTCTAGAGATTCGTGGATGAGTAATTTGATGGAGTGCATAGCACAGGACCCAGCCCATGAAAGGTTCTTAGTAATTATCTTTGAATAAATAGAAGGGTGGATAATTGAATACCAAATAGGCATTCTCTAATGAGCTAGGCACTTAAACTTCCTCTCTCATCCTGAGCCAGTCTGGCTAAGGATGTTGTTTAGGAAAATACGGTGCTGGTGCTGCAGGAAAATGGTTTCTGATTTAAATGAGTGATGCACAGTTGTTACGATCATCACTATCAGTATCAGTTTATTAGTATGTATACCTTGGTCTTAAGTGCAGAGCCTCTTCCCATTTTCTGTAATTGTACAATAGAATTAGGCTTGTCACACTTACATGGGAGTTTCACAGAGTCATCAACTAGTCACCAAAGAACTAATTCTGAAAACCACTGTAATAGCTATTTGTTTTAGGATTGACTCTGCTATTTGAATATGTCTTTCACTTTGCTTTCATTATAAATGTATTACACATATTTTTAGGTCAACATTAAAATAACGTACAACTAACTGAGCTAATTTGGCACCCTGACATATAATGTTCTAAAATGGATGCATTCTGAATTTCTTCTTCCCAGATTTGAAATGGTTTTGAACTGAATTTGAACTGAAATTCTATTGACTTTCTCTTTGATTTCTTCATCTATAAACTGGGCATAGTGTTTTATTCTTACAGAGGAGGCTGCAACCATCAATTAGGTATTTGTTGTAAGGGGCTTTGATAGCTTGAAAAAATGACCTTTTATAAAAACAGGATACATTGTATTTATCCTTACAGCATTTTCTTGATTTTAATTATAACTCATTTTTTTCTTCTAACCATAGAAGGAGAATGGAAAAGGGAAAATGTGAGTACAGAAAGTGGCACTGATTTCCATCACAAAAGAGATTCTACAAAGCTATGGAGGACAGTCACATCACAGCATAAGATGACCCTGGGTGGAGCTTGTATTAAATTTAAATACTGCCTTGAAGTGGGACAGCAGGAACTCCTTCAGAGTCTTTCTAAAACCAGGGAAAAAAATCAACAGTTGTATGATTTTATATTTGTAAACAAAAATCCACTAGTTGTCATAATTAGAAGAGGCTCCGTAAATCTTTTACTTTAACCTCATCCTTTCACAGATGAGAAAAACGAGTTTTAAAAGTTTATGTAACTTGCCCCAAATTATTATTCTCCTGATCTCAGTCCAGTGATCTTCACTTTGTGCATAGCAGAGTTGATAAACGTCATACTCAAAAGGCCTAATAATATTAAGATAAATCCTAGTAAGCCAGCTTGAGACTTTGTGATCTATTTTACTACAGCATGTGACTATGAGTTGTTTGGTCTGTTTCTTTCAGTGAATTTCCATCTGTGTTATCAATGCTTGGGGTCCCTGTGTCTCTCTGTGTTCTTGGATTTCAGAAATGGACTCTGGCTAACCTAAATACAAATAAACGAAAATAAATACATATATAAATGCAGCAAAGATGTTATTGGAAATACATAATATGGCCCAAAGAAGAAAAGAGAAAAAGCCAAACAACCAGGGCTCAGAAAGCTCCAGGCCAGCATAGCTACAGGAATTCGTGTAGCAGAACCAGGCAAGAGTCTGCTTATGGTCCCAGGGGTGAATGGAATAGCTCAAGCCATTTCTCCTGCATCTTGTCATCCCAGAAAAGCTTCATATTTAAGGGCCAGAGCATCTGACTAGTCTAGCTAGGGTGACGTGCCTACACCTTGGCCAGACATAAAGCTGGGTGGATAGGGAGCAAATGGAACATTTTGATGGACAGATTACCAAGACTAGATGCATGGAGAAGTGGTTATTCCCAAAAGGGAGGAAATTGAGTCACAGTTACCAAAAAAAGGGAAGAATGAATTTAGGGCAGAAACAAGGATATATCCTGAAACCTTTGCATTACCATAGATATGAAAGAGTTCCATGTGTACATTTTTTTACTTCATAAAATAACTTTAAAAATTCAGATATGGGCATTCAGTCTTAGTTGATACTTTTTACCTTTGCATTTCTCTAAGTCCAATTATATTTAGATTTTCATATTCCATTCAGTTCAATTAGAAAAAATACCACAACTATAATGAGGATTTTGTTCAGTTTGGTTATAAGTGTTAATTCATTCATTCACTTGGACAATTCATTTATTCAATACTTTTTTTTTTTAATTTAACTTTTATTTTAAGTTCAGGGTACATAGGTAAACTCGTGTCATGGGGGTCTGCTATACAGATTATTTCATCACCCAGATCATAACCCTATTACCCATTAGTTATTTTTCCTGATCCTCTCCCTCCTCCTAACCTCCACTCTCTGGTAGCCCCCAGTGTGTGTGTTGTTCCCCTCTGTGTGTCCATGTGTTCTCATCGTTTAGCTCCTACTTGTAAGTGAGAACAGGTGGTATTTGGTTTTCTGTTTCTGCATTAGTTTGCTGAGAATAATGGCTTCCAGGTCCATCCATGCCCCTGCAGAGAACACAATGTCATTCCTTTTCATGGCTGCATATTATTCCATGGTGTATATGTACCACATTTTCTTTAGCCAGTCTATCATTGATGGGCTTTAGGTTCATTCCATGTCTTTGCTATTGCAAATAGTGCTACAGTAGACATACAAATGCTGTGTCTTTATAATAGAATAATTTATATTCCTTTGGGTATATATTCAGTAATGGGATTGCTGCGTTAAATGGTATTTCTGCCTTTAGGTCACTGAGGAATTGCCACACTGTCTTCCACAATGATTAAACTAATTTACACTCCCACCAACAGTGTATAAGTATTCCTTTTTGTTTGTAACTTTGCCACCATCTGTTTTTTTTTCTTTTAATAACAGCCATTCTGACTGGTGTGAGATGGTATCTCATTGTGGTTTTGATTTGCATCTCTCTAATGATCAGTGATGTTGAGCCTTTTTTTCACATGCATGTTGGGCACACGTAGGTCTTCTTTTAAAAACTGTCTGTTCATGTCCTTTGCCCACTTTTTTATGGGGTTGTTTTTTCTCATAAATTTGCTTAACTTTCTGATAGATGCTGGATCTCAGACCTTTGTCAGATGCATAGTTTGCAAAAATTTTCTCCCACTCCGCAGGCTGTCTATTTACTCTTTTGATAGTTTCTTTTGCTGTGCAGAAGCTCTTTAATTTAATTAGATCCCATTTGTCAATTTTTGCTTTTGTTGCAATTGCTTTATGCATCTTCATCATGAAATCTTTGCCCACTCCTATTTCCAGAAGGGATTGCCTAGGTTTTCTTCCGGAGTTTTTATAGTGTTGGACTTTACATTTAAATCTTTAATTCATGTCGAGTTAATTTTTGTATATGGTGTAAGGGAGGGTCCCAGTTTCAATCTTTTGCATATGGCTAGCCACTTATCCCAGCAGCATTTATTGAATATGGAGTACTTTTCCCATTGCTTATTTTTGTGAGGTTTGTGGAAGATTAGATAGTTGTAGGTGTGTGGCCTTATTTCTGGGTTCTTCGTTCTGTTTTATTGGTCTATGTGTCTGTTCTTGTACTAGAACCATGCTGTTTTGGTAACTGTAGCCCTGTATATAGTTTGAAGTTGGGTAGTGTAATGCCTCCAGCTTTGTTCTTTTTGCTTAGGATTGCCTTGGCTATTTGAGCTCTTTTTGGTTCCATATGAATTTTAAAATAGTTTTTTCTAGTTCTGTCAACACATATTTAAAATTGACTTTCTCACAGTATAGAGCTCAATTTTTGATACTGAGTTGGCAGAAGGGAGAAGTAGAGATTTTCTTTTTATTAAAACACATATTTACATGACAGAGTAAACCATTGGCTTTTAAACAGTGCTCTAGAGTGGCTGAGAGTTTCCAGTCGTCTTTGTCAGAGTGGGTAGGGACTTAGTTGCTGGACTTCAGTTCCTTTGTGCTTCTGCCCCTTCTCACCTGCTTTTCCCTATCTGTCACCTCACCATCTCCAGCTACTTCAATCAGAAGAGCTTCACTTTTATTTGTGGGGTTTCTCAGCAAGATTCCCTTTTATGAAAAAAAAGTTTGAAAATTACTGGCTTCAACAACATATAAATGTTATATTAACTGTTAGCACATCTGTTTGATTTATTACACCAGCATCTTCTTAGTCCAAACCCCAAATAATGGAACATGTCTATCTAGGCAATCTCATCTTCTTAATTAAAAAAAAAAGTTTGGACCAATCTGGAATAAACAAATAGAGAATGCTCACTGTGGATGAGGCTCTGTATGCTACTTTGTTTGAGGGAATAATAAAACAGATAAAATACAGCTCCTTAACTTCACTTAGTTGGAAAGATAAAACAAACATATACAATAATGAAAAGTCAACAGAAGAACTGTTTCAGTAGGCAGTATCCGATAATTGTGAACAAGATCACTGCATGCCAGTCTAGAGGGAGTTAGAGGAGAGAAAGCTCATGTCTGATCCACCCTCTAGAAGGCAGAGAGGGCCTTCTAGCTGATGGCACATTATGTTTAGGGTTCAAGTTCTATGAGTCTAAGGATTAAAAAAAAAAAGCCGGAAAGTCCTTTTATGTTATGGATTATTTCTGCATCTTTGAATTATCCAAATTCCTAAGTGCCTTTGGAGACCTTTTGGGAAAATACAAAAAAAGTTTTAATAATGATCTCATATTCTTTTTCCTCCTTTAATCTGATAGCATGAGGTCTGACACGAAAAACAAAGTCACGGAGTTTTATTTTTGTAAATGGAGGGTAAAATGTTTTTATTTGGACTATTGCACTAAGCAGATGCACTGTTAAATTAATACATAACAAATTGCCCAGAAAACTGGAGTTTTTGTGTCTACATGTTTTACTTTGATTTTGGTCTCTGTCATTGCCTGTTAGGTGAAGTTTGATTCTGTTTTTTCATTATGTCTGGGTTTGAAGGCCTTAGTTCTATTCTAACTTCATTTAAAACACTCTTAAAACCATTTTTCAGTGAAATCCCACCTGGTGAACTGACTCACATCAAAAGGAATTCCAGAAATAAGAATAATCATGCCCTTTCTGTCATTGATGTAATGGTGTTTTTCAGCATCCTTTAGTAGTCATGAGTGGTGTTTTGGAAATCCTAGATATCTGACTGCGTTACTAACCGCTACCTTCTAAGGGGGACTCAGGGGAAAGAATATCATTTTAGGAATATTATTTACTTTTTAACTTGAGAATGTTATTTGTTACCACAATGGTAATTTAAAAAGTATAGGATTTTTAAAAGTGTTTCTGAGGAATATAACAAAATATATTCAACACACTCCTTCTAAAACATACAGATTCCTTAAAGTAGACTGGTATAAGCATTTTGATAACTCTTCAGCTTGTCTTTTTACAGTAGCTTAAAATTGTGGGATTATTAAAATAGTTACCATCTAAAGTGGCAGTGTTAACTTAAAGATTTACATTTACAAATTCGCCTTGCTTTTATTTATTTTTTTTTCCAGAAATTATTTCTTCCTACCAACTGAGCTAAAACTCTTAATTTTGTTTTGTTTCATATTACAGATGATTTGTATAGCTCTCCCTGTCTTCATTTTGCATATTTTGGAATTCTTCCTAGGAACTCTTTTGATCTAGATGTTGCTTCTAGGTAACATGAAACTAAATATCTTAGGTTATAAGCTTACCTATGTTCAGCTCAGTTAATTAACTTAGCTTCTTCCTTAGGCAAAAACTGTCTCTTGGCCTAGAAGTTCAATAAGCTTCACACGTGGTTGCACGTGAATTGGGTTTGTGTAAAACCAGATTGTTTTAGTTAAAGTAATCAGTGTACTCAATGTTCTACCTGGATATTTGGCAGAACTGGCAAGACGATCGCCAGCATTCCATTCAGAGGCAGAGTCTATGAAGCTGTCAGGTTTTGTTTTGTTTTGTTTTGCCTCTTTGCCTTTGCCACAGTTCTAAATTTCTCTTCACTATTAGGAAATCAACTCTAGTCTTGTAGTTTCATATTTTATTCTAGTTTTAGTTTTAAAATTAGTCTTTTTTGGAAAGTTTTTTTTTTTTTTTTTAAGAGAAACAGGCATTAATTATAACTATGGTTTAATTACAGTTGATTAAAAGGTGAATAATCCCATTTTTGGTCAGTGTCTAAGTCAAAGTGCTCTACATATTTTATCAGCTATAAAAACTGAAATACTTACCCTAGAGACAGGCAGCAAGTATCTGACCAAGAGTTAAAAGATAGTAATCATCTTAACAGTAATTACCATAAGGAATGTTAAACGACCTGAAAATAGTCCATTGTCTTGATCAAAAACAAATTACAAGCTTGTTCATAATAGGTCATTGTCAGCTGTTTTTACTGGAGCACAGTGTTTAAAAGCAGAAACTCTGGAGGCAGAAAATTCTGGATCAAATCTCATACTGCCCCTGACTGGCCATGTGATACTGAAATAGTTACTTCAGCTCTTAAAAACCCCAGCTTCCTCATCTAAAATCTAATGATAGCCTACTTCATAGATGGATTAAAATATTTAGTATTATACCTGGTTCAAATCAGAGTTCATTAAATGTCGGCTCTTATTATGACTACATTCAGTTTATTTTGCATTATTATATAAACGTATTTCACAATTTAAAAACCTTTTGTTCACAAATGCGTTGTCTAACGATCACATCAGTTAAGAACATGGTGGCCATTGCCAGCTGAATATTTTGATATATTAGGAGTTACCCACAAAATGGGCTTCTAATTCTATAATCAGAAGTAATTACATTAACATATTTGCAAATTTCATTTTATTTTTTTCTATGAATATATTATGGATTTATTGTTTGAAGAGGGCGGCTTATATTGTGTATCTACCTTTTAGTTTTCAGTGTTATGTTGCGAAAATGATTTCCTGAAATGGTCTTCAAAAACACAATTTTAAGTGACTAAATAATGTTCTATTATATAGAATAATAAGAATGTAACTGATTTAAATATTTCCCTATTGTTGGATATTTAAATTGCTTGCAATTTTATTCATCATGAATAACATTGCCATGAACATCCTTCTACATACGTATTTAAAAGTATAATAAATACATTCTAATATATGAATATTTTAAAGGAATTTGACATATCCTAAGTGCTTTGCTGGAAATCTGTAGCAATTTACCTGCCCTCATAGATTTGTGAACCCCAAATGAAGACTTTCTTTTTTTCTTTTTCATTTTGATTTGTTACTCCTACATAATAAATGAGTGAATTTTTGCTAATTTTCCCCAGAGTTAATGCACACACAAAATCTGCCCTAGCTTATTTGACATTTAGCTGCATATCTCGAATCATGTGGAAGTTTCAATAGTTATAATTTATTTCTGAAGGAATTTTAAGTGCAACAGAAAAAGGTATTGAGAAGAGAATTATATTACTGAATCTAAGAGATACAGGAATTTTAACATGGCTAATCATTACAAAGAACAGAAAGGCCGGGCTACAGTTATTTGTATTTTCTGTCCCAGTTTCAAAGGTGAAAGGCAACCAGAATGAGAAAATGGATCATTATTGGTCCAACTGCTTTGTCCTTTGTGTGAGGTATATTTTCTTTGCATCATAATTCAAAACTATCTTTTCAGCCAAGGTATGTTTACTGGATGTCAGATTTAATGGGCATATGGCCAGTGGAGTTTATATGAGAGTGCACATCACACATATAGCCTGAGTATGGGATTCAATCATTCATTCTTCAAATATTCACTGAGCACCAACTGGGTGCTGGGCCCCACTGTGAGCACGTCCATGAGATGAAAAGAAAAAACCTTTGTCCCCCTGGAATTTATATTTTGGTGGGAGAAGTCAATAATACACAAAATAAATACCTTCTATAATATGTTTGGAGGTAATAAGTGCCGTAGAGTGAACTAAGACAGAGAAGAGCAATAAGAATCTTGGGTAAGAGTGAGGGTTAACACTGTTGAATGAGTGGTCAGAAAAGGCTTCCCTGACAAGGTGGTTTTTTGAGCTAAACTCGATGGAGGTGAGGAAATGAGCTATGCAGATGCCTGGGGCACGTGTTTCCACTGTGTTCACTACTGGGGATCCAGGCATGTTCTGTTGGCTGGGGTATTGGCCTCACAAAAGCCTTTTCGAAGTAGGTCTAAGAAATCTGAAAGAAAATGGATGTTAAGAGAAGAAATCTTTACATAAAATGAGCTTGATCCACGTGCCATTGAAGAGGTGGACAAGAAATCCTGAGGGGGGCTCTTATTTAAATCTGGTTCTGGATATGTCTAGAAATAACTTTGCTGCCCATGCACCATTAGTGCAGAGTGTATCACAATAGAAGAAAACCCATGTGGTACTTGAACTGTGGATACTGGGGGGCTTGATGGGTCTTGGGGGATAAGGACCACCACCAGTGAAGAACTACTTCTCTGCATGAAGAGAGATGGAGGAGCCAAGTGGTTATGGTGGCAGGAATCCTGAGCTAAAGCTAGCACATAGCAGAGCACAGTAGGCTCCAAGGGAAGGGAGGACATAGAAAATACCCTTTGGGAACTCGCAGGGATGAATGGGTGTGGGGGCTTTATAGGCATAGAGGTTCTGTCAGAGTAATTTGCCTATGAAATTTACTTACATCTAATATGTCTGCAAAGGCAAATACATAGATTTATTGGATAATGTCTTAGCCTTTTTCAATGTTGAACAAACATTTTGATGTAAATACTTTTTCAATAATTTTTTCTTTCTTTAGCCCAAGGATACTGAAGACCAGCTCATCAAGTTGGCAACAGGAAAGATCAACAGTAAAAACCAGTACTAATCTCCATAGCAGAGGAGTGGTGACTAACAGCATAAATCTGTAACTTAGCAAACTCACTTAGAAAAACTGAACGTGAATGATCACAGCTCTTATACACTGCTGTTTTTACCTGGTTTTTGAAGACCAAGTCATCAAGAGAGACCTAGGTCAGGGACAAAAGACTTTGTTGCTAACAACAGCAAAGAGCTGGAGCATTTGCATATTTGGTGTCCTATCTCCTCACTCTTCCTGGGTCACCAGGTGATACCTGCATGTGCAATAAGCTGTGTTGCAGCATAGAAATCCTGCACTTAGGCAACCTGAAGATTTCATACAGGACAAGAAGCATGTGGGCCCATTGTTTGAGAGAGAGACTCTATCTTCCATGACTGTTCACTACAAACATCCCCCATGACTGCTCACTATGCAAATATCCTTGCAAAGGTAGTTTGGAACAAAAGCAGTTGATGAGTCTACTTGCAAGACATGCAGAAACGTGAGAGACAACAATATACTCCACTGATTTTAAGAAAGTAAGTCAATTGTGCACAACAAACTTTATGATTTTCTTCTTTTCAAGACTACATCTTGCCTGGAAGAAACTCTGCCAGGAGAAGTTGCCACATGGCAAATTCTCAATTTGGCATGCCCTTGGGACTGTTAGCCACATATTTCAGGGCAGTGTGTCTTTTCTGCTGTGGTACTGAGAACAGCCCCTGTGAGCAAGTATTGCCAATGTTCTTCAGCTACAGTCATTATAGCTGAACAACTTGTAAAAAGTGACTCCTTGCTTATTATTTTCTCTCATATACTCTGTTTCATATTCTGTAGGACTGAAGGCATTTGATCCTAAATAAGTATATCTAGCTATCTGGTTACCCAGTGTTCTGGGGTAGAGCCTGAGATGATGAAGAAGAGATTGCTGGAAAGGGCGTCTGACACAATGGCCAAATCATAAACCATAACTCCATTATGTCCTATTTTCATATTGAATAGGCAATGAAATTGTATTACCTGTCTCTACAATGGAAAGAAAAATCAATATTTGCTGTTTTTTTCATTTAATGAATGTCCTTCTTGATCTGCCCTGCTGATGCTACTCCCAACACTTTACATTAGTATGATAGGAAACAGTGAAAATTGTGAGATGGGCCTGCGTCTTTAGAAGGTGATTTCTCATATAAGTCAGTGAATATCATTTTTAAACAAGTCATTTGTCATTATGGCAAAAAAAAAAAAGTGCATCATCAGGATAAAGCAACATTATGTTATTGAGAAAATATTTCTTCTACCGCCTCCTAGATTTCTGGGAATTGTAGTTAAGCGTGTATTGTGTAATGGAAAAAGTGCTAGATCTGGAATTCACTTCAGCTCCGCACGACTTACTTATGTGGTCTTGATTAAGCCACTTAATGTCTCTGACTGGCAGATGTTGATATTTTAAATAAGGAGAATAATCTTTGTTCTGTTCACTTCACAAATTCATAATGATTGTTAAAATGAACAATGTACTATATACATAAGAAGGTGCTTTGGTAATCGAGTCTGATATAACTGTAAAATGGTGTTACAATTACAGTCATATTTAAATAAAGTAGGACCTTTTCTTAATATTGATATTGAGGAACGGGTTTAATATGTCCTTAAATTTTAGTCTTTTGCAACATAGGAAGCATAATCTGATCCATAAAAGACAAAATCCATGTAAGAATGAGTAGCATTCTAGAGTATGTTAGGAGAATCTAAGTAACAACTGGACAACGTTGCTCTCACTTTTCAATAACATGTTTTTCTTAGTTGCATAATCCCCAAATGTAACCAAGAGTGGTGACTGAGTAGTCTATTCAAATTTCCTGGAATGTCCTCTGCAGTCTCTTCATCTGAACCTTCTGAGATAGTATCACCCCTCAGTTTATGACTCCAATCATAACACTAATGTTTTTTTTCTTTTTAACAATTGGAAAAGCTTAATAGGAATCAACAAATATACTTGGGGTGGGTTGTAGAAAAAAGAGCTTTGTCTCTCTACATGCAACTAGAACAATTCATGGAAACCATGACCTACAAAGCAACCTACAATATCTGCTTTTGTTTTAAACTTAAAGATAAAACTTACATCCACAGTTGATTCCTTGGATTCTAGTGACTTAACACAGAGAATTGGTACTATATACACAAGTACTGATTTTTAAAAAGTAATTAATTCACCACTTACTTATGTAAGTTCTCATCTTGAAACTAGTGATGGCTGACACAGAAATATTTCTAGGATCAAAACTGAAAGCAGGTAGATGCCGTGGTTGTGTAACTAAGAATATCAAATCTGCTTGAGTTGAAGATGTGTTGAGGTTGCTGAGATTTGGTTCATTGAACAACTGGGTGAAGTAAATATCATAGTTTAGATATGACTGCACACTTGGAATTTCTTTTAGCAGCTCAATAGGTGCCGTGTGTGTGTGTGTGTGTGTGCGCGCGCGCGCGCACGCTACGTGCCTAATTTATAACTCAGGTGCTAGTTCTTTCCTTGGACATCAGGAACCAGTGGTCTCACTAGAATGGTATTAACTAAATTTGAGGGAACAAATGAGAATGATACAGAAGGTAAAAGGAAGCTCAGTGAAGCAAATATATTGAGTCCTGTTTCCTGGATAAACTTAGATCAGTCAAAGCATCTCAGCATATCTGGAATGCTGGCTAATACCCAACTTGGGGAGGTCAGAGTCACCTTTTGGACATTATTCAATGCCTAGACTAAGTATTCCCAAGGTCACTGGCTTTCCTGAGTGATGTAGACTCATGATGGAACAGGCATAACTCATTTTATCATACTCTGATTTATCGTGTGCCTCACAGATACTGCCTTTTCAAAAAAAAAACAAATTGAAGGTTTGTGGCAACCCTATGTCATGCAAGTCTATTGGTGCCATTTTCCCAATACACATGCTCAGTTTGTGTCTCTGTCACATTTTGGTAACTCTCACACCATTTCAAACTTTTCCATTATTATCGTATCTGTTATAGTGATCTGTAATCAGTGATTTTTGATGTTACTATTTTAATCATTTTGGAGTGCCAAAAATCACAAACTGAATTGATAAATTCAGACAGCAAACTGAATTGATAAATTTTGTATGTGTTCTGATTGCCCCACTGACTGGTTGTTCCCCTATTTTACTCCCTCCCTTTGGGCCTCCCTTTTCCTTGAGACACAACAATTTTGAAATTAGACCAATTAATAACCCTACAATGTCCTTCAGGTATTCAAGTAAAAGCAAGAGTTGTAAGTCTCTCACTTTAAATCAAAAGCTAAAAATGATTAAGCTCAATGAGGAAGGCATGTCAAAAACCAAGATAGGCCAAAAGCTAGGGCTCTAGCAGTAAACAGACAAGTTGTAAATGTAAAGGATAAGTTCTTTAAGGATATTAAAAGTCTACCCAAGTGAACACACAAATGATAAGAAAGTGAAACAGTCTTCTTGCTGATATGGAGAAAGTCTGAGTGGTCTGGATAGAAGATCAAACCAGCCACAACATCCCCTTAAGCCAAAGCCTAATCCAGAGAAAAGTCCTAATGCTCTTCAATTCCATGAATGCTGAGAAAGGAAAGGAAGATTCAGGAGAAAAGTTGAAAGCTAGCAGAGGTTGGTTCATGAGGTTTAAGGAATGAAACCATTTCCCTAACATAAAAGTATAAGGTCAAGCAGCAAGTGCTAATGTAGAAGCTTCAGAAAAATTTCAAGAAGATTTAGCTAAGATAATTGATGAAAGTGGCTACACTAAGCAATAGATTTTCAGTGTAGGCAAAACAGCCTTCTGGTGGAAGAAGAGGCCCTTTAGAACTTCCACAGCTAGAGAAGAGGCTTCAAAGCTTCAAAGGACAGGCTGACTCTTTTACTAGGGACTAATACAACTGGAGCCAATGCTCATTTACCATTTTAAAAATCTTAGGGCCCTTAAGAATTATGCTAAATCTACTCTGTCTGTACTGTGTGAATGGAGCAACAAGGCCTGGATGACAGCTCATCTGTTTACAGCATGGTTTACTGAATATTTTAAGCCTGCTATAGAGACCTACTGCTCAGGAAAAAAAGACTCCTTTGAAAATATTACAGCTCATTGACAATGTACCTAGTCACCTAAGAGCTCTGATGAAGAAATACAGGAGATTAAAGTTGATTTTTGTGCCTAACACAGCATCCATTTTGCAGCCGATGAATCAAAGATGAATTTGAATTCCAAGTCTTATTTAAGAAATATTAATACATTTCATAAGGCTATACCTGCCATTGATATTGATTCTTCTCATGGATCTGGGCAGAGTAAATTGGAAACCTTCTGGAAAAAATTCACCATTCTAGTTGCCATTAAGAATATTTGTGATTCATGAGATGAAGTCAAAAGAGCAACATTAATGAGAGTTTTTGGAAGAAGTTAATTCCAATCCTCATGCATGACTTTGAGGGATTCAAAACTCCAGTGGAGTTTTGAAAACTTGAAAATGTGAGGAGTTGCTTCTTATGGATGAGAAAATAAAGTGGTTTCTTGAGATGGAAACTACTCCTGGTGATGATGTTGTGAACATTGTTGAAGCGATAAGAAAGGATTTGGAATATTATATCAACTTAGTTGGTAAAGCAGTGGCAGGATTTGGGAGGACTGACTCTAATTTTGAAAGAAGTTCTACTGTAGGTAAAATGCTATCAAACAGCGTCATGTGCTACAGAGAAATCTTACATAAAAGGAAGAGTCAATCAATGTTGCAAACTTCATTGTTGTCTTATTTTAAGAAATTGCCACAGCCACTCCAAACTTCAGCAAGCACCACCCTGCCCAGTAGCCATCAGCATCCAAGGAAGACCCTCCACTAATAAGCTTATGTCTTGCTAATAGCATTTTTTTTTTTTTTAGCAACAAAGCATTTTCTTTCTTCTTTTTTTTTTTTAATTAGAAAGAAAGGTGTTTACTGCATGCATCAACCCATCATCTACACTAGCTATTTCTCCTAATGCTATCCCTCTTCTAGCTCCCAACCTTCTGACTGGCCCAAGTGTGTGATGTTCCCCTCCCTGTGTCCATGTGTTCTCACTGTTCAGCTCCCCCTTATGAGTGAGGACATGTAGTGTTTGGTTTTCTGTCCCTGTGTTAGTATGCTGAGAATGATGGTTTCCAGCTTCATCCATGTCCCTGCAAAGGACATGAACTAATCCTTTTTTTTGGCTGCATAGTATTCCATGGTGTATATGGGCCACATTTTCTTTAGCCAGTCTGTCATTGATGGGCATTTGGGTTGGTTCCAAGTCTTTACTATTGTGAATAGTGCTGCAATAAACATACGTGTGCATGTGTCTTTATAGTAGAATAATTTATAATCCTTTGGGTATATACCCAGTAATGGGAGGCTGGGTCAAATGGTATTTCTGGTTCTAGATCCTTGAGGAATCGCCACACTGTCTTCCACAATGGCTGAACTAATTTACACTTCCACCAACAACATAAAAGCGTTCCTATTTCTCCACATCCTCTCCAGCAACTGTTGCTTTCTGACTTTTTAATGATCGCCATTCTAACTGGCATGAGTTGATATCTCATTGTGGTTTTGATTTGCATTTCTCTAATGACTGGTGATGATGAGCTTTTGTTCATATGTTTGTTGGCCACATAAATGTCTTCTTTTGAGAAGCATCTGTTCATATCCTTCACCCACTTTTTGATGGGGTTTTTGTTTTTTTCTTGTAAATTTATTTAAGTTCCTTGTAAATTCTGCATACTAGCTATTTGTCAGATGGATAGATTACAAAAATTTTCTCCCATTCTGTAGGTTACCTGTTCACTCTAATGATAGTTTCTTTTGCTGTGCAGAAGCTCTTTAATTAGATCCCATTTGTCTATTTTGGCTTTTGTTGCCATTGCTTTTGGTGTTTTAGACATGAAGTCTCTGCCCATGCCTATGTCCTGAATGGTATCACCTAGGTTTTCTTCTAGGGTGTTATAGTTTTAGGTCTTATGTTTAAGCCTTTAATCCATCTTGAGTTAATTTTTGTATAAGGTGTGAGGAAGGGGTCCAGTTTCAGTTTTCTGCATATGTCTAGCCAGTTTTCCAAACACCATTTATTAAACAGGGAATTCTTCCCCCATGGCTTTTTTTTGTCAGGTTTGTCAAAGATCAGATGGTTGTAGATGTATGGAGGTTTTGGGCTAAGATGATGGGGTTTTCTTCCAATACAATGTTGAAAAGGAGTGGTGAGAGAGGGCATCCTTGTCTTGGGCTGGTTGTCAAAGGGAATGCTTCCAGCTTTTGCCCATTCAGTATGATATTGGCTGTGGGTTTGTCATGAATAGCTCTTATTATGTTGAGATATGTTCCAACAATACCTAGTTTATTGAGAGTTTTTAGCATGTAGGGGTGTTGAATTTTATTGAAGGCCTTTTCTGCATCTATTGAGATAATCATGTGGTTTTTGTCATTGGTTCTGTTTATGTGATGGATTATATTTATTGATTTGCATATGTTGAACCAGTCTTGCATCCCAGGGATGAAGCTGACTTGATTGTGGTGGAAAAGCTTTTTGATGTGCTGCTGGATTCAGTTTGCCAGTAATTTATTGAGGATTTTCTCATTGATGTTCATCAGGGATATTGGCCTGAAATTTTTTGTTGTTGTTGTTGTGTCTCTGGCATAACAACAGGTATCAGGATGATGCTGGCCTCATAAAATGAGTTAGGGAGGATTCTCTCTTTTTCTGTTGTTTGGAATAGTTTCAGAAGGAATGGTACCAGCTCCTCTTTGTACCTTTGGTAGAATTTGTCTATGAATCTGTCTGGTCCTGGGATTTTTTTGGTTGGTAGGCTATTAATGAATGCCTCAATGTCAGAACTTGTTATTGGTCTATTCAGGGATTGGACTTCTTCTTGGTTTAGTCTTGGGAGGGTGTATGTGTCCAGGAATTTATCATTTTCTTCTAGATGTTGTAGTTTATTTGCATAGAGGTGTTTATAGTATTCTCTGAGGGTAGTTTATATTTCTGTGGTGATATCCACTTTGTCATTTTTTATTGCGTCTATTTGATTCTTCTCTCTTTTCTTCCTTATTAGTCTGGCTACTGCTCTATGCATTTTGTTAATCTTTTAAAAAAATCAGCTCCTGGATTCATTGATTTTTTGAAGGGTTTTTCGTGTCTCTATCTCCTTCAGTTCTGCTCTTATCTTAGTTATTTCTTGTCTTCTGTTTGCCTTTGAATTTGTTTGCCCTTGCTTCTCTAGTTCTTTTATTGTGATGTTAGGGTGTTGAATTTGGATCTTTCCTGCTTTCTGCGGTGGGCACTTAGTGCTATAAATTTCCCTCTAAACATTGTTTTAGCTGTGTCTCACAGATTCTGGTACATTTTATCTTTGTTCTCATTGGTTTCAAATAATTCACTTATTTCTGCCTTAATTTCATTATTTACCCAGTAGTCATTCAGGAGCAGGTTGTTCAGTTTCCATGTAGTTGTGCAGTTTTGATTGCATTTCTTAATCCTGAGTTCTATTCGATTGCACTGTGGTCTGAGAGAATGTTATGATTTCTGTCCTTTGCATTTGCTGAGAAATGTTTCATTTCCAATTATGCGGTCAATTTTAGAATAAGTGCAATGTGGTGCTGAGAAGAATGTATATTCTGTTGATTTGGGGTGGAGAGTTCTGTAGGTGTCTATTAGGTCTGCTTGGTCAAAGACTGAGTTCAAGTCCTGAATATCTTTGTTAATTTTCTGTCTCATTGATCTGTCTAATATTGACAGTTGGGTGTTAAAGTCTCCCACTATTATTGTGTAGGAGTCTAAGTCTCTTTGCAGGTCTCTAAGAACTTGCTTTATGAATCTGGGTGCTCCCGTAGTGGGTGCATATATATTTAGGATAGTTAGCTCTTCTTGTTGCACTGATCCTTTTACCATTACATAAAGCCCTTCTTTGTCTTCTTTGATCTTTGTTGGTTTAAAGTCTGTTTTTTTATCAGAGACTAGGATTGCAACCCCTACTTTTTTTTTTTTTTTTTCGCATTTCATTTGCCTGGTAAATATTCCTCCATCCCTTTATTTCGAGCCTATGTGTGTCTTTGCATGTGAGATGGGTCTGCTGAATATAGCACACTGATGGGTCTTGACTCTTTATCCAGTTTGCCAGGCTGTGTCTTTTAATTGGGGCATTTAGCCCATTTACGTTCAAGGTTAATATTGTTATGTGTGAATTTGATCCTGTCATTATGATGCTAGCTGGTTATTTTGCCCATTAGTTGATCCAGTTTCTTCATAGTGTCAATGGTCTTTAGAATTTGGTATGTTTTTGCAGTGGTTGGTACTGGTTTTTCCTTTCCATATTTATTACTTCCTTTAGGAGCTTTTGTAAGACAGGCATTGTGGTGACAAAATCTCTCAGCATTTGCTTGCGTATAAAGGATATTATTTCTCCTCCACTTATGAAGCTTAGTTTGGCTGGATATGAAATTCTGGGTTGAAAATTCTTTTCTTTAAGAATGTTGAATATTGGCCCCCACTGTCTTCTGTGAGAGATGAGAGAAGAGAGGCTTGAGGGTTTCCACTGTTAGTCTGATGGGTTTCCCTTTGTGGGTAACCTGACCTTTCTCTCCGGCTGCCCTTACCATTTTTTTCCTTCATTTCAACCTTGGCGAATCTGACAATTATGTGTCTTGGGGTTGCTCTTCTCGAGGTGTATCTTTGTAGTGTTCTCTGTATTTCCTGAGTTTGAATGTTGGCCTGTCTTGCTAGGTTGGGGAAGTTCTCCTGGATAATATCCTGAAGAGCGTTTTCCAACTTGGTTCCATTCTCCCTGTGACTTTCAGGTATACCAATCAAATGTAGGTTTGGTTTTTTCACATATTCCCATATTTCTTGGGGCCTTTGTTTGTTCCTTTTCATTCTTTTCCCTCTAATCTTGTCTTCATGCTTTATTTCGTTAAGTTGTTCTTCAATCTCTGATCTCCTTTCTTCCGTTTGATTGATTCAGTTATTTGTACTTGTGTATGCTTCATGAAGTTCTCATGCTGTGTTTTTCAGCTCCATCAGGCCATTTATGTTCTTTTCTAAACTGGTTATTCTAGTTAGCAATTCCTCTAACCTTTTATCAATGTCCTTATCTTCTTCACATTGGCTTAGAACATGCTTCTTTAGCTTGGAGGAGTTTGTTATTACCCACCTTCTGAAGCCTACTTCTGTCAATTCATCAAACTTGTTCTCTGTTCAGTTTTGTTCCCTTGCTGGCGAGGAGTTATGATACTTTGGAGGAGAAGAGGCATTCTGAGTTTTGGAATATTCAGCCTTTTTTTGTTGGTTTTTCCTCATCTTCCTGTAATTGTCTACCTTTGGTCTTTGATGTTGGTAACCTTTGGATGGGGTTGTTGCGTGGATGTTCTTTTTGTTGATGTTGATGCTATTCCTTTCTGTTTGTTAGTTTTCCTTCTAACAGTCAGGCCCCTCTGCTGCAGTTCTGCTGGAGTTTGCTGGAGGTCCACTCCAGACCTTGTTTGCCTGGGTATCACCAGTGGAAACTGCAGAATAGCAAAGATTGCTGCCTGTTCCTTCCTCTGGAAGTTTTGCCCCAGAGGGGCAACTGCTAGATGCCAGTCGGAGCTCTTTTGTATGATGTGTCTGTCGACTCCTGCTGGGTGGTGTCTCCCAGTGAGGAGTCATAGGGTTCAGGGACCCACTTGAGGAGGCAGTCTGTCTCTTAGTAGAGCTCAAGTGTTGTGCTGGGAGATTCCCTGCTCTTTTCAGAGCCAGCAGAAGGATTGTTTAAGTCTGTTGATGCTGTACCCACAGCCACCCCTTCCCCCAGGTGCTCTGTCCCAGGGAGATGGGAGTTGTATCTATAGGCCCCTGACCAGGTCTGCTGTCTTTCTTTCAGAGATGCCCTGCCCAGAGAGGAGGAATCTACAGAGGCAGTCTGGCTACAGTGGCTTTGTCAAGCTGTGGTGTGCTCCACCCAGTCCGAGCTTCCCATCGGCTTTGTTTACACTGTGAGGGGAAAACCACCCAGTCAAGCCTCAGTAATGGTGAACGCCCCTCCCCCCACCACCTTGAGCATCCCAGATCAGCTTCAGACTGCTGTCCCCTGGCAGTGAGAATTTCAAGCCAGTGGATCTTAACTTGCTGGACTCTGTGGGGGTGGGATCTACTGAGCTAGACCATTTGACTTCCTGGCTCCAGTCCCCTTTCCAGGAGAGTGAATGGTTCTGTCTCACTGGCATTCCAGGTGCCACTGGGGTATGAAAAAAATGAACTCCTGCAGCTAGCTCTGTGTCTGCCCAAACGGCCACCCAGTTTTGTGCTTGAAACCATGGGTCCTGGTGGTATAAGCACCAGAGGGAACCTCCTGGTCTGCGGGTTGTGAATACCATGGGAAAAGCATAGTATCTGGGCTGGAATGCACTGTTCCTCAAGGCACAGTCCCTCACAGCTTTCCTTGTCTAGGGGTGGGAGTTCCCCGACCCCTTGTGCTTCTTGGGTGAGGCAACACCCCACCCTCCTTCTGCTTGCCCTACGTGGGCTGCACCCACTGTCTAACCAGCTTCAATGAGATAAGCTGGTACCTCAGTTGGCAATGCCTTCTGTGTTGATCTTGATGGGAGCTGCAGGCCAGAGCTGTTCCTATTTGGCCATCTTGCCAGTCACTCCAGCATTTTCAATTTTACTTTTAATTTGTTTATTTTTAGATAATGGTATGAGTATTTTTTTTTTTCACTTTTAATGAAGCACAATTTACATAGAGTAAAATTCACCCATTTTGATATACAGACCTGCAAGTTTTGGCAAAGGTATACAGTTGTTTAACCACTGCCACTGTGTACAAGGTATAGAACAGTTCCATCACCCCAAAATATTTCTCATGCCCCTCTTTGTAGTCAGTCCTTCCTCCCAACCCTAGACCCCAGATAACAACTGATCTGTTTTCTGCTTCAGTAGTTTTAACTCTTCCAGAATGCCATATGAACGAATTTACTCAGTATACGTAGCCTTTTGAATATAACATCTTTCACTTAACCTGATGTATCTGAGATTCTGTTGCATATATCAGCAATTGCTTTCTTTCTGTTCCTGAACAGAATTTCATTGAATGGAGGTGCTGTAATATTTCTGTTCATTCCCCAGTTAAAGGACATATGATTTTTTTCCAGATTTTAGCAATTTTGAATAAAGGTATATTTTCTTTATTATAAGTGAGTAAAGTGAATAAAGACAAATATTCACTTATAGGTTTTTGTGTGAACATAAATTTTCATTTAACACAGATAAATATCTAGGAGTTGAATTGCTGGGTCCTATGGTTAGTTCATGTTTAATTTTACAAGGAGCTTCCAAACACCTTCCAATGAGATTTATCAATTTGCATTCTCACCAATAATGGATGAAGGATTCTAGTTTCTCTGCATTCTCGCCAGCAACTGGTAATGTTAGTTTTTTAAGAAGTCATTTTAATGCCTGTAATCCCAACACTTTGGGAGGTCAAGGTGGGTGGATCACTTGGGGTCAGGAGTTTGAGACCACCCTGGCCAACATGGTACAACTCTGTCTCCGCCAAAAAATTACAAAAAATTAGCTGGGCATGGTGGTGCATGTCTGTAGTCCCAGCTACCTGGGAAGCTGAGACAGGAGAATTGCTTGAACCTGGGAGGTGGAGGTCGCAGGGAGCTGAGATCACTCCATTGCACTCCAGCCTGAGCAGCAGAGCAAACTCTGTCTCAAAAAAAAAAAAAAAAAAAAAAAAAGCCTTTTTAATAGGTGTGTAGTAGTATCTCATTATACGAGAACTAGACGTTGCAACAAAGTATTTTAAAAGTAAAGTATGTACATTATTGTTTTAGACAAAATCCTATTGCATACTTAATAGACCATAGTATAGTGTGACCATAAGTCTTACATACACCAGAAAACCAAAAACCAAACCAAAATAAACTACGAAACTGCATGACTCTCTTTATTGCATTGGTCTGGATTAGAACCTACAATATCTCTGAGGTATGCCTGTATATGTGAATGTTCTGATTTAGCATGCATTAGAACCACCTGGAGAGGCTTTAAAACACAGATTGCTTGGCCCATCTGAAGATTTTCTGTTCAGAAGGTCAGGGGCAGAGCCTGAGAATTTGTAGTTCTAACAGGTTCCCAGGTGATGCACATATTGCTGATTGGGGGATCACACTTTGAGATGGAGAGCCCTGAGGCAGAAGTTGGTTGGAGTGGGGAGAGGGAACCAAAATCTCTCTTTCGTTGTATGCGTATTTTGAAACATTTATTTGACATACAAGTGGAGACATCAAGTAACAGTTGAGTCTAGAATTGTGGGGAATGGTCAGGTTTAGGAGAGAGATTTGGGATTTGTTAGCATTTGGATGGTGCTCTCTATCCAACAGTGGATGAGCTCACTAGTGAGAGGGCTTAGATAGAGAAGAGGGCCAAGAATGAGCTGGGCACTACCAGGTTTGGAAGCCTGTTAAAAGGAAGAGTCAGCAAAGGAGAGTGAACATAGGACATGACAGTCTTATGTTAGAGAAGTAAAGAGGGGTGTTTTGAAAAAAAAACCAAAGGGGGGTGTTTTGAAAATTCAGCACAGGCGGTTGTGCTGAATGGTTCTGAGAGGTTCAGAAAGATAGGAATAGAGAAGAGAATACTGAATCTGGCAACATGGGAGTCAGCAGTGACCAGCCAAAGCAGTATCAAAATGTTGGGAATGGATGCCTTTAAGAGTAGAGAGAGGATTTTGAGGTGTGTACAGACAATGCTTGCAGACAAATTTTTCAGCTTCTGGGAGGTAATATAGTTTGGCTTATTTGATTTGTGCTCAGAAACCAATGATCTCTCTGGATTTCTCCTTCTGCCATAATCAAATTCCTAACCCTGTCCTTCCAGATACTTGGAGTACAAAGTTCCTAGCTCTTAGCCATTGTCTTCGTGAAGCTCATAATCTAATGACAGAGAGATGCACATAAATAATTATAATGTTCTGATAACTCTGTATTAGAATTACAGGGGATTATAGATTGAGAAGAGAGTTAACATTTTTGCTTATGTTATGCTAGGCACGTTGCATATGCTATTTGAGGTAATCCTCACTGCATTCCTGAGGTTATCCCAATTTTTCTGATGGAGAAATGGAAGCTCAGGACTCGTTGTTGTGTCGGAACTAGTAAATAATGAAGCTAGAATTTGATCCCATGTTTGCTGACCCCTGTGCCACACTCTTCACAATACCATAACGTTGCTTTTCATGGTTGAAGAGGGGATAAAAATTATGCTTACTAGACTGTGAGGGATCCTTCACCAATTGCAATATAATTCCTTATTGTATTAATACAGTAGAGCTGTATCTTATTCAGTGTTTAGATTCTAAAGCCAGTTTACAGATGTAACATTTCAATTGGTGAAAATTATCCTAATAATTCTGTCATATCACTTGTACATCCCTGAGAATTTTTCATACAATTTGAGCCACGTAGGAGCTGAAGTCCAAAGAAGAAACGTCAGACTTGTGTCTCCCCTCTCATTCAGGGAAATACAATCATTGAGGGGACTCATCTGTAATGCTATCATTACCATTATTTTTGCTGTGTACATATGGTTTACTCAACATGTTAGATTAACAAAGCATGCAAATCTATTAATAGCTAACATCAACTGAAAACTTACCGTGTATGGTCAGTGTACCAGGGACATTACATTCATGGCTTTATACAAATTTTAATCCGTACACTAACCCTGTGAGGCAGGTATTTTTATCCCCATTTTGCTGATGGGAAGACCGACTTGTCTAAGTTCACAGACCTGGTAAACTGGAGAATTGCTTTCCCAGTTCTAAATGATTCCACCGTGGGCATTGCCTTTCACTAAGTACATGGCCTTCCTGGCTTGCAATCTCAGGACGAATCAAGCAGATCCTTCCTGTTAGCTAACTCTCAGGGTTCCTTAACCCTGTGGACTGCCCATTCTTCATCATCACAGCTTTCTCCTTAATCTCTATCTTTCCCTCCTCTACTTTCCCTCCTTCCTTTACTAAGGTTTCCTGAGGCTTACTTTCCTTCCTAAGACCCTGCTGGAGCTCATCAGTATCTGTGGATCAGCTAGGGAATTTGCATAACTGTTAAGTAGGAAACTAATTCCTACTTCAGAAGCCATTTAGGACCATGTGACCTGTTTTAATGTAAACACAATAAATACATCTCTGTCAAAGTAAAAATTAGCTCTTTACCATTCCAAGTTGTCAGAGCAACTATTTAAAGAGTTTTAATATTTGCAAGTACTACCTAAAATGCTCAATAAACATACTGCTTAGTTCAAGTCAGATATAATTTGACATTTTTATTAACATATGCCCCTTTTAAAGGTTATTTACCACTTTTTTGTCGGGTTGTTTTCAATCCTCCTAAATGACTCTGGATAATGCCCTATTTCTGTAGATGGCTAATGGGCATTTGCCCCTGTGCCTGCTTGGATAATGCAAATCTGAATTTTAGGGTTTTATCGATGGGATTTTCCCCACTCTTTGACTCTGGCCTGCTTTTGAATGTTAATTCTGTCTTTCTGGAAAATGTCTTGAGCATTATGAACAACCATTGTCTTCCAAGTCTCTCTCTTGGTGGAAAAGAACAGCCTGTGATATTACTTAATTCACTTCTTTCAAGATTACAGTATAAGACTCAAGGGAGTCAATGATGAACAGCGAAATCAGAGTTTGGCCGGCAGTCTGGAGTGACTTCTGCATCTTCATTTGCTCGCTGGAAGAAGGCAGCGATGACAATTATATATATAATTATATATATAATCATGTGATGACAATTATATATATATATGAGATTTAGATCAGAAATTAATTCTTTTTTTTTCTTTTTTTTTGAGGTTTTGCTTTGTCACCCCAGCTGGAGTGCAGTGGCACAATCATAGCTCACTGCAGCCTTGAACTCCTGGGTTCAAGTGATTCTCCTGCCTCAACCTCCTGAGTAGCTAGGACTACAGGCATAAGCCACCATGCCCAGCTGATTTTTTTCATTTTTTGTAGAGAGACAGGGTTTCACTATGTTGCCTAGGCTGGTCTCGAACTCCTTGCCTCAAGCGATCTCCCTGCCTTGGCCTCTTAAAGCGCTGGAGTTACAGGTGTAAACTATCATTCCCCACCCCAGAAATCAATTCTGAGACATTGTATTAGATCAGATAGGCTAACTAATGTTGTACTAACAAATAACATGAAAATCTCCATGGTTAACTGAAACAGTATATTTTTAGTCATGCAAAGCTTCTGCTGGCCCAGGAATCTCTCCAGGGGTTCTCTTGTGTGGGGATACAGCATTCCAGTTGCTTCCGTCTCATGGCACTTTTCTCTCAGCATGTGGCTTCAGGGTTTGTCTAAGCAGAGCAGGAGCGCATTGAGGATTACACATTGGTTCTTAAGTACTTCCTTACCAAAGTGCCCCAATTCACTGGTCAGACTTAGTCATAGTCTCACCCAACTATGAAGGGGTCTAGGAAATATAGTCTTCTATGTGTGTAGGAGGGGTTGGAAAACCAAGGTGGGCATTAGTAATGTCTATTACAGACACCTTTTAAAGTGTTCCTTCCAGCCGTATGTTATTGGACATTCAGATGCCTGGGGTGCATGGTATGTGACTGGAGGTAGAGGAGTATGTAGGGAGAAAGGTGAGGCATTTGTTCCATCTTGAAGATAACAACTAATGTCTTTATCCACAAGCCTGGATGATAAACTTCAAAAATATTGCTTGTATGCCACTTTGGCACAGAGACAACTAAAGGAAAACAGACTAATCTTCTTATAGGCCTGAGTAAATAAATACACTTTTACGAGATATTTTATAAGGTAGCCAAGGACTTTATATTAAGGGCTTAGTTAGATCTGGATCCTACTACTAGGTACAAAATGGACAAGTGAAGATTTATATATTTTGAAATTCTGCTTCATCCAAGGTTTGTTTTAGGAATTAAAAATTAAAATGGAGTTCAGGCAGCAATGACGAATCAGAAAGGGAATGTAGAAAGCTTGCACGCATACGTGATGGATAAACTATAAATCTGTGAGCCTTCTCTAAGAGACAGGAATGGAATCTTTCATTTAACAGTTTGTTATACTAGGAGCAAGTTTGGTATCAGTTTCTCATTATAGGAATGGCGATCAGGCCCTACTGGCTTACAAACATCATATATGTGTGTATACAGTCTCACCTCTAAATTTTCAAGGTAGTTGAAAGTAATCTAATTATGTGGATAATTAAAAACAACCAAAGTGCAAGTTTAAAACTTGTACTTTTATGACTGCAAAGCAGGCTATCAAAATGACAGCGTGTCTGGATGGGATCGTAGCACGCACCCAGATTAAATGAGTGCATTAGTTGATTGTTTCTGGTATGAAGATAAGCAGAGAAAAGTATAATAATGCTGGCATTTAAGTGGACCTAATTAGGCTTCAAGTTTAACACTCCATTAAGATGAATGGGAAAGGGTCACCCCCATTCAGGCTGTGGCACTGTCTTAGTGTGTCTGGATATTGCCTCTGAAGACAACAGTCTGTCAGCGCACATTCTCACAGTCACCCCTGTAAAGCAGACTGGAAATTTAATTCTTTTAAAATTAAATCTCAGGTTCTGGAGGCCACAGTAAAATCCATGGGGAGATCTTAAATCCTCAAGTTCTGCAGCTGTATTAGTCAGAAACAACAACAATAATAAGAATAATACATTCCCACGTCTACAGGAACTATCAAGTACAGACTTCGGTGTTTTGTGAATATGATCTGGTGAAACTAACAACCGCCAGTTTACCACTGAAGGTCCTTGTTCATAGAGGGTGAATGACTTGACTAAAGTTACAGAGCATGTCACTGGGAAAGCCAGAAATAACATGGAGGGACTATTCAGTTTTTGTTGCAGTGGTCTGTCATCCCTCAGGGAAAGGGAGTAAGGAATAATGATCTCATCTACTAAACAGAGTGCACATGCATTTGAAAGAAAATCCAAGAATCAAAGGCAGCACAATATAGTAGACATGTTTGCAGAGAGATGACTGGGTAAATCCTGCCATCCTGCCATATGGAAATGTAGCTCAGCAGTGTGTGAGTGGGAAAAAAGTTTAGTTGTGGCAATGGCCAAGGTGCATGGATGTGGCCTTAAAGTTATGTGACTCTGGAACCACATTGACAATCATCACCCAAAGAGCCACAGGGTCATCCTGTGCCTTTTAGGATGAGATTCAGAAACTAGATGTCCAAAGATTGCATAAGGAGACGTTTGGTGACTGCATATTGAGAAACCACAAATGGCTTGAAATGAGTGTTTGGATGATGGTTGTCATGATTTTCTGACTCTTTGGAAGGTAATATGGCTACATCTCCAATTGCAGTCTTGGGACTGGTAACTTCTCCAGCTGTTTGTTTTTAAAATTAATAAGGTGAAATATGGTATGCTTATCAAAATCCTAGGTCTTGTGACTGTGTTATTCAGCAAGATTGCAGAAAGAAAGTTTTGGTGTACAACTGGTGCTGAGATAGACCCATTACTATGTCTTGTCCAACTCCTTCCTAAATAACTCTACTTGTAAAATTGTAGAACAAATTTTAGAACTCTTTAAGTGAGTCCAGTTTTGATAAGATAATGCCAGTATTTTTCTTTATTAAAAATAGACCATGTATGAAATCACTGATCTTAGGATTTTGGAGTTAGATGGAAGAAAATGTAGTTCTTGCAGCCAACTTCCTACCAAGTGCTGGGATTCTTATTTCAGATCCCTGACTCATGATATACCATAGCTTTTTGAGCATTTCTGATAATGGAGAATTGAGAATGGGATATTCTTTCTCAGTATGGGTCATATTGGGTTGTTGGTTCTTTTCATTCTGTCTTGGAATATTCTATACCAATTGATATTAAATCTTGACTCTGAGCATGGAATATCTATTCTTTCTACTATTTGACAGCCTTCAGGTATCTTAAGCAAGTGGTCATGCTAGTCCCTTTGTTTTCTGTTTTTCATTCATTATAGGGCATACAGAAGTTTTCAGGAACTTCACTGCTTCAAAGGCTCCCCTCAGGCTTTAAAATTATATGAGAATTCAATTTAGCTTTGCAAATGTCCTGTGTCATATCATTTTTATTTACTTATTCCCACTAATTGAGAACAAATAAGTTATATTTGGAATGTATTCTTTTTCACAGTATATTTCACCTTTTAAATTATTTTTGTCTTAGGAAAAACTCAAATTAATTTGGGTTTATTCTAATTAACTTAAATATTTATTTATAGCTTGCTTTACTCCAGATTTAGTCATTGAATGCTACTTTCAATAATACATTGACAAGACAAAAAATATGGAAATGGCAGAGGGAAAAAAGAGGAAGAAAAGATTAAGCTGGGTAAAGTTCATTACATAAAATACATTTATGAGGTTATTACATAGTTATTTGTGGTAAGTCTCAAATTCAATTTGAACTTGCTAGCAGCCAACTCAAAGAGAGAAACAAGATCAGTTACATGTCTAATAGCATTTAAAACATTTTTAAAACCCAATTAATTGGAAGAAATTCAATAATTTTTAATCCAGAGTCCTGAGAGCATTTTTTTCCCTTAAGTTCTCATAGTGAGGATGCTCTATGACAAAATAAAGAATATCTTCAGTAATATTCTTTATTTAAAATTTTTTATTATTACTGGCTGGGCACGGTGGGTCATGCCTGTAATTCCAGCACTTTGGGAGGCCAAGGCGGGCAGATCACTTGAGGTCAGGAGTTTAAGACCAGCCTGGCCAACATGGTGAAACCCCATCTCTACTAAAAATAAGGAAAAAAAAAAATTAGTGGGTGGTGGTAGAAGCCTGTAATCCCAGCTACTCTGGCGACTGAAGCATGAAATCCTTGAATCCACGAGGCAGAGGTTGCAGTAAGCCGAGATCATGCCATTGCACTCTAGCCTAAGCGATGGAGAGAGACTCTGTCTCAAAATAAATAAATAAATAAATAAATAATAAAATTATTATTACTTACTTTTATTTTTAAAAAGTTGATAGATAAGTTCAGCAACATTCTTATAGTGAATTTCACAACAGACTTTGTGGGATTTTTTTTTTTACCTGATAAAATGTCCAAGTACAAGTGGTTGATACTTTGTAAGTGCTTGCTGTGAGTTTGTGTCTTCCCAAAAGATGTTGGAGTCCTAACCCCCGGTACCTGTGAATGTGACCTAATTAGAAAATCAGGTCATTGCATATGTAATCAGGTTAAGATGAGGTCATAATGAATTAGGGCGTACCCTAATCCAATGTGACTGGTGTCTTTATAAAAAGAGGAGACACAGGAAGACACAGAGAGAAGACAGTCATGAGACGATGAAGGCAGAGATTGGAGTTATGCTACCACATGCTAAGGAATTCCTGGGGCTATCAGAGGCTGGAAGAGACAAGAACATGTCCTCCCTTAGATGTTTTGGAGGGAACGCAGCCCTGCCAACACACTGATTTTGAATTTCTAGCCTCTGGTAGTGTGAGAGAATACATTTCTGTCGTTTTAGGCCACTCAATTTGTGGTACTTCATTATGGCAGCCCTAGGAAACCTACATTGCTCAATAAGTATCTACTAAATGTATGGATGAATTTTATGTACCAATTGACTGGGAGAAGGGGCTCCTCAGAAATTTACAGACAATGCTGTGATAATTCAAGAAAAAAATTGGACATAAATAATCCCACTAGATATATTTATATCCATTTCTATTTTTACTAAAGTCAATATTTCCGTATGGAAGGCTGATTTATTATGGAGTTCGTAATTACTAACCCATGATCAGGAGGTCTAGTGTGTAGATTCAGCCACTACTATGAACTATTTCCAGTGACATTCAACTCTTCTAAGAACCTAGTGTAGTAACTAACCTTTACGTGTTCAGTAAATGTTTATAGAAATAAGATATATGGTAAATTCTATTATTACGTGATTCATTTATCATGAGGGTAGGGGATGGTCCTGCCTCAAAATGTCATCAGTATAAAGGGGGCACATTACTCTTGACAGATTTTAATTAGCTGTGTCACAGGACTCCCATAATCTCCCCTTGTGAATGTTACCTATGAATGTTCCTGCTTCTTTTGCATGAGTCCGGTTCTCAAACGCATACCCATGACTTCAATCCTTATCATCGGTACTCTCCTTTAATGACTCCTTGAACGTGGAGAAGAAAAGAAAACAAAAGATGAGTCAAGAGGAAAAACAATGTTCTGATTCTGCTTGGAACACAGTCTACCAATGTTGTGGCAAGACCAGTTTCAGCCTCTCCCGTACTGGCTTCCCCTCCTGCTCTATCCTCAAGGCAGTCAATTGTTATGATAAGATAAAGGCAGCAAGTCATGGGTTATATACCCACCACAAATTATGAAAGCCCGAAAGGTCTCCAAACAGATAGATATCATGGATGATGAGCTGGTTTGGAAAAAAAATTCATGTTCTTCTCAATAACCTAATATTTTATTTGAACGAATAAAACTTTCAAGAATCATTTAACTACTAGGAATGATGATGCCTTCAATTTAAAAAACAGAAACGAAGTCTCTCAGGTATCATTCTGGACCAGAAATGAAAAAGAAAAAGAAACCCAAACTTAAGCAAGCAAATTAAACAAACAAAAACCCCGAAGCATGGCCAGCACTTTCTAGCAGACCCACGGAAATATGGAAGGCCTCAGTGTTCACATGTCTGCAAGAAGTTCTGCTCTATTCATCTTTCTTTCCTAGGTTCATCCCACCGGCAGTTCTACCCCTGTCAGAAATATAATGGCTCACAGTTGCGAAACTGCCCTGTGCTTGTAGGTTCTCTCTCTCCCCAAATTTGAGCTGTGGCACTTTTCCTTTCTAAAGAGCAGCATCTGGCCTCTTCGTGCGCTCATTTGCATGCCAATACTCGATTGCTCTCCCAGCGCACAGCTATTTAATAGTGGTGCTGGTGTCCGAGCTCTGGGAACAAACCAAATGGTTTGGGTGTGCTTTTGTGTGCAGTGCGGGTCGTTGCTACAGTGTGCTTATTAAGAATAGTACACATTCATTATAACAAGATTGCTCTTTTGCTCAGGGGCCATCACAGCGCATTCTGTAAATGAATTAACAGTAGCATGCATTTGTATATTATGGGCCCAGAAGATGCATTTGTTTATTAAATAAATCTGCAACACAGAAAGTATAGTTGAAAAAATATCTAGAAAATAATCAGAGTGCGCATGTACAGTAGGTAATTTTTTTTTTGTTTGCTTTGAAACCTCAACGTCTTGGCGAGTTTTCCTCCTTTGTTTCTTTTAAAACAACCAGAGATCACAGGCCACACTATAGATTAACCGCCTCCAGAAACTGATGTGAAAAAATAAAAAAATAAAAACTGAATTTAAGTTACAGAAGCACAAAACATTTCCAGAAGTGGTATTGTCAATAATCCCATACCTTTAAAATAATTTAATATTATGATTCTTTGGCTTTTCTTTAAATTCTTTTGTTTTTCTTAAAAATAGTTTTTCCCTAAAAACTGTTCTTATTTTTTAAATTTAATTTTTAGTTTTAGCTAAAATTTAGTTTGCATCATATATGTAATTTTTCCCATTGAACTTCATTTTCTTTTGAAATACAAGCTCTGCTTTGGGGGCATTCAGCTAATATTGATTCATTTATTTGTAACCTTTTTGTCCAGGGATGGCTAGTATAAGAATATTAATAAATGTGAGTCAGTCTTTTTATTCTAGTTAACTAATTTTTTTCTAGTTTTATTCTAGTTAACTAATGAGTTTTTTTAAAGCCCAATGGCAGTTCACAAGTGTACTGAGAACTCAGAATGTGTTTTTAATGTGGCTATTGTCTATTTCTCTCCATTTATATTTTGTATCTTGCCGTCTTTACGTGTAATCTAATATGCTGAACACAAAGTATAATGGAAAAAAATGAAATATTTTAAAACAGGAAATGCTGAGAGAGTCTAAAGCCATAGCGGGGATAGTAGGAAGTCTATTAAAATGAACCAAGGAAACAAGGAAAGAAGAAATAGCATAAAATTTTTGAAATTCTTATGTTATTAAAAGAACGAATGATTTTTAAAAAGACAAATTGATTTTGTACTTGATTTCCTGAAATCTTGCTATGAGATCCAAGGGCACTAAGTGAAATCTGCTGAAATATTTTAAAAGAGAAAATCTGGTAGAATGAGCGGATTCGGACTTCATAGATTTCTAGCTTAGAAAAGATCTATGACACTATTAAAAAGTACTCAGCTAATTAGTACATATACAATATGGAAAATATGTTGTATAAGAAATACAGCAGGACTTGTAAAGATATTCCATATACAGTAAAAATACATAACTAATTGAAGCAGGATTACAATTTTCTCCCACATGGAATCTCAAATACTCGCTGTTTTGTTTTTAAAGAAGTAATATTCAGCTCTGCTATTTATTTAAAAAAAATCACCATGCTACTATTGATTTAATAATTATGGAAAGGAAAAGAAAATATTTAAAATCCCTTTCTTTTCTTTCATCATTTTTTAAATATTCTATTTTTAAAAGCTCTATTTTTCCAGAGCATTTTATTTACTCTGCTGCAGCTTTTAGAAAGGCCAGCCAATCAGAAAGTCTGTGAAGGCCCAGGCCCAGGCTCAGTGTTGAGCTCCAAATGCGATTCCAGTCCTGACAGGGGGATTATAGGAAACAGATGACTTACGCTTCTAATTTGTGGCCTTAAATTGCAAACAGAATTTCAGGAGTCGAGCAGAGTAATAAATGGCAATAGAAAAAGCCACACACAGCCAAATCAGTATGTGGTGGTTGTAGGTTAAACTAAATGGGAAGAGACAGGTTATGATGGTTCAGTGTATTACAGAGAAGAAAGTCTTAAATTACTAGCGCTGAGAGGTATTGCTCCATGGCAGACAGTATTGCATTGTGTAGTCTACGGACATCACAAGCAGAACAATAAAAAAGCAGGTTTAACATAGAACCTGTTGCTAGAGGAATTGTGTTTTTTTTTCTCTCTGTCTTTTAGAAATGGAAGCGGTGTTTTATGTTTGTTTTGACCTCTGCTGTATACTTGGCCCCTTAACATCTGTTTTCTACCGTTGCCGTTTTTCACACCAAATTAAATGTCGAGGAGTCAGATAAAATAAGTTCAAAATATGTCCAAATTATTTTTGTTGACTTCCAACAAATGTCTCAGTAACTCTTTTCACACGGAATGATACCATTTAAATGCCAACTTAGAAAATTATTTTCCCTTCAAGATTTTAAGAGCTAAAGAAAGGAATTTTGAGGTGTACTTAAACTTGGGAAATATTGTGTTGGCCTTTTTGGTAACTTGTATGACTATTTCAGACTTGCTTTAAGGCTATTCCATTAAATAAAGTTATGTGTATTTATTGGATAAAAATTCCAGAAAAATTGTTTAACAACAGTATATAAAAAAGCCATTATTCAGAGCTGCATCATACCATAAATACCAGGTAGACTCAAAAGAATCCACTGTTTATCAGGTGGGATCCAACATGTATTTCTTTTCCTTTCTAATCTTTATATGTATGTGTTTCTGTGTGCCTGTGTGTGTGTGAAACACACTGTAATTAAGAGTTAAGATGGTAATGACACAAATTTCCACTGCCATAAGAAATCTAGCCATCATAAATGTGTGGTATGAAAATTTAAACATGGCATTGTATTTTCAACTTCCTATGCAATAAATGTTTTAGTAAAAAGTCTTTCCTTGAGAAGAATACTGCCTTCTTTTAGGAGCCAACAGATTTGTGTATCTGGGATTGACAACTAATTCATGATAAGGAATGACTAAGAAATAATTACCCCATCCTGTATTATTTATTGCCAGTACATCAAAATAACACTTTCTTAGCAAATGATAGAAACAGGGCTAACTTTAGTTCAGCATGCTGTGCTTGAAGTGGGGCCATCTAGAATCTCCAGTTTTTCTTCCACTTTCTTTATGAACAAGAAATCTCTCACACTAAAATTCAGATCTTCTAAACTACTATGTTAACTTTAAACTCAAACCTTTTGTTTTACACGCTGAGGAAAACCTATTATCTGATGGATAACGCGGGGAAAAATAAATGATTTTCATTGTGATATTAAGCAAGTCTGTTGATAATCATTGAAGATGACTGGCTAAATAGATTTTGATTAATCACTTGCAAAAATTATGCTTGTTAGAACCACTTTATATTCTGTGTCATGGTGATATCAATGTAGGTTGTAGCTATTCCTTTGTAGATGGTATGTTTTTTGTTTTTAAATCACCTGGCAAAAGGAGAAAACAAACCTTAGTTGAAAGCTTTTGTCTCTAACACAGAAACCTCTTTTCATGCGTGTCTTTTTTTTTTTTTTTTTTTTTTTTTTAAGAAATGCTCAATTATTATTTGTGTCATAGTGGGAAGACTGGGTCTCTATAGGGCCTGAACCTTTTCAAAGAGGAGATAGCTTTTGTTTTTGTACCCCATCAACACCGATCACCTAATTAAATCTGATATCTCTGGCTGAAGCAAAATGATTTGTAATAGTTCTTTGGAGTTTACTTAATTAGTTTCGATGTCTTTTGTGTAGTAAACGTGGTGATATTTTGTAAAATGGGGCTGAAAAAAAGAGAAGGAAAAATGTAGTCTTATAAGGGATGGGAGAGAGGAGAGGTGACAGGGAGGCCAAACCAGTTTGACCAAACCTTAAAGCAAGGTGTAGTTCCAACACCAAGGGTTTGCAGACCGGAGTCATTCATTAGTTGAGATCATCAAGCAGATCTGAACTGGGAAAAGGCTTCCTGTCAAACGTAGGCCTGGGCGTCTGTCAGGGCCCCAGATTCTACACCTTGATCAGCCCAAGACACTGACACCATTTTCTTTAACAAACACCAACAGCCTTTTTTCTCCTTCATTTTAACATTTCTCAGGGGTTGGATTCCCTTTCTTCTCCCTCTCTGTAGAGAGTAAAGGGAGCTTGTTAACTTGCTTAGATATTTTGACTGCGGATGCTCTTTGGCCACTTGCCTGTGGTAACAATGTCAAAGCATAACTTGGTATAATTGCTATATTTGCAGTCAGAAGAGTGTTCTATCTTTATGTTCAAGCTGCTGAATAAAAAGGAAGTGTCATTTTGGAAAATTCTGTAAATTATCCTCAAAGTTCAGGCAACATACAATGCAAGACATACCTGGTATGTCTTGCGTTCATTGCCAAGACACGGAAGAGTACAATAATGGGATTTTAACTATGTCAATTAAAACCTGGTAAATTTCTGTGTTTCTTATGCCGAGATTGAATAACAATAAAATAAAATTAAACTTAAAATGAAAGCAGCAGAACTGGGCTCTTTATAATTTAAAAAGTAACTGGAAAGCATTAAAATTTTTAATTATCCATTGTGTCACAATTTATATAAAATATGGATCAGAAATGACCATTTTTGATGGACTTCCATATAACAGAGACATGCATAATTTACAGACATTAGTAATACCCATTCTGCAAGTGGAAATTAAGATTGTAATGGAACTTTATCTTATTGATAGATAATAATATATGGCAACCTAAAATCATGTTTTTTATAAAATGCACATTTAATGTGATCGAGTTGCTTCACTGTGTATTTAGTGCGCTTTCAAATAATTGTTATAGCAGGAAAAATCTGCAAAATGGAACTTGTGGCTTTTTTTCCCCCTTAATACGTAGCAATACGAAATTTGAGGTGATGAATGGCAGAAAACTGTGGATATTCCTCTGGCCTTTCCCATGCAAGATGCATGTGTGCACATCCTCAAGAATGATTTTGACAGAGGGAGTACCAGCTACACGTTACGTCACACTGGTGGGCACAGAGCTGCCAAAGCTGGCATTCTTTAGTGTGAGAAAAATGATCCTTCCAGTTAAGTAGAGCCTCCCTGTGTCTCACAAACTGTACAAAACTGTGTGCTGCTGGCAAGTAATGACTTGCAATTAGCATGGCAGGCAGGTAATGACTTCAAAGCACCTGCCAATTGTTTCTGAGTGTTTGCTGTGTTTCAAAACTCTGGATGAGGAGGAAAGTCATGAGGGGCAGGGGCTATAAAGATGCAAGCAGAGAAAAGGGCAGGGACACAACCCAGGAATCTCTCAACAGAATGTCTCCCCACTTAGTTCTTAGTTTACTTCCAGGTCTTTCCCGAGCGGCTCCAAAGAAGCATTGAGAATTGGCAGGTTGCTTTACCTGCCTGCTGCTCCTACTGGGAAAGATGGTGCCTGTTGAGAAATTCTGCGTTGTTTTGGAATCAAACCAACCTCCTTAGAGTCAGCCTCTACACTAGGAAATTGGGATTGAGAGAGCAATCACAGTTCAGCTTATTTAAAAAAAAAAAACCCACGAAAAGCTTAAAGCCAGATTTTACTTCCCTGTTACGACCTACTTCTTTCTCTTTCATGAGCATGCCCCAACTTCATGCAAAGCTGTTGGTGTTGAAGCAAGAAAAATTGGGCAAAGAGCCTGTGCAAAATTGAGGCTGGACCACTTCTCTAAAGATCCCCACAAATGTTTTAGAGTAATGCTCACACACAAGAAGACATATAGGGGCCAAGTAACATTGAACATACAGATGGTCCCTGACTTACTATGGTTTGACTTCAGCTGTTTCAACTTTACAGTGGTGCAAAGGCTATCCACATTCTGTAGAAGGCATACTTCGGGGTTTGGAATTTGATCTTTTCGGAGGCTAGTGATAGGCAGTGCGACAATACCTCGAGATGCTAGGCGGTGGCCATGAGTCCCAACTCTGTGTCAGTCAGCCATGCGATCACTAGGGTAAATAACTAATACTTGACAGTGTACCCAGGCAACTGTTTTCACTTTCAGTACAGTATTTGATAAATCACATGAGACATTCAACACTTTGCTATAAAACAGGCTTTGCATTAGATGATTTTGCCCAACTGTAGGCTAATGTAAGCCTGTGTTGGATATGTTTAATAGGCTAGGCTAAGCTATGATGTTTGGTAGGTTAGGTGTATTGAATACATTGTTTTGACTTGTGATATTTTCAATTTATGTGTTTTTTCAGGCCATAGCTCTTTTGTAAGTCAAGGAGCATCTGTATGGGAGGTGGGTAGGGAGGGTGGAAGTAGTGGCCAGCTGGACGGTAGGTGGCCTTTCTAAACTTGAACGACATCTATTCTGCTCCAGGCAATTGCTAGAATATAGGTACAGGGTGGCTAGATTTCCTAAATTCTTAAAAGGAACTATAAATCTGGGAATTTTATGTAAAAATATTCTGATTAGCATTGAAAACTGATTTAAAAAACATTAAATCTTAGTGTGGGTGAAACAAAACCAGTGGCCTGATTTCAGGCTACAGTCTGCTAGAGGATGACAATCTCTCTTTTAAATTGTATTGTTCTATTTTTTGTCACCTTTTCTTTTTGTAATCTCTTTAGACCAGTAAAGAAAAAACAAAAACATAAACAAAAAAACAAACAAAACAGAGGAAGACTTATCCATGCAACAAGTGTTACTGTGCCTTTATGCTTCTTGAGATTGCTATGTCCAAAAGCTTGGAAAAAGATCTCTTAGGAAATTGTCCTCCATAATGTCTGCTTGGCTTTGAGTTTTCCCTAAATACTGAGGGCTTTCTTGGGCCAATGCTGTGGGGTCCTTTCAAAACCTGCTTTTAAAGAAGAACCTCTCTGGACAGGGACTGACTGAGTCTAACAAGTCATTGTTAAGGGGAATCAACTAACCTGGGCTTCTCTTAGGTTAGCAGTCCCATAGGCTCGAAGGAACACAGTTTAGGAACCTGGGTTTCTTTCAATTTGGGTTCTGCCTACTTACTACCACTGTGACCTTGGGCAAGACACTACATCCAACTAAACCTCCATTTCCTCACTGGTAAAATAAGAGCAATGTACCCATCTTGTAGGTCTGTGGCCAGGATTAGAGAAAAATGCTTAAGTTATTTCTTTTATTCATCTTCCATATAACATAGAAGAATAGATTGCAGTCATGGGACTCAATACTCAGATACATACTTTACATTGGTTAAAATCCAAACCATAAATACATTTTATGTTTATGTGAATTCAAACCCTCCTATGCTTTTCCAGAATTATTTAAAAAGTTAGTAAGCCTTCTTTGTAAAGCTCATTTTCAGTTTAAACAGCATCAAATAAAATCGTATTTTGACATCTGGAACACTAATACAACTATATGGTAAGTTTTTAAAGAAATGTTCTAAAGTTAAATAGAGAAAAATAAATCTAGCTTCTCGATGTAAAATCTGAAGGGAAAACTTTGCCATCATCTGATTTTTGGACTTGGTCTATTGGACAATGTGATGAGAGTAATTTTTTAAATAACCAGGTTATTATTTTTTCACATACAGATAAGAAATAATCTAGCTGATGGTTAGTAGGGGTTAGTCCTGCATAAAGGAAATTTCTTAGGTTTGTATGGGAGTGGCAACAATAAGTGAGGTTGGTCATTCTGGAACAATAAGAATAGATGTCTTCCGGCAAGAGGGCCAAATTTCTAAGGTGGCCTCAACGCATTCTAAAAAATAATTATGGCTATACTTTAGATTTTCTTTCTATGCACTTATAGTAATTGTAGAGGAGAGGTTTCTAGTTACATTACATCAAACTGAAAAGTTTTTTTTTTTTTCTTTTTTTGAGAGAGAGTTTCACTCTTGTCATCCAAGTTGGAGTGCAATGGTGTGATCTTGGCTCATTGCAACTTCCTCCTCCCGGGTTCAAGCGATTCTCCTGCCTCAGCCTCCTGAGTAGCTGGGATTACAGGCGCTCGCCACCATGCCTGGCTAATTTTTGTGTTTTTAGTAGAGACAGGGTTTTGCCATGTTGGCCAGGCTGGTCTCGAACTTCTGACCTCAGGTAATCTGCCCACCTCAACCTCCCAAAGTGCTGGGATTACAGGTGTGAGCCACCATGCCCGGTGCAAAATTATTTGTTTATTTCTTAGTCGGCTCACCCCAACTCCCTCCACCACCACAGAAGGCAGGTAGTAGAAAAACTAAAAACTGTTCTCTCAAACTGACATAGAAAATTGAATCCATGTGAAGGCAAAGGTGCAACTGGCCCCATTTGTCCTTCTTTCCAAATAAATTTTATGTATAGGTGATTAAGCAGCGTATGGACAGCTTTATCCTCTTTCTACCTGCCATCAATTTTGTACAATAAATTCTCTCTAAAAATAAGGATATTAAAATCAGTCTTACATTCAGCTGCTGACTTTCAGTTTTTAGACTTCGATTGTTCAGTTGCATGCTAATTAAGACAAACTTCTAGCCATAAAGTTCTTTGACATATCTTTTCTCAGGGTAAAATGAATGTGGCACCTAAATAATTTGAAGATCTAGTTTAATTTAGAAAAGGCAAAACCAAACCATAGGTATAGAGACCTAGAAGTATTATCCAGATTTATCAGTTGAATTACTTGTGCTATTTAAAGACAAGAGAAGTTCCGTTTTTAATACATTATTGTTATTTTTCTGAAATATCTGACTGTAACAGAAGGGACTTATAATAATATATTATAATTTGCTCATAGTCGGATGGCTACAGATCCTGAGATATTACTCATCTTCTTCATCTGTTTGCTTTTATGTATGTTCATCTCAGTATTAAATAGAATATTAAGTGATAGATTTTTCATAAAGTAGGACTCTAATGGAATTTAAACAGGGAAATCCAAACACACATTATGAACAGTTGCATATAAAAATTGCAATTCTTATGTAGTTTATCAGGATGAAAATCAAACAATAGCTCATCATCACTATGTAAAGCCATCAGGTTTATGTGATGTTAGGAAAAATCCTCTTAAGGTCTGATAATTATTTTGTGAAATAAGCAGAATTTCCTATTATCATATGTGAAAACTTTAAAACTAGATGAATTGATATTAGGCTTCTAAAATATATTTTTTAAATTATTGCACCCAGAGTCTCGTGACTCCTTAGTCAGATTTTGTGCATTTTCTCCAATTAAATTATTTTCTTTTAAAAAGCTAGCCTCAGTGGGGCTGAGAGAATTCAAGAGGCACATACATAAATTGTGTTAATTTCTGAGAAGTGTGGTTCTGACAATCATTTAAAACAATATAGTTGATATGGCTGTCAGGACAGGCTCTTTTCAAAAGAATGTTTTTATAGAATATCATCATGATACTTTTCTCAGATGGATGTCTTTAGCAGTATTTGATTAATGTAACGTAATAAAAGAGATGCACACCAAAGTGTCTGTACATGTCTTGTTAAGTATGTTTGATTCATTATATGTGGTTCTCAGTTCTTTCCTCTTTCCACAGTTCATTTTTTATCATTTCAATAATATATCTATAAATATGAAAAAGTTGGCCCTTTCAAAGTCTTTGACATATATAGCTATTAATTCATAACTCTAAAAAATTGTATCTTTCAACCTGTCATTTTAAAGCTTGTAGAGTTTATTACAGCAAGTAACCTGTGTTAGAAATTAGATTTTGAACTTTAGCAGGAAGATAAATAAGCTCATGCACCTAAATGTTAAAGAAAAGATACCTAGACATAGTTCTAAGTTAGAATGATTTGAAAATATCACTTATTAAAGATTACAATTTTAAACTCCCTGAAGATAATATTAAAGTTTATATTGTTTATAGCTTCTCACTTATTTTGTTTTCCATCTCCAGATATCAATCATTGAGCAAGCTTGTTATAAACAAAGCTCTCCAATTACAGTTCCATGATCTTATTTGTTGCAATGAGTTGAGGAGTTCAACTTCATGGTTTATATACCAATGACATAGAAGGTTTTAAGTAAAAGTATTCTGATGGCATACTAATAGTAGTACAATTGGGTATCCCTAATTTGAATGCCTGAAATCTGAAATGCTCCAGAGTCTGAAACTTTTGAGCACTGATAGGACACTGAAAGGAAATGCTTATTGAAACATTTTGGATTTTCAATTTTTGGATTGGGGATGCTGAACCAGCATAATGCAAATAAAGGGGAAAAAAAAAGGTCCAAAATCTGAAACTCTTCTGGTTCTAAGCATTTTGGATAAGGGATATTCAACCTGCATTTATTTATATACACATTTTAGGTGTTATTGTTTTAACAGGGGTAAGCCCTATGTGGTAGACGCTCTTTTACTTGCATTTCACTGATGAGGAAGCTGAGGCAGAAATCACATGCTCCAGATCATATGGATGCTAAGGGGCAGAGCTGGGCTTAAAACTCAGCAGTGTGGCTCTGAAGCTCTTGACCTCCTTGAGAGAGAGTTAAACTTGGAATGTTTTCTTCTTGGTGCCTTTGGTCCTGCTTCATATTCTTTAATGCATAGGTAACAGCTTGGCTCCCTCACTTCCCACGCTCCTTTTCTTGGTTCAATTAAGCAAATCATGGTCCAACATCAGGATAGCAAGCCTGCAGTGTTCCACGTAATGAGCTGTGACTCATGGATGATTTGGGGGTTTTGGGTGCCAGGCTAGCACATCATGTGTGAATAAGCTTGTGGCAGGGGCTGAGGGTGAGGTCTGAGGACATGGTTTATGTTGGAGCCTCGCGGTGTTCTGGGTGACTCATGTACACTCAACCGCAGAGTCATGAACCGCTTACACACACCCAATGTCAGGTTCACTCCGAGGCTATTCTCTCAGAGCCATTTTACAACTCTGTCTCTGAAAAGCACAGAACATATTTTGACCTTTTCACCGGGGGATCCTGAAGGGGTCTGAAAGAACAACCTTCAGGTCCTGCTGGTCCCTTCCTGGGAAAACTTTTATTCGTTCAGAGCTAAGAAAGATACCTAGATGGTGCCTTTCTCTCTTGTGCTGCTTGGAAGGCATGGGCTTTGGGTCAGCTAGACCCTGGGCTAGGTCTTGGTTATGTTCCCAACACCTTTGAGACCTTGGGCAACTGACTTATTGTTCTTGGACGTGGCTTTCTTTGAAAATCATAACACTTATAGAATGGGATGGGAGCATTTTAAAATACATTTATGGGAAATTAACACAGAAGACCTTGTTTAAACATTATTTTTAGTGGTCACTAAGCCAATGGCTTCAGCTTAGGAATGACTGAGGCAAAGGCACTAATTAAGGATGGTAATTTTATTCATCTTTGTATCTGTTTAGTCAAGTTGGAGGAAGAGAGGGTTTAAATACGAGTTAGTAATCCCCCCTACACCCTGAGACTTTTTAAAACTATGAATAAAGTTAAGAAAACTATGCAAGAACTAAGAGAAGGTCAAAGGAAAAGAAGCGATCGACGTTGTAGGCTCGAAGCACACCAGGCATCTTCTAGGAGAGGAAATGTGGTCCTCCCTGTACTGCAAATCCCTTTGTGGCCCCTTCAAGCCTCTAAGCTCTTCTACCTCAGCCCATTATTAATGCTGATCTCCCCAGGTAGATGAGAGGAGGTGGACTTAGGAGGCTTAACTACATTGCTTAGGATTGTATATTTCAGAGACACTGACTGATGTGAGTCATACAATTATAGTTCTGAGTCCTCCTCTGTTCTTGAATATAGAGATTGGAGAGGAAAGCTGTGTTTGTGATTTTAGAGTGTCCAGGTCAGGCACTTCCTTTTTGTATGTGTTTTGGGCAAGCCCCTTACCTTTAGGAGCCTAACTTACCACCCCGGCCAAGTAAGGGAACTGAACTTAGTGTTCTCTAAGGCCCTGTTTGAGTTTGCATGCCATTGACTCTGGACTTTTCTAAATAAACAAGTAAACTTACAGTTACCATGGAGAATGTCTGTGTCCTTGCTGATCGTTGTAAATGTCCCTGATGTCAAAATGCAGGATGATAAAAAGTGAAGTTGAAAAATGAGGAAGGGGTGTGACAGGGAGTGATCTTAATCGTTTTGCAGGGTGTGCACTTTTTAGGCTGCCTAAGGGCAGAATTGAAATATATGCCTTCTGCTAGCATATTTCAGAGTCAGCCGAACTACATTTTGGTTAGGAACTACCTTGTCCAGAAAGAGAGGGGATGATACTCAAAGCTTGGGCAGCTCCAGAGCTCAGATGATCCCTTTTTCCTGATGAAGGATATCCTTGGATGGTTGTTTTTCTATTGAGCCTTTAAAAGAGAATGCTAGGCTTAACAAAGGGTCAAGAGTCCACAGCTGAGGAGGCTGAGAGGAGCCAGGGAAAGGAAGTGGTTTAAAAGACTTACTGCTATTATATTAGTAATAAATTATGTCAAATTTACTATTGACATAGGTATATATATTTTAAAAATATACCAAAATAGAGTGAAGTGTATAATGGATCTCTACACTCCTGTCAAGAGTCAACCATCAATTCATGGCCAATCTAGTCTAATCTGTATCTTCATTTAATCTTGTTTTAACAAAATTCTTTTGAGACAAATCTTGTTCGATTTCATCTGTAAATATTTCTAAATTTATCTCTAAAATTAAGGGCCTTTTTAATTTAAAAGGCAAATGCAATAATGTTAACACACTTAAAAATTAACAAAAAATTTTAATTGTATTCACTAACAAGTCAATGTTTAGATTTCTCCAATTGCCTCATACACATATTTTTTAACAATTTGTCTGAATCTAGATCCTAATAAGGTCCATAGAAAGCTATTGGTGAACATGTGTCTTAAGTCTCTTTTACTCTGTAGGTTTACTTCCACCTTTCTTGCTTGCTTGCTTGCTTACTTGCTTTCAACTATTTGGTGAAGAAACCAGGCCATTTTTTTCTGGTGAATTTTCTGATTTTGATGATTACATTTCTGTGTTATCTTTTCATATGTTCCTCAGTCTTTTTTATTTCCTGTAAATTGATATCTAAATGTATGATTAGATTCAGTGAGTTTTTTTTTTTTTTTTGGCAAACATATTTCATATATGTGTCATGTATTCTATTAGGAGGCAAACAATGCTTGATGATTGTCTCTTTTTTTGTGGTATCAGTAGCCATTATTGATCATTGTCCAGATCCCTTAATTCATTAGAGGCTGCAATACAGTATATTAATTCTATGAATATAATTCCTTTTAACCTAGTAGTTGTAATATTTCTAGGAGAAACTTTTCCTGTTTGATTACACTGAGGAAATATGTGTTCATTATATTATCTGTATATAAAACCCAGGATAAATATTGAATTTAACCCTTTATTTCCACTTTCAGCTTATTTTGTAGCCTTCTTCAAAAATGACCAATGATAGTTGTATGTGTTTTAAATTGTATTTTTTTGAATGCATGGACTTAAAATATTTAGGCTGGAAACTTTCGAGTCAGATGAATATAGGTTTGAGCTCTGGCCCTGCCTGGCACCTCAGAGAGTCTTTCCTTTTCTTCTCATGGCCAAAGCCTAGACACTTTGGGCTCTCATGGGTCTTCTGCAGGGAAGCTTTTCTTAACTTTCCTGAGAAGGGCAAATGAATCTCTCTGAGACTCAGTTTTCTCATCTATAAAATAGGGGCCATACTACTGATGCCATCTGACATAGTTGTGAAGGTTAAGTGAGACAGTGAGTACAGAACTACCCATTATAGGCATTCAAAGGTCTCCAATTTTATTGTTATTATGCATCTAACAACTTTGGACACTTAACTCCTGTGGTGAATTACTTTGCTATTATCTCTATCTTGAAAGTACTGTTGGAGAAACAATTATGAAACATATTTGTCTACTTCTGTTTATGAAGACACAATGTCACATGGCAAATTATCAATATTTACAGAGCTCTAAAATGTTCTGAAAGGTGGAAGAGAAAGAAACAGTATTCAAGAGTCTTGTCCCAAGGTGTTATGGGGGAGACAAGGTAATAATTGAGAACTATATATAAAAATAAGTACAAATGATTACATGACGCAATTAAATCTGATGGGATGGATGGACTTGCTTATGTTAGGGAAGGGTGTCTAGGTACATTGGATTCAAAAGCGGAGGAAAAATCTACTTTGGAGGAGTCTTTGTGAGTGGAAGGGAAATCCTAAAGTTAGGGTTGGTCTCCTTCTCAAAAAAAGGAAGTTGTTGCTTTAGGAGGGTTGACTAAATACCCTGACAACACTCACTTGACTAAAAATATCTCTTCCATGGGCTTGAAGTCCTAAAGCCAGAACCAGAAGCATAGCTTGTTCCTGCTGCACACCGTTCCGTGTTCCACCTCCGGAATCTTGCCCAGGCTTATCCTTCCTCAGGAATGTCCTTGTTTGCCTTCTTCACCTGCTTACTCCCACTTATTTTACACCATGCCAGGAGTCAGGGCTTTAGAGGGTCTTTCTCAGCCTCTTCCTTTACTTCACCATTGGGGTAGGGCCTCAGTGACGTTTTCCCATTGTATCCTGCACACGTTCCCATCACAGCATTCATCATACTGTTCATATCCACTGACTTCTCTGGGCTCCAAGCACCACAAGGGTAGAGACTCTCTTAATCTTCTCTGTAACCTCAGCACAGTGGCCAGCACATGTGTATGCTTAAGAAATAATAAATACAATAAATGTGTAGCTGGGTGCAGTGGCTCTTGCCTATAATCCCAGCATTTTGGGAGACAGAGGCAGGAGGAGTGCTTGAGCTCAGGAGTTTGAGAGCAGCCTGGGCAACATAGCAGGACCCCATCTCTACTAAAAATAAAAAAAAAATCAGCTAGGCACTGTGGCTCGTGCCTGTAGTCCCAGCTACTTGGGAGGCTGAGGCAGGAGGATCACTTGAGCACAGGAGCACAGGAGTTGAAGGCTGTAGCTATGATTGTGCCACTGTACTCCAGTCTGGGCACAGAGGGAGACCCTGTCTCAAAAAAAAAAAAAAAAAAAGAAAGAAAGAAAGAAAGAATAAATGGGTGATTGAAGTTTTACCTGTTTATTTGTACATTTAAATTTGGACAAGTTACCGAGAAGTGTAGACCAGTAATGTGTTAACACATGAACCTAAACGAGTTATCTGGTTGACTCCTCTATAGGGGCAGGAACAGAGTGGTGGTGAGTTAGTATGGCCCAGCAAGCTGGTTTGGGGGCAGGTAGGCAGAACAGGCTGGCTTTCAGCCCTGGTTGAGAGGCAGGTTTGAAAGAACAAAGGTGAATGGCCTAGATTGTATTATTCTTAGTCTTATTTTCCTAGTACTGCCCTTGGTGAAAAGTGGGAGAAAGCAAGAAATGTTTAGGGAACAGCAATTAGTCTTTTGGATTTTCTTGAGTAGATTGTGGAAACTGAGCAGATGCAAACCATATAGAGGTCAGATGGGCCTGGATGATTGCTGGGGAGCTTTGGAAACACGGCCACGTGACAAGGTTACATGTAGAAATGTCCATCTTACGAATGCATAGTAGTCTGTCCAAGAAAAAGCCATTTGCTATTAGTGGAGTGTTTTGTATATTTGCACAGAGAACTTGCTCATTTATCGAGGTTCTTAAAACACTCATTATTTGCCTAAGAAAGATGCCTTTTCACATAAACAACGGTCTACCTGGTGTCAGAATTTCTCAACAGATAAGACACACTTGTGCTCAGGAAGGAACTTCTGCAGGCAGATAGCATACCAAACTTTTATTGTTAATATGGGAAAAAAGGCATGCATCAGAATAACAGGAAAACCTGCTCTGGTGTGTTTGCACCTGAAGAGGGGGAGGGGATACCATTTTTATCAGGCACACTAAAAGCAGCCGTTCATTCTTGCAAGATGGACTGTTCTAGATTTTGTTGCTTTGTGAAATTTTTGGTACACAATTTAAGTAAGCTTTTGACAGAATTTAAGTAAAATCCAGGATTATTTCAGACAGTAAGAAATGAACAATAACATGTTTATCATTAGAATCAGACTCTCCTTGTTATATTTCATAGGGTTTAGCACTTATCTGTTAATACCCATCTCACTAAATGTCTCTATTCATAACATAGGTTTTTTTTCCCCTGGGTGAAGGGATGGGGAGGAGTGAATCTTTTTCTAATTTTTTTTTCTTCCATCATGTTTATATGAATAAAATTTCACAGACCGACATTTTCTAGAACCTCTGTATTCGCTGAACAATTTCGTTTAAATACAAAGATTTCTAAGTGACATTTTGACTTCTGATTTATATGGAATCTTAATAAGTTATGCCCAATAAACTCTTCAATTATACTGATTAAGAAGTCTGATGAAGTTTTCCTTCTCAAAAGAAAAATAAATATTTTCAATTCTTTTAAAAACATGTTTTTGTGTTTGGCAGTGCCTCAGTCTCATGGCAGTAAAGAGATTAAGTAAAATGCTAACTTGTAGTAACTCTATATTTTTACATTTCTTATCCTAAAAACGAATACAGAGATAATTCCTGGGAAACCTCATTTCCCTGGCAGGTCAATAGCTTACTTTGCTGCTTGTTATTTGCTTTTAACAGTGACAGGGATTTTTCTTCTTCTTCTTTTTTTCCTTTTCTTTAATTCGCAGAGTCAATTAAACTGTTTAACCAAATAGATCTTAATAGTGTTGATAGATTCTTATTATATTCCTGTCATAATTATTTTTTAAAACTGGCAGGAAGCATTCAGTATTCAACATCGTTTACGACCTCAGTGAATGGTCATGTAAATGGACAATTTGCAGAAATTCCAGCTGGGGTTAACCTTAGAACAGGGTTGTTCCAATATAAAGCTGCTGGCTTTCTTTACATTATTACGGATTTCTGTTTGTTTTCTTTTTACTTTTGGGCAGGCTTCCCCTGAGAAGTTTAGATGGACGATTTAAGGGAGGTGTGTTTTCAGGAGGACTTAGTGGTGATATTGGAAAAATCTTAGTGAAATGACAGCCGAGGTCATTATAACATGGCCTTGAGTCTCATAACTCGGGAGGAAGTAGGTAGGAGGTGGTGGCAGAAAGGGAAAGATACTGAGGTGTTTCTAACACGAGCACAGGAATATGTGGCAATAATAGAACATTACTAAAGTTCTCCTCTAGAATGAGTCATTGACAAATATAATTTGAGGCTTTATGCAGCCCCAAGAAAATATCAATTTCTATGATTTTTATAAACTTGCACTTTGGAAAGGTTGGCAAATTGATAGACAATGAATAAACTCATTTAGAATTCAAAGGTGACATTCATATTACGGCCTCAGTTTAGCTAGGTGAGATATTTAGTGACACTTGGATGTCTTTCCAAAGGTCAGATTTGTTAAAACATTATACTAAAACAATCTGAGAGATAACTTTAAGTATTCTAGGCTTAACTAGAAAGCAAATTTTGCATTATAGTTCAGGAATAGAGAGTAACTGCAAACCCAAATCAAGAAGTCTAACCACACTAAAGAAATGAATTTTGTTGTAAAGCTAAAATAATTATATACTATATTCCTTAACTTAATGAGAGAGAAATGTACCTTGGTCTAATAAGCTCCACATTGTTAAATGTCAATGTTAGCATCTCTCTTCATCAGTGTTATCCAAAATTTAATGCTAATATTATTTTACTGAATCTGTGAAGAGATTTTACTATTTTTCTTTTCTTTCTTTCTTTTTATTTTTGGAGGTTGGGGTGTGTGGAGGGATGGTGTTTCAAAGTTTGGTGTTGAGATTGTATGTATTTCCAAAGAGTAATACTGAAATAGTTTGTGAAATTATAACCAGAGTTCTACATCCTCAACTCTTTATATTCAAGAAGTTTTGCCATTTCAAAGAAAGACCAGAAGTTTTTAAAAAATTTTTATGACAGGAATATAATACGACTCTATCAACACTATTAACATCTATTTGATTAAACAGAGACAGACACTTTTTCCCACATGAACTATTTTTTGATAAGTATAAACTATGATAAAATATGGAAAAAGCAAAATTCAGGATACTTTTATAGGTGGACACATGTCAGATATTATATAAAATTAGCTTAAATATTCAAGCACTGTAAAATGAGAGGCAGATAGGATATTGTCTCCAAAAAGGACATAGTGAAAACAACACTTTGAAATGCCAAATAGTCAAATATGGGCATAACTTTTTCATATTAGAGAAATCTTATTGCCTAGACAAATGTAGTAGTAGTGTGTATATTAGTTCTAAGAATTTAGTGACCAAAGTACAGTGCCTTCCCCATCAGGTTCTGATAATAAAAGCTCATATTCTGTGAACATTTTACACTTTTTTCTTTTGAGATGGAGTCTTCCTGTGGTGTCCAGGCTGGAGTAGAGTGGCGCCATCTCGGCTCACTGTAACCTACGCCTCCTGGGTTCAAGCAATTCTCCTGTGTCAGCCTCCTGAGTAGCTGGGATTACAGGCACCTGCCACCACGCCTGGCTAATTTTTGTATTTTTAGTAGACACACTTTCACCATGTTGGCCAGGCTGGTCTCAAACTCCTGACCCCAAGTAATCTGCTGGCCTCGGCTTCCCAAAGTGTTGAGATGACAGGCGTGAGCCACTGCGTCTGGCCTACACTGTTTAATCCTCTGATTTCATGAAGAGTTCTTAACTACCCCCAGCTAATGCTAAAAAGGAGGTGTCCCGGTTCTTACACAGGCACTGCTAATAACGTGGCAACCTGAGCCTGTTCCCAGGCTCAGTTCACAGGAGCCCATGTTCAGTGGTTATTTAATAGCTTTGAAATGCCATTCATCTGTGGCCCATTTCAAGTTTCCCATGATTCTTAGGAAGACCCTGGCTCCATCTTGAAAACGGAAGAAATAAAAACGGCAGACCTATGAAGGTCAAAGGGGAAGATAAAAGCTGTATCGATTGTTGAGATCTGGCGACTTGTTTAAATTTCATCAGACTCACTTCTATGAACTCTCAGGTAAGCACTGTATTGATTTGTAATTTTCCTGCGAACTTTATAAAGCAGAGGAAAATGGCAGACATGGTGAAGTGCTTGGTTAGCGTCTAAGCTGCAGTGTTGGTAATTAGCTCAAGGGTGGGGGGGGCGAGAGAGTCAGGCTGCTTGCTGGAAGTTTGAGTGCAAATTTGACAAGGCAAGGAAAATGGATTGCGCTCCCGTGAGAACTGGTTTAACACTTGAATTCAGAAAACTCTAGAGTTCCTCCTTGTTGAGTACTGCAAATAAAGAGGAGGGTAAGAAAGACGTAATTCTGAAAGGGGGGTCGGAGAGTAAACTGAAGATTTCCATGGAAATAGCCGGGTTTTTTTTTTTTTTTTTAATGACTTTTTAAAGCCACTTTTAAGCTATTGCTTTCAGTTTACTTCAATGCACTCACTGAAGTAAGCTTAGAAAGAAATCTTTGATATGCCAGATCAACCAAAAGTTTTAAAATATCCTTTTGTGTCTCCATTTATAATGCAAATAGTAAGTTGGTGTTTTGGGTTCATTTCACCACGGTCTCTGAAGTGGGTTAACATACACAGAATGAGGAAGTGGAGGGAGTCCCAAAGAGAGCACATCTTTGATAGTTCAATAATAATAAAAAAATGTATTTAGGTCTTTTCTAAATACCTTTCACCTCCTAAGAATATAAAACATGAGAGGAAGATCTAAGAAGAATAAATTGTGGTTGCCCTCTATGTTAGCTGAATGACTAAAGATATCGTATTGTTCTATGAATTATCCACTACTGAAATATTCCTTAAGTCTAGCCTTTATGAGCTCATAAAAAAGACTTTGCTTATGTGTCTAGGAAAGCCAGTATCTTTATATGCTGTCAGAACTGAATTTAACATACTGTTTCAATATAACTTTGAAAACCAGCAGATATTTTGTTATAGAAAGCAAGCTAGGCAAGCACCTTAAACCCATGTTTACATTTTAGTTTTATCAAACATAAACATTTCCTAGTTGGAATAGTTTTAAAAAGTGGTAATCTATGCTTGAGAATGATGGAAAGAGATGGAATTCTGGTTGAAATAGTATTGCCACTGTAGTGTTTTATTCATGAGAACTTCCAATCTTTTTTCATATATACTAAAAAAGCCAAAATTAATTAATGTCAGAAACACAAATGACGATTGGCAATGATCATCCATCCATACTGGGGGAGGGAAGGCTGGGCGTTCTGTGTGGTATAAACTCCAGATTCTGCTTCCCCACTGAACACCTCTGTAAAGCCTCCTGTGCATTTGGAAGCTTCAGAATTTCTTCTGGGCAACTAAAGTCAAATATAATTTTTGACAGATACCAACCCCTCCCTCAATACAACCAAGAGCAATAATGTTTCAGGAAGCTCCAGCTGAAGTGTTAGTAATAACCATCAAATAAACAGAAGTTTTACCATCTTCTGTTTCATGATTGAGCTTTTTTCAAATGTAAACAATTTATAAGGAAAAAAGTGGGCCGTGTCAGATATGAGAAACAGAGAAAAGTTCGGTGGGAAAAATCAGAGGCGTTCTTTGTCAGGAGATAGAGTTAGGACATGCCTATGATTGCACACAGTTTGGGTAGATTCTTGTATTCATCCTTCCTCTCGGGTTATAAGTATCACCTTTTCTTACCCTTTCTTACCTTCCCTTCTCATTCTCTCTTGGGCATGGGCGTGGACCTCTCTTACCTTTGCTTTTCTCTGGGACCTGAGTTGACAGCTGTGTCACACTCGCCTTCTCCTCTTCCCAAACTGCTTCCCCTACCCTTCTCCCAATTGGGCTTGTTGAGGAACCACTGCTCCCCAGGCGCCCTGAGTGCCTCAGTTTTGCCTAGGTACCTCTGGTGTATATTTCTTAGTGGCTATATATTAGGAGCAAAAAAGTCTCCCAGTGACCCCCTTTCATTTGTTGTCTGACTTGAATTAAGCTGTACAACTCTGATGAGAGACAAATCTTTCTTTTTCCACACTGTTGCTCTTTCTGCTGTCTCATTTAACACAGCTGGTATAAAATGCTAGAACTATTTAGCATAACAAGACCTATTTGCAAAAATGATGAGAAAATACCATAAAAAAGGCAAGAAATATATCCCCTATAGGAGATGCTATTGTTACCCTGCTTAGATACCCTTCAGTGGCTGGTACTTGCTTCCCCCACCTCCTGCCCAAGCTGCTTTGAGTGTGGCTGGTGACCTCATAGCTGCCTTCTTCCCTGGAGACTTGTCCTCTGGCCAATGACTGACAGGGATAGGGGTCAAGGTAGGGGGGAGCTGACAAAATGCCAGCCTCTTTACCTCAAGGTAGATGTAATGCTGTGATGTGATTTGTGCTCCAGAACTTCCAGATGTACTGAAGCTAGCCTCCTGCTGAGCTCACACTTGGTCAACATTCTTTCCCTCTCATCTCCTCCCCTTCTCTTTAGAACACTCCCTCAGTAAATGACTTGAACCAAAATTTTTACCTCAGGCCCTGTTTCTAAGGAATCTCACCCAAAGACATATATATATTTTTTAAATTGAAAAGAAAACCTTGGAATTATTTGGCTAAATCTTAATATACGTGAAGTGACCAAAGATGGAATTGGTATTGATCCAAAACGTTAGATTTGGCAAAAATGGCACAAAAACTTAAGATATTTCATAGCAAAACTTAAGAACTAAAGAAATATTATCTTTTGGCTCATTAAAAAGGGAACTACATTTTGAGGAGTTGCAAATATTTAAAATGATATTAGCCTGGAGAAAATCCATGAGTGGGACTGCAGCAATCTCCTTATTACTTACATTATGACTGGTTTTATAGTTTCCAAAGTAAGTTTCAATTTCATGACCCTGAGTCAATCTCATGACAATAATGACAAACAGGGATACTTATTAGCTGCATTTTCCACATACCAAGATTGTGTCCCAGAAGGGTTAAATGGCTTGACCATATCTCACAGTTATTAAGTACCTAGTCCGTAGTTGGTGCTCAAACCCAGGTTTCTGTGAGAAATATGAGGGAAAATTTGCTGATTAATTTAATCCAAATTCTTACCTTTATCATAGATGGAGTTTTCATAATTCTGTTATTAAGTCTATAAAGGTTGCACTTGTGATATACCTACTGACCTAGACTTAATCTTGGTCAAAGTTGTCATTTTCCTATTAAATGTGTGTATTATCCATTGTTACATAACAGATTATCTTAAAACTTAGCAGTTTAAGACAACAAACACTTATTATCTCATAATTTCTGTGGATCCAGAATCAATAGGTAGCTTAAGTGCCTCTATCTCAAGGGCTCTCCACACAGCTACAATCAAGGTGTTGGCCAGGGTTGTGGTCTCATTTAAAGGCTTAGCTGAGGAGAGACTAGCTTCTAGCTCACTTAGTTGTTAGAAGGATTTGATTCCTTGGGAGCTTTTGGACTGCAGGCTCCTTTTCCTCACTGGTTACTGGCCAGAGGCCTTCCTTGGTTCCCTGGCATGTGACTCTTTCCATAGGACAGCTCACAATACAGCAGCTGACATTCTACAGAGTGAGCAGGCGAGGGAAAGAAAAGGTGAGCAAGGTGGAATTCAGAGCATTTCTGTTACTTGATCTTGGAAGTGAGAGCCCATCAATTTTGCTGTATTCTCTTGGTAAGAAGTGAGTCACTAGGTCCAGCCCACACTCAATGGGAGAGTATTACACAGGGACATGCATACCAGGAGCCAGGGTGTCCTGGAAGCCATTTTAGAGGCCGCCTATTGCAGTGTGTCACTTGGCTTCCTCATCTACAGGGCCCTGCAACTTGATCCAACCACTGTTTTCTGTATAAGGAAGCACTGGATTATTTTCAATATGTTAATTTCATGGGTTTAGGCATATGTGCTGTAGTTTAATGCGCTTCTCACTTGTTCTTCCTCCCACCCACTCTTCAATTTCTCTTCTCCTTTTGCTCTTCCTTTCTTGCTTCCTCTGTCCTCCTGCTTCTAACTCTACTCACTTCTCTTTCAAGCTCCCTGTTTTCTCTCTCCTCCCTTCTCATGCTCTCACGGTCACCTTCCTTTCAGAATCCAAATTCTCTGTATCTGTTCCTGCTACCATGGCCCTTGTTGCTCCTCCATCTGCTCACAGGGACCATGGCCAACCAGCAATTTTAGATGCTGGCTCTTAAGTTTCTAAAGAAAATGATTCAATTCAACTCTTGGGTCTAGTCTTTCTACCAAGTTCCTCTAGGAAGATGACACCATGATGAAGTGAGACAAAGTGTTTTTTATAGAACGTTGAAAATCCTGTTTTAGAAGGTGGGGGGAGGATTTTTTTTTCTGTGTTTCTCTATGCATAATGTCAGATCTGAATTATATCTAGTGTTGTGTGTTTTATGTTAAATTACTTTAAAAGATAAGATGATGAGAATGATGATGATGATGCAGGCTAAAGTACACCATCATATCACATATCTAAAATTAGTTTTTTACTCCTGATGGTAGTGACTGCAACCTTTGTCTCTGTTTCCAGTATCTAGAATCATCTGAATGAATGAATGAATGAATGAATGAATGAAGCACTATAGCAGAACTAAGTAGATTGGATAGGTTGGCTATTTTAGCCACTGAAGATAGAGTAGAAATAGTTTTCCCAAATCTTATGTGAAATCCAGGGAACATATTAGTAGTATCTCATTTGTGTTTTTCAGCCATAGAAGATGCTGTCAAAGAAAGAAGACAAATTTGACCCAGCAGAGAGCACATTTCATATGTGGGATTAATGTGTAGTAATTAGCCTGTTTTGGTCTAGGATGACTGATAGCAATTCCATGGCCCATTTTCCTGGTATTAGGCAAAGGTTCTTGGGGCAAAAATGTGATCAGAATATGTTCAGCTTGATGACATGTATATTAAAACTATTGGCACATACCAACCAATTTTATTGCATGACCTATTGCTAGAAAACATCAAAAGTGGAGGTCAAATCATTTGAAGAATAGTTGTTTAGTGAGTTAGAATGAATGAAGTCTTTAGTGAATGCCGGCATCAAATTCTGTCCTAGTTTGTTGCTTGTCATGCCCTATTCTCCATCTGGGATGCCCCAGGCACTCTTTTTGAGGACACTTGACCTACCAGTCGTATTTCAGAAACTACTGATTTGGTGCTTGCTGATTGAGTTTAGACTCCAAGGAGTCCGATTGCTGGATTACATACAGACTAATGACCCATCAGACGCTAAAGGCAAAAGCTTAAAGTGCACTAGTGAATTAAGCCATAGCATTGTCAGAAAGGAAGAATTTATTATGTCATTAAACTTGATTCAATAAGTTTTGCTTCTTTAGATACACTTCACTGAGGGAAAAGTAAGAAATTAATTTGAAACAAGTGTTACCGTTTTTCTTCCACGTTCCCAGGTAAAGGATATTCATGTGAAATTAAGAGACAGAGTATTTCTTTGGGATGAAAAGGGAGCCATTAAAAGGAATAATAAATTGTGAAAACTGGGCATGACTGCCTAGCCAGCCATGTACTTGTAAGTTCAGAGACTGTGTGCTTCAGTTAGTAAACACAGAGGAAAACTAGGCTTGCCTAATTTGATGACACCTTGGGTGAAGTTTTCAGGGCTTTGCATACAATCTCAGAGACTCGTTGATATAAAGATGTCAGCAGTAATCATGGTTGATGCTTAGAATTTAATGTGAAACTTAGAATGGGCACAAAATGGAAATCACAATGGAGGTTTTCTGCTTCAAATTTAGGAATTACAATGATATAAAGAATATTCTCTTAATGTGAAGATTACCATAAGACATAAAAATGTAAGCCATTTGTTGAATCTTTCTACACATACCCCATGGTTGCTTTATAGCAATAGATAAAATGTTTATAAATGGTAACTTGAGGATAATTGAGAAAATTGCCGAGTGTTTGTACCTTTTGTAATTTATCAATCAAAGTACTCTGACAATCCTCTCAGGCATTCTAAAATGAATCTCAGTGTTATTGAAGTAAGTGGTTAAAAAAAAAAAAAAATAAAAATACATCATATCTGTAGTGTCAGTTCTAATAATGGAGGGACTTTTAGTATTTATATTCTAGGGAATAAAATATACTTTCTGTTAGTAAGTATTATGCAGTGGGATTACAGAACAGATACTGGTCATTGTTTTAACTGAATACATTCCATAGTATATGACTTACATCAAAAGAAAACGAACTACAAGCGAGGTCTGTGTCCAAGGGACTATTTGAGTTTTATTAGAATTCTGTCCTATCACAGGATATGCAATATTCTGTGGTCTAGATGAACATAGAAACAATAAGCAAAGCAGATTTTTTTTTCTTTCATTGACTCCTAAAAGGTGATGGTTTTTTTACAATTTTACAAAGTAAGGATTTTAAAGTCCATCTGATTTGGAATTTTCTCTCTTTTTCCTTCTTTCCTGCCTCCCTCTCACTCCGTTTTCCTTCCTCCCTCCCACTCTCTTTCCTCCCGCCCCTTGCTTTCTCTCTCATGATGGAGTCACAAAGGTTATTTTTATTTTATTAGTAAAATTATTTTAATCTTGGACCATTACCAAGAATAACAGCCAAAACATCTCCCCTTCTAGTTATTCAATATGCTTAGTAATGCAAAGAATATATATAATATTAGCTTTTCCTTAGGATGTTCCCAAATTTAAGGTAAGACATACTTTGGGAGGAAAGAAAAGCTGAGGCAGAAAATTTGTCTGCTCTTGGTAGAGCTCCAGTCTCCTCAAAAGATACTCCTTCACCTTCTCCCCTACCCCCCGTCCCATGCCATGATTCCAGGATGAACATCTGGCTTGATTTCTGTGTCAGCTGCTGCTTTGCCAAGAATAGAAGGTTATAAAACGAGGTTACAGACCAAAGTTACCATGGCTGCCCACAGAGATTTCCTAAAGAACCACTAGGGCCTACTAGGGAGTGTCAAAAAGGAAAACAATTTCCACTCAAAAATACCATTTAAACATCTTCATGTATTAGATAAACTAGGTTTTAATTCATATGTTTACACTTGTGGTCTTTATACCTACCTCATTGAATTTATTGTGGGGGTTAATTGCATAAATACATATAAGCTCTTAGAAGAGTGCAGGGAAAAACACTCTATATTTTCTTTCTTCCTTCCTTCCCTTCTCCTTCACCCCTTCCCTCCCTTCCTTCCTTTTTTCTAAGTTCAGTGCTTCTCAAATTTTAATATTCATAAGACTGATCTGGGGATCTTGTTAAAATGCAGATATTAAGCCAGTAGGTCTGGGGTGGGCTCCGAGATGCTGGGTTTCTAACAAGCACCTGGGAGACCTCACCCATGAATGGCAACCATTTAGGTAGTGACTTACCTGGTGGTTTAGTTTACAACAGTGTCATTAAGTCTGTAAGGTTATAGTTCTGATTGGGTCATGGTTGTCTTATACTAATGGTCTAGAGGCCTATGTATGAAAAGTTACATAATATTATTTTATATGTTTCTTGAGCATAAACTCATTTGCAATCTTAAGGATTATTTGATGCAGCATAAGAATAACTGTAATGTGTAATCCATGATCTAAAGTCTACCCCATAACCCCACCATCCCTCCAGGTGATTCTTATTATCCTTTGGGAACCATTGAGGTACTTGGGAGAAATGGGTGCTTTGTAAGAGTAAAAATTTGTTTTGTAAATTCAAAAACCATATTTGGTTTTGGCAAATTCTGATTTTATTAAAAGAAAGTGTTCACAATGAAGGCTAATTGGTACCTCTCTGAGAAACCTCTTAAGGATTTTACTGCAGGGAAGGTATTTAGTGAGATCCAGGTGCTCTCCCTGATCAGCAATAGGTAGCTGCAGGAACATTGATTGCTCTGTTATTCATCCTGGCACAAGCTGTGACTTGCCAACCAGTGTTGCCTATATTGTTTATTTCAGGTACTCAGTTGTGAATATTATGCACAAGGCTTTTCTCTCTACAAGATTTTCATCCGTTTTTCTTACTGTGTTGCACATATCCTTAGATATCAGTAGGAACTTATCACTCTGATTTAGCATCTTTTCTTGCATTGTAGTTTCTGTTTCACTTGATTCTCTGTAGCCCCAGCTTGATTGTACTGGTTGCTAATATAGGGACAACTTAATTTGGAAAAGCAAACCAAATAAAACTTGTGAAACAACGGCATTTTTTGGTCTGATCCTGCGTCTCTAATGATCAATGACTATAGAGAAAATCCAGGTGGAAATTAAGATTTTAGAATGATTCCCTTCTGGAAAAACAAACAAACAAGCATTGCAAAGATAAAGATAAAAAAAAAAATCCAGCAGCATTACTACCTTTTTCCTGAGTGTCATATCCTTAAATTTACCTTAAATATATTACTCTATGACCAGCTCCCCCCCACCAGCTAATTATTTCAAATGACAATGATAGAGATATAGATTTTCCTATCACCTGTGTATTTTTCACTATGCTAACAGCTTATTATCCCGGGATGTGGATCAAATATAATCAGAAGATTGTCTTAAATAAGGAAGCAGCTACAATGCATATGTCTCATGCATGTAATAAACTTACGTAACTCATTCATTGACAGCAACCATAGACCTTCACTCATTAAAAGTTTAGTTTTCTAGTTTGGGTATCTGGTTTCCTGGCTAACATTATCTTAGAAGCAACAAGTTGAAAGAGAATGAAGATTGCTTTTAGAGTAGCTTGCTTTATGAGTAACATGGCAGCTTCTGGAAAGGGAGAAGGTTTTTTTGAAAAGCCTGCAAAAAGACACAAAAATGGAAAAAGAAGTTGTAATCTTAAGTATTTGCTCTGGAGGCAAATGGCTGGCTATATATCGGGGCTATATTACAATACAGTTCAATCATTAATGGCCATAATAGTGGTCTAGAATAATTAAGACAGGCTAAACTTGTCTATGATTTATTCCTATTTTGGGAACTAGGACATTTACTATATAGTCTTAAAACATTTCTATGCAAATTATTTTTAAAATGTGATAGAGGGTTTATTTTTTAAAGAAATAGATCTTTTTTTGATGCTGCCAGATAAATCAAGCATTCATGTGTTTTTATTTTTTTTCAGTCTAAAGAAAGAATAGATTATGAGTGAAAGAAAGAGGGTTAGAAGTTTCAGTTCCATGAGTGTTTCAATTTTCTATTTATATTCAAACTTTTGTGGAAAAGTAAATCTTATTCTTATCTTGGGAATGGAGTAAAATGGAATTAGGGAGGAATTCTGACGCAAAGTTGGAGTTTTCTTTTTTTTTTTTCTTTTTTTTTTTTTTTTTGAGACGGAGTCTCGCTGTGTCTCCCAGGCTGGAGTGCAGTGGCCTGATCTCGGCTCACTGCAAACTCCGCCTCCCGGGTTCACGCCATTCTCCCGCCTCAGCCTCCCAGTAGCTGAGACTACAGGCGCCCGCAACCACGCCCGGCTAGTTTTTTGTATTTTTAGTAGAGACGGGGTTTCACCATGTTAGCCAGGATAGTCTCGATCTCCTGACCTCGTGATCCACCCGCCTCGGCCTCCCAAAGTGCTGGGATTACAGGCTTGAGCCACTGCGCCCGGCCAAAGTTGGAGTTTTCAAACTCCACACATCAGCAAACCTGACAGGATTTGTGAGTTAATATTTATCCTGCACCTTGATACCTTCAGATGAAAAGTACTACGCAAATAGCAAGCCCTGTAGACTCTGTGGAATTTTCAATACTTACAGTTTTCTAGCAGGAAACCACCCAAGGGCTTGTTGGAGAGGCGGCGGCTTGTGCAGAATCACAACAGCACTGGTTTATGCTGGTGACAGTTCTTACCTGTTTTCTTTCGCAGACTATAGCTGAAGTTTTACATCACCAGTGATGTAAACTATTTTTTCCCTTCAGAATATTTTGGCAGAAACTTTAGGTATGAGTAGCCTGAGTAAAAAATTGTTTGTAGTAAAGTTCCATGAATTCTGTAAATAGAGTCTATACCACCTGGCATTGGTTACATAAAACTCAAGGTTTGGTCTTGCTGCTAGTGCCTGACTCTAGCAGTAGCTGCCTCTCTAAGGTGGGTCTCTGAGATGTGCATCAGGCCTTTCTTTACCTGTCGAGCTCAGGCAAGGGGAGGCTGCTCTAAAGAACCTTTGTGAGCCGGTGGTATTGTGGAAAGAGGTGTTTATTTATTTACATTTTTTTTGTTGTTTAACTGGAAGAGAATCCATAATGTACAAACACAGCTCAGAAGGCAAAACAGTGCAGAAGAAATCTTTCTTCTGCAACAGTTGCATTAGTTATGGTCTATTATATATTTTTAGAAATCCAGCATTTTAATGACCACAGTTCAACAGTTTAGGAAGTAGCCCGTCAAACACTGAAGCAGTGAATTTTGATAGCTGTCTCATAGAAATAGGATGTAGCATTACCCACTTCAGTAAGTAAAAAATAAACTAATAACATTCTTTCTCTCTCTCTCATGCACACACACACACACACACACACACACACAGTCTTACACATTCACAAACATACTGGTTCTTGCCCCAAACTTCACATAGAAAACAAAGTTTAAAATTCTTATGAGAAGGGACTAATTTTTTAAAAGTTAGATTAAGACAATAATGAGCTGATATTAATAAGTAACTGACAAGTTAATAGTGCTTGCCTAGATATAGAGGTTTAAAGACTTTCCCAAAACGTAAATACCAATTCCAACTGTGTCCCTGTTTCAGGCATTGCACCTTTCTCCCCACCCCACCTCAGAAACAGAATTATTTTCTCCTTCAGACAAAAAGAGTTTCCATACATGTGGTCAAAATACAAGAAATAGGTATTGGGAAGCTTCAGGAAACCAGAAAGAATAATTACTGTAAGTATAACAGTTAACCTAATATGTAGTATATGGCAAATACTGCCCCGGTCTCCCCCTCACATCTCCTTGTCCTGTCCCTCACTCCACCTGGAATCATAGACACAAATGCAGAGTATTTTTGTTGTCTTTGCTTTAGGGTACCCACAGATCATGATCCTTTTTCTCACTTCAACTTTTGAAGTGTTTTACTTTCTCCTTGAAGATTTTTTTTTTTCCCCAACACTATTTGCATATAGAGCAGTTGGTCTTTCAGACTGTATTCTATATTGTTGTCTCTGAATCTTTCTAACATTGCAATGCTAGTTGCTGAAGCTTGGAGTTGCCCAGGTGGTAGTTATTAACTGACGTGTCATGGTTCATGGTGAACAAGCTAGGTCAACAAACTTGTTTTTCATCATGGCTGGTTTTAATTTGAAAGGAAGCTTGTTACCTATTTGATAATGCTTCACTGAGGTTCACCTATTTCAGGTAGATTAATAGCTTGTTCAGGGATGAGGAGCCCAGGGGCCCTGTTGTAACCGTGTGCTGTAGGTTCAAGGTTCAAACTTCAGAAAGTATAAAAGTCCTTGTTTGTCTTCTACCTATTTGCCAGTGCATGCCTCAGTGAACTTTTATACTTGGTAACACTTGAACAATCACAGGTTTGGTACCTTATAGTCATATTAGAAGCTGTGTTATATAATTAAGGAAGAGATGTACCCTGTTAGTACTTTCCAGATTGGAAGACTTTTCAATTTTGAAGAACATGGAGTTGGTGGGGGTTTAAAAAATATGCATATATTCCTGATCATTCGCTAGGAAAAAGATTAAACTCTCAGGTGAAATGTTAAATTCCAGACAAATTTATAAACACTATAGGTAAGTATTAGATTGAAGTAAATAGATGAGAAAAGGCTGTTCATGTCTGGGCCAATTCACAATGGTGACAGATCAATAATACCTAAAAGTGAATGTCTATAAAACACATTTATACTACATTTTAAAATTTGTAGTAAATTATTTACTGAAAAATTTTCTTCTTTTTAGAAAGGGGAGTTTTATCACATTTGTTTCCTTTAAGTCATTGATGCAATAGATCAGTGGGCATGAAAGGCATATCAACTGGCTCTATCCATCTGAAGAAGAAAAAAATTCAACCTTGTAATGTGATCCTTATGAATCTCAATGCAGCTGAAGTTCCCACTCAGATTTTGCTCCTGAAGCATTTAAATTCAACTCTACTATTTGAAGATTAGACCACAATGGAAATATGATGTCTCTGTACTGAGAGCAGGTTGGCAGTCTTTTAAATTGATAGATTTCTAAAGAAACTCTCCATTTAAAATAAGGATCTGATATTTGGATCTCCTAACCAGTCTGAAATGTAGTTTACCTACATAGATTGGCTATCTAGGAGCTTGTAAACAAATTCATAAATTTGTCATGCTGATTATAGTGTTGGCAAACACAATGGCTGATCATGTTATAAATGTTTATCAACACCCGCACTCACCCACCTGCTAAGAGGTGCTACGCTTTAATGAAATTGTTTGAATATCAAGGCTGGTTGCTAAGATACAATGTTCTTGTTACCAGGGATGTGATGCTTGCAGATTTCTGTTATCAAATAATGATTAGAGATGTGCTAACCTCAAGGTGCTCAGTGCAGTGAAAGGTTTACTGAGCTACAAATTAGTAAACTGTCTGCTTGAGCGGGCACTGGCAGAAGAAACATGTGCCTCATCCATACACGACTGGCATTTTAAAAGAAGACAAGAGAGGACAGGGAGTGCGGCCATAAACGATGGGTCCTTGAAAGTTTGCCATGGAAAGGTTTTACCTACTCCATTGCCCAGCATGATGTATCTTTAGCCAGCCGAGGAATTTGTTGAAATCTATTGCCAACAACTCCTTTCTTATGAAAATCTGTTCTTCACATTTCTGTTAATTGGTTGTTATGGAATTATTAACATTAAACACATCACATCTTTTTGTGAGAAATAAAAGTAAATAAAAGTGTAATCCCACAGACTGGAAATGTATTTTAACACAAACACATTTTCAGAGATGACACCAGGTTTAAGTGACCTATTGGTATAACTGTCATCTTTTGTGTGATGAATTCTGCCAATAGTGATCATAAAATGTCATGTAATATTTTGTGTTGAGAATTTAGTCTTCCAGAATATTTAATATGATATCAAATATCAATATGTGAGTATTGAAATGTTTCTTTTTGTTTTCATCTTATCTCAAATAGTACAGTGGTGATGACTGAAGACATATTACCACATTGGTCTGATAGTTTATCTCATTGAATTAGGACCTGAATTGCACTATTAGACTTATACTGGGAGACTTTGAACACAACACTTTCACACTGAAAAAATCTATGTGATTTTTTGACAGTCCCTGTAATTCCTGAGTGTTCTACTCATAAACAGTAATATTTCAGAAATGTGTGGATAGCTCCACTTCTAGTGTCATGTATAACTTTTGTTACTTTGTAAGAAATTTCAATTATTAGGATCACAGATCTAATGGATAGTAAATTGACTCTTGAAAGTTCCACTAATAAAAATGGAAATCATAGGTATATTTCAAAAAAAGGTTTTAAAATAAAATGATTGCAGCTGTAACATGTGGCCTTCCAGTAGATCATGAATCCCGGGAGGAGCGGAGACTGAGTCTGTTTTTGCTCACCACTGTCTGGTCATTCCCCAGAAGAATGCCTGCACAAAAGAGATGTCCTGTGAATGACTGAATGACAACTACCTCTAGGAAAATTTCACTGATATCCATAGCAGATACTTGGGAGTTTTGTCAGTTAAACTTTCCTGCCTTCTTTATAGAGTATGAAAAGATCTGCAGGAAAATATGACACTATTTTATCTTTATGAAATAGATTTTATGTATGTCAATTTTACAGATAAGGAAATTGAAAGAATAAGCTAATGAAATTCGCAATGTCACACAACCAAAGTGAGGCAAAGCCGGGTACAAAACTCAGGTATTTTGCAAGCCTAGTCCTGTTTTCAGGAACCCCACCTGTCTTTCTGCTATTGTCAGAGCTGAGTGGAGAAGATAGGGCTAACGAGTATGTAGCCATGGATGAGAACACATTCAGCAAATATTGTGTATCTACTTGGTATCAAACATATAGGTAGTCATGTGAAGGTTAGAAAGAAATAATTTATAAAGTCTTTGTCCATAAGAAGTTTTCAGTTTATTTGTGGAGATATCATAGGTTGACAAAAAAGAACCAGTGGACCAAATATGAGTGCCAGGGAAAATATGTTTAGCCTGAACTCAATGTGGGTGAGGTTAGGTGAAACCAGTTTAAAGGATAGGTATTTGGTTGAAAGATGGTGGCTCTGTTACCAGTGAGATCTAGCTTTGAATTCTTGTTCTGCCACACACTGGCTACTGTAAATTCAGCCAAATTTCTTAACCCCTGAAAGCTTTTCTCTTTTTGTTATAGTTTTCTCATGGATCACATTAGGTCAGGCAGGTAATGTGCTTCACACATAGTAAGCAGTCAATACATGTAGTTCATTTCTAAGACATACTTGTTTTGCCCTACAGAATTGAGCTTTCTTACACTTTCTCTAGCCCCAAAATGACTTCTGAAGCTTAAATTTCTCCTCTTTAATTAGATGCTTCATTTGTTTTTATACTGTCCAAATTTGAGTTCGATGGAACAGATTCATATTTATTGATGAATACAAAAGAGACATTGTAAAAATATTCCCATGTTCTTATCATATGACATTTGCACTTCAAATAGATTTATGAGCTAGCGCGTGGTTAATTATAGCTGTGCAGAGATGGATATGTAAGCATTGCCTGGGCGGGTTTGTGTTGTCGTGGTGGGAGTGACCAGAGCTGGGTGGGGTTATCTGAAGAGACTTGTTCTTTGCCTACTCCTGGAACACTTCTGAGGCTTTAATGAGAAGCTAGATCTAAATGTCAGCAGTGGATCCAAAGTCAAGATAATTCAAGTTACAATGTGACACCCTATTTCAAGGAAGAAGGAGTAAGCAAAACAACCCAACAAACATCTTAAAGTTTTCAGGACTGTTGTGCTTGCCAGTGATGCCACATGTACTGACTTTTCTTGGAAATTAACCATTGTTGATTTTAGCAGCACATTTCTCTACTTTCTCTGATTTCTTGTTTTACAATAATTCAATGGTGTTTTCTTTCTTCTGGGCCTTCTCAGTGCTGTACTTGCAGAGTATTTTATCTTTTGTCTAAATAAGAACACTAAATATTTGGCCCACTGGCTCAGAAGCCAGTTTATCTAAGCCAGAAATTGTCTCTACTGTCTAATTTTTAAGGCTATATTTTAAAATGCTTCTTATTCACTAGTGAGAAAATTACAAAATGCACTATTAAAAAAACATGAGGTTTGCGCCACTTAGAGAATGTATTCTATGCACCAAAACACCCATTGTTCATATTTAGAGATGCCCCTAAATATAGATGTACTGAACTACCTACATATAATTCAGATCATGTCAAAGCACAAACCCCTCTCAGTGTGGGGTAGTGTGGGCATTTTGTTATCTACAGCAGCTGTTGCCTCTTTTTGAGGGTGAAAAACCTACTCCTGTTTAAATTTATGTTGCATTGAGCAAGTTGTATTGCTTGCGATTATATGTGGCTCAGCTGTGTCACGTGGCATGACCTGCTATAACCTGCCTTAATGCAGTCCACATGTTGTACTGAATGACACACATTAAAACATTCCACTTCTCCACGGAACTGTGTGAGCAGGTGATTTCTCTAAATGGCAGACACTCGCATGCTTGTATTTTAAACCTCCACCAGTTTAGCTAAAAATATCTTCAAAAGCCCACCCAAAACATTTCCCATGGTTATTTTTGCAAATCGTTGGGTGACTTACAAAGAGCAGGGAGGGATGCATAAGAGGAAGTTTTAAATTATTTACATAATTTGATAGAACGGTGCCTCCTTTAAAAAATCTACTTTGTGGAAGTCACAAAAAAGAACTTTACTTCACATAATAAGAGTCCTAGAGAGGGGACCCAGTCATATGATTATTAGCTTGCTGCTGCTTGGATTCTAGCAAGTTGATGATTATATGTCTCATCAAGCTAAACGTAAAAATAATGAAAAGTTACTCTGTCCCAGCAAACAACCCTCATAGGAATGCACACTATTTTTACCAATATTTTTATCCCTCGTGTGTGAGAACAGAGGGCACCATTTGTCCTGAATTCACCTTGAAGTGTTTGGTCAACAGTGATGAAATTTTGTATTGAGCCACTGGTTCATTCAGTGACCAAAGGAACACATTGGTAGCACCATTTGGAGCAGAATTCTTCTTATTAAGCAAACTAACCTAAACGAGATCTAACATATATATATAGTCCTGGTTTCTCCGGCATCATGCTCTTACCAAGTGAGGCATTTAGCCAGTTGTATGGCATGGAAAAGAGATCTGAGCACAGTGAGCAAGCACAAGTCTGGGAGTTGAGCATACTGCTCAAATCCCAGTTGTAGTTCCAGCATGTACTAGCTGGGCAACCTAGTGCAAATCACTTAACCTCTCTGAGCTTTCTCCTCATCTAAAAAATGAAACAATAACATTATGCATACTGTGGGATGGCTGTAAAGAGGAAGTTAGCTCAATTATGTGAAGTGCCCTGTAGAATGCTTGATATATAGGAGGCATTCAAAGCAAGTGAGTTGCCATTAGCTTTGTTAAGTTCAAATACAGAAAGATTAAACCAACAACTACTCTTAAGTAATCTGAGTAAGATAAATCTACACATTTACAAGAAACTCTAAGATCTCCTTTGTTTCTTTTTTTCTAGACATGTTTGAGGCCCCAGTGTATCGTTTAAGTCAATTCTTCTGGGCACTTATTTTCTGAGAAATCTTGTTTTGGGTTTTAGAGCTTTTGTTTCCATTTTCCTTTATTTTTATCTAAGTATTTGAGAATGTGAAAGACCAGAAGACAAAGTGTCACAGCAAAGAGAAGAAATAAAACATTTGCTTACTTGAGACATTAATTTTCATGATGTAATGTATACAGTTTTAGCCCAGTGTTGCCAAGATCTCCAATACTGTTTGGCTCACTGAAGAAAAAAATACGAGGTTAATTGAGCCTATTAAGAAAGGTAATTATTTCTCCGTAGAGTACCTATTAATGATTAATTATCATTCGGAAAGTGCGTTTGTACCAAGATATGTCCATATTAGGTGGGGCATAGATGTAACATAGCAAAAACACAAATCTAGTGGGTTGGATTTGGTTGATAGTTAACATAAAGTTGAATGGGAAAATGGCTACTGTATTGGAAAATTTACTCTTTGCCCCTAGAAAAAAGATATAACTAACTTAACAGTTACGGTTCTTTCCTTCAAATAAGAATATAAGAATAAAGGTGATATGGAATATTTTTCAGTCATTTCTGAGGCTGTAACTTTATCATTATTATGAACCATTATTTTCTCATGTGCGGATGAAGTTCACATTTTCCCCGCTCTTAGTAGTTTTCTTTTTTTTTCCCTTTGACTTTTGGGGGATTTTTCTCAAGTTAAATATAAGGTTTTTCTGCTTTCTCTCCATATTTACATTTTCTTTGAGCTCCTTTTTTTTTTTTTTTTTAACCTTTTATATAGTATGTTCTAGAAACAAAATAGTTTACTGCACTTCATCTAATTTGACAAAATAGGAACTAAGCAGCTGGCTTGGTAGCTGATTCATAGTAGATGTTCAGTAACTTCATATTGAGTGGATGAATGGATGAGAAAATGAAGCAATGAATTAAGGAAAGCAGTATGAAAGAAAAATATGGTTTGTAATGAATGCTGTATGCCATTGTAATTATTGTATTTCTCACAGTTATTGTTATGCTGCTTTTTGAGTTTTTCTTGTGACATGCAGCCTTCCATTAATGTATACATTTCCTAGATTAATAATAAACCTGATAAAAGCCTTTACTTAAAAAATGTGAATTTGGCTGGGCACGGGAGCTCACTCCTGTAATCCCAGCACTCTGGGAAGCCGAGGAGAGTGGGTCGCTTGAGCCCAGGAGTTCAAGACCAGCGTGGGCAACATGGTGAAACCCTGTTTCTATAAAAAATTAGCTGGTCCAGCACTTTGGGAGGCCAAAGCGGGAGGATCATGCGGTCAGGAGTTCGAGACCAGCCTGGCTAACATGGTGAAACCCTGTCTCTACTAAAAGTATAAAAATCAGCTGGATATGGTGGCAGAAGGCTGTAATCCCACCTACATGGGAGGCTGAGGCAGGAAAATTGCTTGAACCCGGGAGGCGGAGGTTGCAGTGAGCCATGATCACACCACTGCACTCCAGCCTGGGCAGACAGGGCAAGACTCCATCTCGGGTGCGGGGGGGAGGGGGGTAGAAATTGGCTGGGCATGGTGGTGCGTGCCTGTAGTCCCAGCTACCTAGGAGGCTGAGGTGGGAGGATCACCCAGGAGCCCAGGAGATCCAGTCTGCAGTGAGCCATGATAGTACTACTGCATTGCAGATGGAGCAAGACCCTGTCTCAAAACAAACAAACAAAACAAGAAGGAAAAGGAAAGACAGGATGGTTGGTGAGATGAAAGTAACTGGTCTGAGTTTTACATGTAAACATGTTATTTTACTCCTGGAATGTTATGCACAGGTGGTAGTCTGGGTTTCATAATAGGGAACACTACGATTTTCACTAATAAATCACCTTTACAGAAGCACATATGTTAAATGTATGAGGGTAGAAGGTTGGCAGTTTGGTTTGGAAAACTGGCTATAATTTGAAAAGAGCTTCCTGTTAATGTCTATGTTTTATATAATACATCTACTAGACCTTATCAATGAAGTGGAAGACACAGAGGGGAGAATTGTTTCTGAATGGGGAAACTCTGGTAAACCTGGCTACCAAAGTGCATGACTACAATTATAATTTCTTTTTGTCAGGAATGCAATTTAAAATAAATAAGGATAAACATTCTGTTTATGTATCATCTAGTCTGAGCCCTTTCTTTTACAGGTGAGGAGAGTGAGATGTAAGGAAGTTCTGTTACTTGCCCAAAATAGCACTAATAGTTTATGGCATAAAATGTCAACTGAGGTCTCCTCATTCCCAGTCCATTGCAATTTTCAGCACATGACATTTCCTCTCAGCTTATTATGAAATAGTCAAATGATAGCATTTTCAATAGCAAGGTAGCCTTTGTGCTATACTTATTACCTGTCAACACTGAGGAGGAGGAGGACTGGGAAATTCAAGGAAAACTAAAAAGAATTTATAATGTGACTGAGATTGAAATAATACTCCAGTTAGAAAGCAGTACAAGAAAGGACATACCCCAAACTAACTTACGCTCACAGAAACCAAATTGTGCAATTCACATTGAGAAAGGAAAGGGCTGGTGGGGAAGTGAGACTTAATGTAGAAAATGGCTTTTGAAGGGACGGTAATGTTTGCATAGTTGGGGAGGAAGAAGGATATCCAATTAGGGGGAAAAACCTGATGTGAAAGTATGTATACTGTCAATGGGCCTATTGCACTACTGGCTGGGCAGTAGCCAGGGGTTTGGAAAAAGGAAGACTGGTTTTGATGCGTAGAGACAAGTGAGATTGAACTATATGGTGTGTTGGGAAGATCACAGACTTCAGAGCCAGATACACCTGAATTTAAAGCTGCATCTATCATTTAACAATTTGGCAACTTTGCACAAGTTACTAAACACTCTGAGCTTTGGTTTCCTCTTCTGTATAATGAACATGATACCCACAGAGCTGTGTCAAGATAACGTATGAAGTGTTCAGAGGGCCTCCCGCATAATAGAGATACAGTAAACATGCCTCTTTACCTTCTGCCTTCCATTGGTTTCTCTCTAATGCATGGCATACAATTCTAAGAAATATATATCAAATGTGAAGTATATATCAAATAATGTATGTGAGATATATTAACAAATATATATCAACTGTATAACATGAGACAGTCACTATATTGGTGCTGGGACTATTACAGAAACAGTGCAGAGAACTGTCCAAGATCAAAAGTATATTCTGTAGCGGCACTAAAGAGTGAGAATGACTGGGCCATCTAGCTAGAAGTATACAAGCTTCACCAAGTTAATTTTTGGTCCAAAGAACTAGACTAAGTGTTGTGGAGAGAGATGTTTGATTGATCTTTTATTTTAGCCAAAAATTATTTGCAGAGCATGACACAAGTACTTAGCCAAGATCTATCTGCAGAGCATGCCATAAGTACTACATTATGTATCCAGAAGGTGAAATTTAATGATTCCAAGTACATGGATTACTTTTATAGAATAGTCAGCTTTATGAGCACTTAACGTCTATGAAGTATATGTATGAGTATTCTGTGGTTGATATGCTAATTCTTGCTTCTTGCTAATTGGAAAAGTGTGCATAAGGACATATGAATTGTGGGAAGGGTCCTATTTACTCTCAAACTTTAAGGAACTTGTATAGAAAAACATTGATTCGATTCAAATGGATTATGGTAATGGGAACAATTTTGGGTGAATTTGGGTTTCCATAACTCCACAAATTAGCCCAGTCTCTCTTTTTTGGCTGATCAATATCAGTCTGTATTTTACTGTCAACACCAATTCTGTGGGGACAATCACTGCAAGCACGCATTGGCCACATCATACATAATTAGATGACAGTTTAAAGATTTTAAATGACACCTGTGACTTGTTGATATATATAAAACAGTTTTCCCATGGATCGTGAAAATAGTAGGTTTTAGGTACTTTTGCTCATTCTTATCCATGGATGTAAACCTAGGATTTTTTATAAACCAGGGGCTATTATAGAATCCTCCCCCTATTTGGAATAATGAAAATAGTTGAACGAACATCATCAAATAGGTATCAATGCAATTCTGCCAAACTGACATCTTATATCAAAAGGCCCACGTTTAATAAAGGCATAAATGCAACTTACTTAAAAAATATGAGAATTAAGCATTGTAAGAAAAGTATATCAAAACAAGTAAGAATAATTTCAGTTTAGAAAATCTTAACATGGTAAGTTTTTTTTGTCCCTATAATTCAGTTTTCCCAACATTTTCTGCAACACATGAGTCCCCGAGGGTGAGACATGCTTGTCTGGAGTTCTTTTGGTTCTGTTCTGTGTATACATATCCCTTCGTTTCCAGAAGTTACAATGTGATTCTGTGTTTGATAATCTGGTATAATAGGCATTGTTGTGGTAAAGAGCTTTCCCTTTATGGAAAGTAATGAGACCACATTTGTTCCTTTTTCACTTTTTCATTTCGACGATGTAAATGCAGGTGGTGCCTGGTGTTCTTGGGGCCATCTCCCTCAGACTTTATATGTTGAAGAAGTCATGTCGGATTTCAGTGTCAACTTTTCAATTTTATTCAAATATTTTGACATTCAGGCACATGGCAGATATATCTTGTCTTTGTAGAGGTTTTTTAAATTAGGGAAGAGGTGAACTGATGAGAAAAAGTGTCAAGAAAAAATATGTTAATAGATGAAATATTGAAATTTATACTTTTTTCTTTTAAGATTGTGCATGGTGATAATTCCTGATCATGAGGCAGAGAAGTCTACCATTTTTTTTGATCGCATACACTTCTTTTTTGCCCACTAGTGTTTTTAAGATACACATTTTTCATGTTTTTTTCTTTTTCTCAAAACCCTCTGTATGTATTTTCTCTTTGCTTTCTAATATATTTTCTACCAGACACCATATGGTTACTTCCCAGACTGTGGGCTTCACAATTTTATTTAGTTTACCTTTACTGCAACATCATTATAATTAAGGAAAAAAAAAAAAAAAAAAAAAAAAAAAACACTAGGGATTTCTTGTGTCCTAGTAAAAGAAGGATCAGCTAGGCTGTGCTGTTTAGCAAAAACCTTCACAGTTCTCATGTGTTAAATTACAAGGTTGGCTGGGTGTGGTGACTCACACCTGTAATCCCAGCACTTTGGGAGGCTGAGGTGGGCGGATCACGAGGTTGGGAGTTCGAGAGTTAGCCTGCTCAATATGGTGCAACCCTGTCTCTACTAAAAATATAAAAATTAGATGGGCATGGTGGCACGCCTGTAGTTCCAGCTACTCGGAGGTTGAGGCAGAAGAATCCCTTGAACCTGGGAGACAGAGGTTGCAGTGAGCTGAGATCATGCCACCGCCCTCCAGCCTGGGTGACAGAGCAAGAATCTGTCTCAAAAAAGAAAAAAAAAAAAAAAAGAAAAAAACAAGGTTTTGTTGTCACTTATGCTCCTTGCCAGTCATAGATCAGCAGAGGTGTTCTGCTCATTGTAATCACTCAGGATCCCATAATCATCTTGAACATTTTCAGGCTTCCTACAAGAGGGAAAAAGAGAGTTCTGAGAGGCTCTGAACTAGAAATTATATGGGCCACCCTATAAGTGGCACAGCTCATATTTACAACACATTACACAGAACTACTCACATATTCCTGTATAACTCAGGAGAGCCCGGAAGTACAGTTCCACCATGTGCTTGGATTGGGGTGTACTGGAACTGCATGAAGTTCTATAGCAGGGAGATTGCTGTGGTACCTTGATGTTACTTAGAGGTCCTGAGTCTCAGGTAGAAGCATAGCAAGAAGCTTGGCTCTGTTCAGCAGCTCTGAAGATGACTGGCATCTGGTAGAGTCTGCCCTATAGCCAGTGAATCTCTACCATGCCTTATACTTGTGATTTGGACTCCAAGCATGCAGCACTGTTTTTAGTGGAGACAGATGTTAAACATAGGCTTTTGAGCTAGAGAGTCCTGGATTTGAAGCTTTAGATCTACCATTTACTGTCCATGTCTTCTTTGGAGGGTTATCTAATTCTCTGAATATTAATTTATTCATCTTTAAATTGGGGATAATTATAGTATCAGTAAATATCATGTTTATTGTTCACTCCTTTACCCACATTGACAAAAGTGTAAGCTTTATGAAGGCAGGGATTTTTGTCTATTTTTGCCACTGATTAATTGCTAAGTTATTAGAACATTGTCTAATATATAAAAGGTGCTTAATTTTTGCTGAATAAATAAAAGCAGAGGATTTTTATAAGCATTGAATGAGGTCATATATCTGAAATCCATTACAGTGACTGGTACATATTTAGGAATCAATAGATGGTAACTATTATTTTTTTTTACAATTCCAGAAGAAAATGAAGAGATAGGTTGAGGTTTGCAGATAATAGGAGAAATCTTTCCTAGGTCTGTTTATAGCAAGATATATTGCAGGGAAGAGCCAAAGTTAAGTAAACTGTGTGATGTGTTTGGAGCTCCAATTTGATTTCAAATTCAAGAAATATATTTGTATCCTAGAGAAATTCCAGAAATCTGGGACATTCTTGTGACTGGCATTGTTTTGCAACTGTCCGGCATAATTTTGTTGCTTTTCTTGGTGTTAAGACAAACTGGAATAGAGTCGCATCCAGTTGAGACTTCTCCGAGGGCCATGGGGTTGACATCTGTAGTTTCAGGTTTGATAACTCCTTCTTAAATCATCTGACCATCCATCTATCCATCCATTGAATTCAATATTCAACAAATATTTATCGAATACCTACATTGTTCCATGGAGTGAAGCTTTCCTCCAAAGTTTCTTCTGATTGTGATTTCATTTTCTGATAGGATAACAGAGATTTTAACTTTAGTATTTGAAGTAATGACAAAGATTCATAGTTCAGATTACCACAGAACCCTTTTGGCAACCCAAGTGTCCTATTATATGACAGTGCATTCTTTCCCATAGAATGATTATATATTTTGTACAGCTTTGTGGGTGAACTAAACTGAACTAGAAATCCAGTGAATTTTCTAGCAGATTGAGTGATTATGGTGCTCACCCTCCTGTTGTCATCACCTGTGGATAAGGGCTCTGGCCTGATTAGCACCACCACTAAATTTTTGGTGCTAAGTGTAGTTAAATGTCATATCAAGGGTTTAAAACTTGAGAAATTTTAGGGACACATTTTTATTTTGAATATTTGTAAATGGTTCAGCATAAATACAAAAAAATTTCTCTGCTGTATTTATGATACTTCTCTGTTGAGAAACAATAATCTTTCTGCCTCTTAATCTAAATTGAACTGCAGTGTACCAATAAAACAAGTCACAACATAGAAAGTAAATTTTCTCTGTATAAATAATTAACTCTCTAAGATTTATTGGCCTTTCTCTATTTCCCCTTTTCTCTGAGTGGTGTAATCCAAATAAAATGTTGCATTTATTCTCATCTGATAAAATATTCATAAAAGAAACCACTACCTTTGAATTTGGATTAAGAAACTATGAAGAAAACATGGTTATGAAAGTTGACCCGTGCGGTAACTACTACCTAAAGCCCATTAGCTGAAACCAACTGTCTGCAGGGAATCAACTTTTACTTTACCTTTATTTTTGTTCCTTGGTTCTTGTTAAAATTTTTGTTGCCTTCAAACTCTACTACATGATTTTGAAACAAAGAAAAGCAAGTGATTAGTTTGTGTTTTAATCATATATAGGCTATAGTAAGTATGCCAGGAATTTGCTAAGAAATAATCTTGAATGATCTCAGTGGCTTTGGAAGTAATGAGGACAATCAGGAAAGATTTCTCAGTCCCACATGAGCAGATTTTGCTGCTGTTTAAGTAATACTTAGAGTTGAGATTTTGATCTTTTATGGTTGTTTGGCACTCTTTGTCATATGGAGGAAAATGTATCTGAATTGATGCTCAAGGCAAACTCGCTGCCCTGCCCCTTGTTTTTTCATGGGTTCCTGTTCATGTGTAGAACAATAGGTTTATCTTGGCTTTGGCTCTTATCCAGGCTAGAGGATTCCAGCAAGACTAAGAATATTCTGGTGCCCAGTTAGGAAACTGAGTTTACTGTGAGAAAAGTTCTATTTTTAGCATTCTAAAATCCCCAAAGTCTGTAATGATGGACAGAGAACAGTAAGTGTTCTTAAGAAAGGTAGATCTCGATCTCTGATGCTATTTTTGCCCTTTACAAAAGATCTAAAATGGATGATTGTATAACCAATCGCTTGATTGTTCTTTGGAGTATGTTGGTTGGAGGAACAAATAGTTCTTTGTGCTTTGGCTCATTTTATAATAAGTTTTTAATTTTATAATAACCTCAGTTCAAAAATGAAACCACCTTTCACCTGCAAGGGAAAGCCTAGCAGAAGAATCACTGGGTCGCCTCTGTTTGCTGGTAATATTTTTGCTGGATAGTGTTACACATATGCTTTAGTGTGTGGTTGACACATTATTTTTCTTGAGAAGCTGAATATTTTGCTTTGAGATCATGCTCTTTATTTTTTTCATGTAACAATGTGGTTTCTTTTATAAAATAATGATGAGAATAGAATGTAGCAAAGTAAAGTTTTTCACCATGTAGGTTCCTTATTTTTTGCTCGAAATAGGTCAATTCACAAAATTTAAAAGTCTAGGAACCAGTGAACTGAACAACATTAAACCTGGAAAGAGGTCTTCTATTCCAAGTGCAGCCAGATTCCTCCCTTCTGATTTCAGGGGTTGATTGTCTTGGTAAGGCTCAGTATCATCATCTGTCCTATCCCAGCCTAGTCAAATGGTATTGCAAGGGTTAGGGTTCATATGTAGTATTTTAAAGGAAAAAAAGAAAATAGTTAAATTTGACTAGAACAGCAAGCCCAAAGAGGATCTGAACCAACAGGAACTGACATGGCTTTTGTAGCTGAAGTGTCAGCATTTGACTGCCTTGTTGTAGGGTAGACACATTTTAGTGTTAGTGTCAGGGTTTTGAGTAATTCTTATTTCCTGACGTGAATGAGTCCCTGAGTATTTCAAGACAGTTTTTCTTTACGTATTATCCTGTGGTTGAGTGTTACTGGATGAGTTATTTCATTTTACTTATGAAATGATTATACTTACTGGTTAGACTTAATGAACCCAGGAGAAAGATGTAAAACTCTGCATATATATTTGCATTATATATTTTAAATTAGATGTCTAATGAGAAAATTTAGAAACAAGTGAAAAATAAAATGAAGAGTTTACACTCCTAGTCCAAGAAATGACAACTGTTAATGTTTTGTTACATGCTCTTCTGGTCTACTTTGTGCATCTGTTTAAACACTTGGGATCATACTGTATATAATATTTTGTAATCTGATCTATTTTTGCTATTTAACAACATGTAGTGAATATTGCTTTATATCCTTTATTGATCTCCAGCAACAAGAGTTTTAATGGCTGCATAATATTCTTTCTTGTGTTTCCATCTTTTTGGATATTTAGTTTGTTTCCAATGTTTCATACTAGCAAATAATGCTTTAATGAGTATCCTCATATTCACACTTGATTTTTTTTTTTCTTAGAATGGCTTCCAAGAAGTATAATGAATATCCTACTTCTGGATTGAAGGGTGTGCATGTTTTAAAGAGCTGGAGAAATCTTTCAACATTTTGTGAGAGGGAACAATAAAATTAAGATCCTGTTTTTGAGGCATAAATCACAATCCAGACTAGATGGATGGCCAGAAAACATTTATATATTCTGCTGGAAATCCTAGGAGTCCAAGAAAAGGAATTATATGGGGGAAAGAATAAAGAACTGAGCTCTGTATCATCAGTGTGACGAGATAGGAATGTGGGAGAGAAGGAGAATATTGACTTGCTAGTGCTTGCAGTGAGGTTGGAAAATGATGACATAGACGATCACATTTAGTGGTACTATCTATATTTACAGGATTAAGAACTACTTCAGAATAAATAGAGTAGTCCAACAAGGTAGACACAAGATTAGTTACATAGTATTGATTACATGGCATTCAATTTATCTATGCCTAAGAAATTTCAGGTTGCACCTGCTGAATTTTTGTGTGTTTCACAGAAAATATGAAGTTTTGTGGTGTTGGTGGAGGCAGTTTTTCGCTCTGAGTTCAGTTGATGAGGAAGGCTCTATTAAAAGAGTGACTGGGGGTGAAATGCATGTCAAATATCAGGTTTAAAGTAATTTATGTCTTATTTTGTTGTGTGATTTTGACCTGCAGTTTTTCTACCTACACCTTCACTGGTGAAACATGATGAGTCAAAAATGCTGTGTAAGCATCATTCCACCATTTACTGCTCCATATGCAATCCGATCACACCTCCAGCTCTGTAAGCTGTAGCCATGGCTTTCAATTAAATTACCACACTGTCATAAATCTGATTTTGGACTGAATTTTATGTGTTTAAAATTTTAAAGCACTATTTAACAATCCCTAATGAGAAGTAATCAAATAATTCAAACAACAGTATGAATACTTATATTTAACTGTATAGAGCATATATTATATTATGTAGATAGAGCCAATTAATAGAAGTACATATGCTTTCAAAACATACCTCAGAAATACTCGCTCTGTTCTATTCAGTTAAAAAGAGGAAAAGTTATAATTTAAACACCTTTATCTGGGACATTGTCCAATTTCAAAACTAAAGTTATCATTTACATGATACAAACTCCCCTGGAACAGCGTGTTCTTTTGATGGTGTCCTACATCACAAGGAATAGATAGACATTCACTTCTCCATCTGGCCTCAATACCATATATGTAGCATTAGTGCTGTTAATCATTTGGTTACTGTTTGCAGGTATTCCTTTCCAATGAGGTTGTGGGTTTGGCAAAGTCTGGCTCTGAGTCTTAGCTGTCCCTGTTTTCTAAGCTCTTGGTACAAATAGATATTTGAACCTTGCTTATTTAATGCATGCTACATACAGAGGTTTGCAGTTTAGTAAACTATCAAGGTATCTAAATGCACCTGATTTCCAAAAAAAAAAAAAAAAAAATGCTCTGTGGCTATTTAGTTTTTATTTTTAAGTTCTTGTCTATTTTCAAAGATGGCAAATACAATGCCCCTTTTCTCAAAATTTCAATAAGATGCACTACAATTTGCAGGTTAAATGAGAATGTTCCATGCCTGCAACTGAGGAAAGAAAATAATGAATACTACCATTAATAATACTTACTGGAACCTTTTGATAGTGCAGGGCAGTTTGCTGTCCCCTTAACATACAAGTAAGAGAACAGACCTTAAGGAATGAAGAGTCTAAGTGGAAAAACAGCATTTCCTAAATTGTGTTAAGGGATTGTGCTGTTTTATCTGGTAGCCACATCAATAGCATTACATGTCTTCGGGGGTTGCTGGGGCACAGAAAGATAGAGCATGGAGATATCAAATAAAGTCTTAATACCCTCATTCTGAAAGTGACATGTTACATCCACTCATAGCTCATTGGCCAGAAATGGTCACATGGCTCCAACCAGAGTTAAGTGAGAATGAGAAATCTTTCATGTGCCAAAGAAGGACAAGTCCTGAAGTTGGTGAACATTAATAACTTCAAAAACTAAAAATGAAAAAATAGCTTTAAATGAATTAACAATTTAAATTATGAAGGTGATAAATGGATAAATGATGATGATAAAAAATTCAAACAGTATAAAATAGTATAAAGTGATTCATAAAAATCCTTCCCCTAATTCAGATATCCCGAATATAGCTACTTTTAACAGTTTTTATGTATCATTCTGGAAATTTTCTATTTTAATTATGTATAAACACATATTATGCACATATATATAATCATACTATAGATGATACAAAAATATAATTATACCATAGTTTTTTTTTCTGGAACATTCTCTATTCAAATAAAGTATAATGAGCATCTTTCTCTATTAGCTTATATTGATATGTCTTATTTTTATGACTCCTAACTGCATGGTTTTCCATTTTTAAAGACACAAAATTATATAGAGAGTGTTGGTCTAAAAGTGATGATGATGATGAGGAGGAGGAGGAGGAGGAGGAGGAGGAGCAGCTGGAGAAGAAGAAAGTGGGTGATGTCTGATATCAGACCAGTGCTATTGCTGTGGGGCAGGCTCTGTGCTAAGCACTTTATGAGCAGTATCCTTTTCACTCCTCACAACTTTAGTATGTGCAAGTTAGGTACTATTATTATCACCATTTCCCAGAGAAGGAAACTGAGGCATAGTGAGATTTAAAAAATGGCTCAAAATCGCATAGCAAGGAGGTGACAGAACAGGATATGAAAGGTATATTTCCTCTCCAGGGTATGAGACTTAAGTTTAAAAAAAGTTTTATTTATTTATTTCTAAATATAATTTCAACTTTTATTTTAGATTTAGGGGGTACACATACAGGCTTGTTACATGTATTTCATTCTTATTTATGGCTGTGTGGTAGTCCATGGTATATATACACCAAATTTTATCCAGTTCACCACGGATGGGCATCTAAATTGATACCATGTCTTTGCTTCTGTGAATGGTGCTATGGTGATCATGCAAGTGCACGTGTCTTTTTGGTAGAATGATTTGTCTTCTTTTGGATATATATCCAGTAATGGGATTGCTGGGTCAAAAACGTCACATAGTATATTGTGTGGTGCTGAGCTTTGGGGTATGATTGATTCCATCATCCAAGTAGTGGGCATAGTACCCAATAGGTAGTTTTTCAGCCCTTGCTCCCCTCCCTCCCTCTTGCCTCTAGTAGTTCCCAGTGTCTATCATTGCCATCTTTATGTCCATGAGTACCCAATATTTAGCTTCCACTTATAAGTGAGAACATGTGGTATTTGGCTTTCTGTTCCTGTATTAATTTACCTAGGATAATTACCTCCAACAGCATCCATCCAAAGGACATGATTTCGTTCTTATTCATGGCTATGTGTAGTATTCCATGGTGTATATGTAATGTACTACATTTTCTTTATCCAATCCACCATTGATGGGCACCTAGGTTGATTGCATGTGTTTGCTATTGTGAATAGTGCTGCAGTGACCATGCAAGTGCATGTGTCTTTTCGGTAGAAAGATTTGCTTTCTTTTGAATACATATCCAGTAATGGGATTGTTGGATCAAATGGCAGTTCCATTTTAATGTCTTCGAAGAATGTCCAAACTGCTTTCCACAGTGGCTGCACTAATTTACATTCCCACCAACAGTGTATAAACATTCCTTTGTTTTCCCCCAGCCTTACCAGCATCTATTATTTTTTGACTTTTTAGTTAATAGCCATTCTGATTGGTGTGAGATGGTATCTCATTGTAGTTTTGATGTGTATTTCTCTGATGATTAGTGATGTTGAGCATTTTTTTCATATTTCTTAGCTCCTTACATGTCTTCTTTTGAGAAGTGAGACTTTAAATTTTGATGCATATTTCAAAAGTCCTCTCCAAAATTTTGACACCATAATATGATGAAGAGGGCCTGTTTCCCTACACCTTAATCTTGAGGTGGTTTAAACTTTGTCATCTTGACATGTGAAAAATTCTCCTTTTAAATGCTGTGTTGGTTTGTGAGTACCTTCAGAGCCATGAACTGGAACATGAAAAGAAACAAGAAGGATACTAGACACTTCTGGGACATTCTACTTGTTTTACAAGAATCTCTTATATTCATACTAAGTGAAAGGATTTGACAAGGTGATTAATCTCTCTTTTCTCTTACCTAATTGTGCATTTGTCACTCATTTGAAGCAGAGTTCCTTTCCAGTGTCAGCATCAACACTACTGTTGACCATTCGGTTATCTTTTGCTTTGAAGATTTAGCACAGAATAAGAAATAGCATTTCCCTGGATTCTGAAAAGTGTTAATTATGAAAGTAGATATTCAGGGTTATGGGTTGCTCTGTGCTGCTCTCCTGAAAGCCACATGGCAAAGGCGTGATCTATTCATTTCTGTGTGTGTGTGTGGGTGGTTGAGTGGGAGGTTGGATGGTATGGAGGGAGGATTTAGAGAAGAGGATCATGGCAAGGGCCCATCTTAACCAAGTCTGAGGGCAGTGCTGAAGTTAACAATTGTTTATTGAGCAACTACTGTATACCAGATCCTATGCTAAACACTAGAAATGAGAACTAAAAGAGGCACTGTCTCTACTGTCACGGAGCTTATAGTTTGATGAAAGGGACAGAACATTAATTAAATTAACGTACAAGCAAATGTCAGTTGAGCCAAGAGACAAGCGGGGGTAGTACATGATACTGTAAGAGCCTATGAATAGTCATAAATTTCTTCCACAAGGGAATGATGTTTGCATTAAGGCCTGAATGATGAGGAATCCTTAAAAAGTTTCCTTTGAGAGAGGATCACATTTGTTCCCCATAGACAACCTGGCTGAAGACATGACAGATAGTGCTGGGAGAGTGATTGTCATAGTCTAGAGAGAGATAGTAATGGCTGAGGTTCAGATGTTGGTAATAGAAATAAAGGGGAACACACTCAAGAAATGTTTAGGAGAGTAAGTCAGCAGGACTTATTGATGGCATTGATTTGGGTGGTAAGGAAAGGAGCAGTGTCAAAGATGATTCCAGGTCCCTGGCTTATATTCTTGGTGGTGCCATTCTCAGTTACAGGATATAACTGCGTTTGGGTGATGGGCATTATGAGTTTGGTTTTGGACAAATTTAACTCTCAGTGCCTTTGAGACACCAAGAAGACAGGAACCTTATCTTGTCACTCAGTGCCTAGAGTGTTGTCCTGCATTTCAGTAGGTACTAAATTAACACGTTTTAAAAGTAATTAAATGAAGATCTTTCTGATTATTTAAGTCACTTTATCTTTCTTAATAGCATTTGACATTTTACCCAAGTAGGTTTTACACAGTTCGTAATTTTTTTCTATATTGTTTCATTTCTTTTGTTGTTCAAATGGGATTCTACTCCTCATCACATTCTCTAATGGGTTACTATTTATTATTTATTTAAAATTACTGCAATCAGCTACTTAATATTCATATTTTTCTAATAGATTTTCGATCAATTTTCTAGATTCTTTTACTTATAGATTTCATCATTTGAAAATAAAGATAAACTTGCCTCATTACTTTTTATTAAAAATACTTTTGAACATATATCATTTAATCATTCTTGTGACTGAATTTCAAAAATTCTGATGAACTTGTTTCCCTAGGTAAACCAGCATACAACTTTGTAGTAGAACAAAGTTACATTCCATTTCATTGTAAATTCCTTTAGAAAGACAAGTTTCAAAAATTATTTCTCTCAAAGTTTATCGTTGTGACACCACATTAAGAAAAATCAAAGATAAATAATAGGACTATGGATCCTGCAAATTTTGCCAATGCCTGAAGGCATATTCATACATTAATTCATTCATAAATATTTACTGAGAGCCTGGTACATACCAGGAACTATTTTCTATGTTCTGAGGATATAGCAGTAAAACAAACAAACAACAACAACAAAAAAAACCATTTAAAACTCTCTGCCATGATGGAACGTATATTTTAGTGGGGAAGAACAGAAAATAACCAAGACAAATAAAGAAAACATGATTTGTTAGATAGTGATAGGTGCTAAGGATAAAAAGATAGTAGGGGAGGGGAGTAAAAATTGTCAGGGAGGAATGACAACATTTTAGATGCCATGGCAAGTGTAGGCCTCAATGAAAAGATAACAGTTTATCTGTTATCATTGATAACACTGAAAAGATAACAGGTTAGACAAGAAGTAGATGAGGGACACACCATCTGGCCTTCTGGGAGGCAATTCCAGGTAAGGGGGCATGCTCAATGCAATAGCAGGAAGGGTCTGGTCTGTTCTAGGAATGTGCTGTGGTCTGTGTGCTTGGAACAGAGAGATGGGTGAGTAATCAAAGAACTCGGAGATGTAATGAATATGAGCGGTGAGATTGGGGACAGATAATGCAAGGCCTTGTAGGTCATAGTAAGGACATTGGTCTTTCCTCTGAGTGATATCAAAAGCCATAGGTAGAATTGAAGGAATAATAGGATGTGACTTATGACTGAAGAGGGTCACTCTGCCTGCTCTATTAAGAATGGACTGCAGGAGGGCAAAGAGATCTGTTAAGACCTGTTTCAATAGACCAAACAAGAGATAATGGTGGCTCAGGTCAAGTTGGTAGCAGTGGACATGATGAGAAGTGGTTAGACTGTATATGTATTTTGAAAGTAGAATCAACAGGCTTTGCCAAATGATTAAATATGAGATATGAGAAAAGAGAAGTTAAGGATGCACCAAGGTTTTTGGCTTGAGTAACAAAGGATAGAACTGCCCTTAAGCAAGATAGGGTAGACAGTGGGAGAAATGGTATTTTTATTTTGGATGGAGGGGTTGGTTATTAAGAGCTCAGTAGTACAATTAGAGCAGTAGAACTTTAAGGATAGGCAGATGAGTCTTACAGGGATTTACCCCTCCATTCCTTCCTCAGTCCTGACCCTTAAGACCCCCACAATGGCAATCCACTGATGAATGGGTGGCATTGAAGGAAAATGTCAAAATGGTCAGGGGAAAGGAAAGAGAGCCTGGCCATCTGCTTCTGTGTGAGAAATTTAACTAAATTTACTTATCATGATGGCATTTGTTGCCAAATTGCAGAATGTGTTATTATTCACAGATAAACCCTTTATAAAGACTAAGCTTTAGTCACCATTTTATTTATTTATACAATAAACACTTACCAACTATCTATTCTGGGCCAATTTCTGTGCCAGGAATTGGGGTTAACAGGGAAGAGGAAGATTTGGTCCTTGGTCTAAAGCAGTTCACAGCCTGTAGGGTAGAGATACATAAATAAAAGATGAGAGGTATTATCACAAGAGCGTGGTCCCAAACTATAAGATTGGAAAATAGAGGGCGATGAACTATCAGATGGGCTGGGCTGTGTATTTCTCCTTTGCTATTTAATTCTGGGATTCTGTTTTATTTGTATTCTTATTTTTCTTTATGAATCAGGGGTTTAACTACTAAGAGTTTGCAGGGTAATGTATCATAAGACTCTATGTTGCCTGAGCTGAATTTCCTTCAGGACTTGCAAAATCTCGGGTCATGGGATTCCAACCTAAAATTTAAAAAAAGTCCAAAGTTTCTGTTCCTTGTTTGTAATTCTCTTAAATCCGATTATCTAACTTCTTCTCTAAGTGCCATGACAAGGCAAAGTTTTCTAAAAATGGGGTACCTATATGTAACTTGAAGGTGCTGTTTGTGTTCTTTGTAATTGTGTGCTTGAGAAGTATGACTAGTAATTTGCAGCAGTGAGCAGTTCAAGAACTTTTTCTGATGGTGAAGCATTGAAGATATCTACATATATTGTATTTTGTTGTTTATCCTTTTGAAGGGCTCCATAAGCACCATCATTCATTCTGTGGAGCATGTACTTTGTACTTGTAGCAATTTCCTTTTCTGTTTTTGGTGTAGACTAGACATCCAACAAGGTTCAGTAGACTTGACTGTTGGTTGTTATAGGGTGGTGATAAGCTTCTCAGGTTTGGTAGTAAAAGATTCATTGAAAAGGACAATCCATCTTTCTGCCTTTAAATTTATACAGCTATAGCAATTGCTTCTGATTCATAAAGGACAGCTTGTACAATTGTCTACTAAGCCTAAGATTGTTTCATCTTTGAGCTACTTTCTTTTCAGAGTCTTCTGATTTCTGAAAAATATAGAGTATAAGGAAAATAAGGAAATTCATGGGAAAATAAAATGATAATTAAGTGATATTTATTAATTTATTTATATGATTTTTAAGTAGCTGTGCAAGTCATTTTTCATGGTTGATTTGTGAGGACCAGCCATTAGGTTTATGTCTCGGGCAGGTTAAGAGGAGACTTCGCCCCACTGAGTTTGTGTTTGGGGAAGTGTGACTTTGCTTCAGTGTTCCACCACCCTTACCAAGCCCACACCGCTGCAGCTACCAAGAATTATAGAAGTAGTGGCTTAGTGTTCTTCCTATCCAAAGTTCTCCTCCCACCACCTCCCCATCTGGAGCTACCCTATGACTTCTGCTACATTATCCACTCAATCTACCTAGTTTGGCTAGAGTCACATAATTAAGGTTTGTTTGTGATTACAAAATTACAAATAATTTTGCATTGATAACAAGCTTCTTTAAACACTGAAGAGAGCAAGAAAAGGTTAGATCAAGAAATCAGGTATTTAAAAATATGTCATTTTATATATATATATATATATATATATATATATATATTTTTTTTTTTTTTTTTTTTTTTTTTTTTTCCTGATTGCTTGTGAACCTGGGGTATAGTATAAATTAAACCAGATCATGCTTGCCCCTGGACTATTTTTATAATAAACTCAATTTAAAATCTTCAACATTTTATTTCCAATTTTGAATTTTAGTTGTATTCAGCAAGAGGACATGATTGAGACATGACACTTGTCCTGCAGGAAGTCATGCTTCAGTGAAGCACATTTGTGTGCAATGGTAACAACTATCACAGAAGTCACCATGTTTTAGTGTTTTAGGTTTCCATTAGGTGCCAGGCACTCTGTTTGAGTTGATTTTCTTTTTTTGTTTGTTTGTTTTGTTGTTGTTGTTGTTTTTGACATTTACCCGCTCCTCACAATGCTTGTGCAAGGTTGTAAATGGTTTTTCAAATTTAACAGATGAGAAAACTGAGGTTCATGGAGGTCTCGTCACTGGCTCAAAATGACAGGCAGTAAGTGATAAATTAGGGTCTAATATTCAGATTATCACATTCCATGTCTTGTGCTCTTGTGACAAATTACTTTCAAATACAAAGAAAATCCATATGTTGGGAGCAATGTGAAATGGGTTGATGTGCTTTTGTGTTTATTTAGGTGCCATAAATTAGGAAAAAAATTTCCACACAGTTTCGTGATTATATTGTTTTGATTGTTGTTTAACATGAGATAAAATAAGTTCAGTTTTCTAGGAAACTGAGATTGGAGGGCAAATAATATATAATTTTAGCAAGCATCTGAAACTTACCAAAGGATGCCATCTTCTCCAGGGTAGTCATGTTGAGAAGACTACATTTAACCCAATGATATTTGCCGCTGTTCAAAACCTTTTTGTCCCCATTTATTGTAATTTTCTTTGTTTTTTTTTATTCACATAACTAAATTATATTGTTTTATGATCAAAATTATTTTTATTTAAAAGAAGACTTGGTCAATTTAACATCAAACTTGGCTCTGAATAAACTTTGGATGTTTTCAAAAATAAAATCCGCCATTTAAAGAGGACTAGTGTCTATATTTGACATTTTACAGTATGAGGAAGGCTCTGATGGCAATTCCATAAAAATTTCTTGAGCGATCAGTAGAATCAATGTACGGTTTTCCAAAGTCATTGCTTGGAAGTGGGCAACACTTGATTATTGGTTTGCTTTCTTATGTTTTCAATGAGTGATTGATTATATTATGTATCATCCAGGCAGATTTCCTGCAAGGCAGTAACAACTTGAAGTGTTCACAACCGAAGTGTTCTGGTGTGTGTATACATGCGTGTGTGTGTGCTTCTTTCAGTGTCACCTCTCATAATCCTGGTCCAGGAAGAAGAGAGCAGCCATTTGAAGTAGCACCTTCCAAAAGATCAGGATTCATTACCAAAAAAAAAAAAAAGAATAAAGAAAAGGAAAGGAGAGAGCGAGTGAGAGCAAGAGCAAGAGAGGGAGAAAGAGAAATCATCAAAATGAGGAAGTAATTCCTCTAATTATCAGAAAAAGGAGCAAAGAAACAATGGCTGCAAGTTACCTCCCCACGGGGGAATGAATCATCAAAATAACTGGTGGAAAACAAGGTTGTGCAACCTTGACTAGCGTGTGTCACCGGCTGGTGGAATTTTTAGAAAGGAGCAGTTTGGGTTCATCACTGTGGTTCGTGATTGCACACACCTGTTTGGGGCATGGATTTTGCAACCCCTCAAAAAGGGGAAACTGAACTTGCTGCTCCTCCTGAGCTGTGTAAAAAAGCAGAAAACCACAGCTGCTTGAGCAGTTAACAGATATCAGTAAAATACCCATGTTACATAATTAAGGATAACGTTCTTGAAGCATATGGGCCGGAGGTATTATACTCTCATTAAAACTTTAGGTAGCAAACAATTTAGCATATTCTCACACATTTCTAGGGTTGAATTCTATAATAAATGTTTGTAATTAGACATGCTTTAAACAGTTTATTAAATAATACATGAAGAAAATGGTTGATGAAGTATAGACGATTCTGAGGTCTGTGTACAAATGACAGAGGCATTGAGATGAGGCATAAAAAATTTCTTCTCAATGACTTGATAACTAGTCGCTTTGGGCAGCTTAAGTAAGACTCATTCTTCAGGCCAGCCTGTCTGTAATGTTAAATAAATAGGAATTGATGACATTGGATTTTTTTTCTTTTCTTTTGAAGTACATTATATGTAGCAGTCTTCTTTGAACTGCTACTCCTAAATAGGAGGAAATGCTTTTGACCAGAACATTACAAAAATCTCATGCACATTATTCTGGCAGGAATAGATCAGCTTAATAGGGAATAAAAGGTATGGATACAACCAAACATGACCTAAATTGACATTAAAAAAATTATACCTTAGCCAACAGGTGCTGTTATTTATAAGTTTGAGAGGAATAAGGAAGAGAAGTCTCTTGAGAGAAACCAAGGCAGGTGTTTGCTCCCTGGGGAAGTGATAGGAAATGTGCCTCTAAGATGATATTACATGCAGGAAAGAAATTCTTTCAGTTCTGTGTCTCTGTTTGATATTCAAGCCAGCTAATAAATGATCAACAATTCTGCCTTCATGAGGAGTGTGTGATCTATGGAAAATGAACTTGGATAATCCTAGAAAGTACCCAGGGAAAGAACACCCATTTCCTTAAGCCATTAAGATCATCTAGATATTTTGTTTTTCAGTGCACACAAATAAGAAAGCTGGTAACAGAACACACATGAAATTTGGAATGCCTTCTAGAACATACATGGGGAAACTGGCAAGGTTGACAAAGCTTTTACTGATTTGTCTGTTTAGTAGGTAAATGGGGCTGCCAGTCTGGCAGTTTGCATTGGCAATAAATCACCAGTAGACATTTTATTTAAAAATTGGCACTGTCTTGGCGGAGGTAAGGGATTGTCAATTTGTTTTTATTTTGAGGCCAGGCACAATCATAACATACACAGGCCACCTGGAAACTTCAATCCACATGGAGAAGTATGGCCCATGTCTTTGTGGCTATATTTTTGCATGCTTGGAGAGTGCAGAGTTAAATCAGAGTCTGAAGATTCTAACCAGAAAGATCCTGGCAGACTGGTATAGCCTGGAGACATCCCTGTTGGAAACCAGGTTTGTTCTCGAATTACTATGTAGGAAAGGTATCATAGATATGATATTGGAGAGAACATTTGGTGGTTTTCTCTTTTATTGAGTGTGGAGGGAGACCCACAGAGCTCATGCAGAGCACACAATGTGTGCATTCCAAAAAATCACTCCAATATTAAAGAATTGGGTAGCTCGCTCTTTTTTTTTTTTTTTTCCTGACTTATTTTGCTTGGAAGTTCAGATTCAAACTTGTGATAAATTGAGTCATGGTTTTGAGAGGAAAAAATATACTGAAGTAAGGGATGATGCAACCACTCTCCTCATGTAAGCAAAGATAGATGTTCTTTCTTTGAAAATCAGTATAATTAAAAGATGGTAAGATGGAGAGAAGAAAAAGATTACCTTAGACCCTTGTAACTACTCCAGTGGACATAGTTGGGAGGAATCCCCTTGTTTTCCTCTGATTCTTGATTTTCTGAATATTCTTCAAGGCTTCACAATATTGTTGAACAATTTTGTTTATCCATTTTGAAAATATGAGAATTATTGCATCAGGAAAATTATTTTGCAAATATGTTGATTTACCAAATTACCAGTCTTTTTGTCCCTGTTGACATATATTTTTAAATCTTAATTGTACTTTATATTATTACTATGCAAACTTCTGGAAACGATCTGGTTAAGATAGAGATGTACTGACTTAACCAGTCAATTGGATTGGATTCAACATGTCTCTCAGATTTTTTTCCCCTCTCCTGGATTTCATATATATAATTTTGATGACACCGTCTATCAAAAAAGTAGGAAAAATATACGCTATGGTTTCTGCTTGGTAAAGTTATTCAAAGTGATATAAAATGTCAGTAGCAAACAAGGACACCATTCCAATGATATGTCGAAACACCTGGCAGATTTCCTGGTATTTGGGACATGGGAGTATTTAAAGATATGTGGCATTAATTACTCACAAACACTCGAAGCATCAAATATCTAACTTCATAAGATTTTTCTTTGTTTGTTTTCAAATATGTAGTGTTAGACTCTAGCAAATATTTCCAAATTTCTATTGTGAATGCTATGAGATCTGCATATCTTACACCACAATGTCCCACCAGTTGCCTGCCTGTAATTGACAACAGTCATGAAATTAAAAAAAGAAAAGTAGAAAACTGAGAAATCCCCCAAAGCAGTCACTTTAAAAAAAATCCCACAATTCTGCCAGTTTGAGCACATTCAATGCCTGTACTAAATGTCGTATCGGCAAATCTTCACTCCAGGAGATCAAGATGCAGCATATACAAGACTGAGGATGAAGCAAAGTGTTGAAATAGCTTGGGTAGCCTCCAAAGCAATGCAGGTAATTAGCAGGTGTTTATATTTTTCATGTTGATTTGCCCACAGGTAATGTTTTGAAAATAGTAATGTAGGTCTGGGGATGGTGGCTCACACCTATACTCCTAGCACTTTGGGAAGCCAAGGTGGGCGGATCATTAGGTCAGGAGTTCGAGACCAGCCTGGCCAACATGATGAAACCCTGTCTCTATTAAAAGTACAAAAAATAGCCGGGCGTGGTGGCGCACACTTGTAGTCCCAGCTATTTGGGAGGCTGAGGCAGGAGAATCGCTTGAACCTGGGAAGCGGAGGTTGCAGTGAGCTGAGATTGTGCCACTGCACTCTAGCGTGGGCAAAAGAGCGAGACTTTGTCTCAAAAAAAAAAAAAAAAAAAAAAAAAAAGAGAAAAAAGTGATGTAAAAATTTTCATCTTAGCTTGTATCTCTAACATTTGCTTTGATTTAATATACACATTAATTTGGATTGAAGTGTTCTGATCTGGATTTTTCAAACTTGATGGCCTTTAAAGCTAATATGTGACTATTTACAAGGTCTTGGGGTTTTCAGGTTAACCTGTTGATTTCAGGATATTAGGCTTCTAGTCTTCACCTTGATCTTTTTCTCTTCCTGTGTTATTGTGGGGCCTAAATGGCATATGTGTGTGTATGTGTGAAGAAAGTGTTAACTCACTTTGTGACTCGTAGTTCTAATCTTATTTTCACTGTTTTGTTGAAAAAAAATCCCTTCCTTTTTTCCTCCAGAAGTTTTGAAGTGGATAGCATAGTTTGTTTAAATAAAATTAATGAGATATGAGATATACTGGGGATAAAAATGATTCAGAGAAAAGTAATATATTTTTAAAAAGACATCTTATTCTGCAAGAAAATAAAATGTCACTAACATTCATTGAGTTTTTTAAACACAAAAGGGCACATCCATGCACATACATTCTCGCACTCGCTTGCTCGCTAACTTAAGCAAAAATAGTCTCTGAGGGAAAGAACTGCAAGAATGGTGCCAACTTCCCCAACATACCCAAGACTGTCTTTATTTAGAACCTCCCATGTGCTATTTTTTTTTTTTTTTAATCTCTGGAATCTCAGGGATTTTCCCATCCCTGTACATGCTTGAGACGTTTCAGAGCATGGTAACCCCCTGTTGGAATCTAACTCTAATTCTTCTGTTTTATTTTTAAAATGTGGGCAGTATTAGTATACAGGGAAGTGACTGTTCCTATGACAAAGGAGGGTGAGATTCCTAGCGTGCATGGGAATACCGCTAAAGATCACTATCGGGTAGAGAAGCTGACACCGTGACTCACCAAGGCCTCCTTCAAAATCAAGAGATTTTTAATCAAGATTTTAAGTCAAGAGCTTTCTGAGAAGGTGGGCAGAGCCATATATCACAGCATCAATAGAAAACCTAGTTCTAGTTCATAGAATGTTCATAGGTAACAGTAGATCTTTGCCAAGAGCCCAAGATACAATAGATGTCTAGTCTTTTTCTGTCTTTCAAGTTTTAATAGATTTGGCAGACCTGAATTTTGATAATACATTTGCTTTCAACACAAGTAATAGCAACTTGGCTCTTTTGTGCCAATCTGTGATCATCTCTGAAGCAATTATCCTCGTATTATTCATTTGCATTGTATGCATGAAACCAGTAATATATATTTAAAAGTATATCATATTTACATATTGTGTTTCTGATACAGCACACTGCTGCCTTTACAATAAAGCACAATGTGCAATTGCAGAAAACTCCTTTTCACTTATGAACGTCTGAGTCTGAGATTCACACAAACCACACTTTTGTTAGACTCCAAAATGTGGGTGCCAAATGAATCTACTGCACTAGGCTTATGAACACTACTGCAACTGTGCAGCCACTATTTCTCTACTGGGAGAATTGTTTCAGCAGATAAACCATCTGGCTTGAAACACAGCCCTCTTTGAAAATATTCCCCATTATGTTAGCTCCGAAACAATGTGTACAACTATGCTCCAGTGGAGGACATGGTTAACAGAGATTCAATGTCAAACAATATCTGCTCTGTAATCTCTTGCTAAATGTAAAAAAAGGAGGTAATCAAAATGCAAGATTTTAATTCTTTAAAGAGTCATTGTGAATGTGGCATAAGATGAAAAAAATTCAGGAAAATATTTAATAAGAAACTATAATAGGGGAGTGTTTAATATAGCAACTTTTTCCTAAGGATCATCCATGGAAAATGTGGTTCCTTTTGCTATAAATATCATGCAGAAGGCACATTAATGCTTTGTGTTCATTAATTTCCTTTTTACTAAGGGTTTTCAAATATGAGTTGATTTTGTATGGTGAGAGAATTGTTGGAAGCCAGTATTTAGAGATCTTAAGTGAGCTTGGGTGACTTAGTTTGACTTATGAGCCAGGAACATTATTAAAAAACTGAAACAAATGATACCAGGTAGAGAAAATTAGTATGCAGTGGCAACAGGTAATATCTGTAACCAGCTAAAGACAGTTTGCTAGAATAGGTTTTAAGTATCCAAGCCAACAATGTTACTGTTTGGAAAAGGGAAAAAGAGAAAAAGAGATTTAAAAAATATATTATCTAGATTTGAATCTATTTAGAGTGATACTAAAAGAGATGGCTTGAGTTAAGTCATAACAAAGTTATTGCAAAATTGAGCACATCTGAATCTATCAAACCAGAAAAATCCATGGGGGGAGTATTTGAGCCATTGGTTGGGGTGATTATAGGGACTAGCATATTACTGAAATGAAGTGAAATTGGGTTAAATCCTGGAAATTACTACAAAGTATATATAGTGAGAAAAATCTAAGAAACTGAGCTACTTAGTCAATTGATGGGAAAGATTGATGCCATATGATGATAATTCCCATGAAGCAAAAAAGAAAGTGGTAGTATATGGCGAGGAAACCCTGAATTTTTCCTTCATCTCAAAATTGCCTTGTGCATCAACGATTTTCATTGTTTTGTCTTGTTTTAATTTTTATTAAATGGAATTTAGTCTTGGTTACTTTGTCATTTCTTCACCACTCTGGGCTTAGCTATGCAAATACACATTTCTTAACAAACGTCTCAACTTTAGACTTACAAGGAACTATGCTGTTACTTTTTAGTAGTACTTTTGCAGATAAGAGAACTGAAGTCCATAGAGTTAAATCACTTTTTCTTTCCTTTTATAATTTTATTGTACTGCATAACCAAGAACTTGTATTAATCAAAGGCTTCATTGCACATGCTGTGATTTCTGAGTAATGGTGATTCCTGAGTAATGGTTTCCAATAAAGGGGCCTGGTGAGCCGTGTGAGTTTTCTAAAGAATCTAGGAAGATTTCTGTGGAGGACTCACCTATAAGATGTTGTGTATATGGGGAGGAGAACAGAGGTTTGTACCTGAGTGGGAGAAAGTCTCTTTTGAGGGTTAGGATAGCAATCAGGGAACAACAAACAAATAAATATTGGGTCCTTATAATATAATTAAGTGGTGCATAGTGAGTGGAGTATATATTAATCTGTTATTATTTATTTCTCATCACAATAACTTTAGAAAAATTTTCAGCTGCCTACACTGGTACCAACTCAGAGACTTACAGAAAACAGAACCCACAGAAACTTAGTCCGGTCTGATTCTATCATTGTTTCCTTGTTGAAGAGGAGGGATACATAGAGTCTCTCTGTATCCTGGGAAATACACTATACAGTCCTGGGAGCTCTGGGATTTTTAGTGCATTGAGGGCCATTAGCCAGAGCAGGCACTCTATTAAGTTATATTGTGTCTATGTTTATGACTAGGAAGTGAACTCTGGATTATGTCTCTAGCAGGAAAAGAACAATCAGCAAATTAATGTATTGGACTTCTATGAAGTCTTCTTTGGTAAAGGTTAATTATCACTCTAATACTGTAAGGTCTGCTGCCGTGAGGAGAGTACTTAACACATGAGCTGTGTTTGCATGTCCCATTTTTTTTTTCCTCACCAGTGAGCGAGACATACTGCCACAGGGAAGGGACAGATCTTTGTTAGAGAGGAAATTGAGGCATTGTTAGACATTAAGAGCCATTTAAATTAAAAACAAATTCTAATCCTTCTCCTGAAATGTTATAGATTATCTGTGTGTGTGTGTTTATTAATTGGTCTAGGCTCTGACAAGTTTTAAAGGTTCATCAAAAATATTTAGATATCAAATAGGATGAATCTTTACTTTTTAAAAGATAAACTCCAAGTAGTTTTCATTGTAAAACAGAAAGAATGACTGGAGGATGACTGGAATCTGGAGAGACAAATATTTGATGCTACATACATAAAATTGAACCTCTTTATGTTTTGGGTTAGCATTTTGATTGCACAACTTTTAGAACAGACAGTACAGTTATGCCCACTGATCACAGAACCAAGAATGGGATTCTGAGAAAATCTGAGTTCTTGTCCCCATCGAGCTAGGTAAGGGGGCAACGGTGGATGATGTACTTCTTGCTGCGTTGCATATTTCTTGAGGTAGATGGTATCTCCTGACCCTTCTAAACATGACAAAGAAAAGTCAATGCTGCAGATTCCAGTTGATTACCTCCTATCTTGGATGAAAGGACACAAAACTCCCTGTAATCCAAAACAGACTGTATAATCTGATGGTTATCACTGTCTATTCAAGTAAATTAAGCAATTGTTGAAGTTAAAAAAAAAAAAAAAAAGAGAAACAAAAACCAGCCCCACTAACTGCACTGAGGTGCCGGTGTTCAGGGCAGGTAAAGTAGATTAATAACAGGCCACTCCTGAGAAGGTTTAGGCTCTTACTGTCAGAGAGTAATAATTAATGATCAACTGTTAATGGAGATACTGGGCTGTTGATGTCATTAATTCAGCTCAGTGGAGCCAGTTCTGCCCAGGACCTGCCACAGCTGTCACTGCATTTGCTTAATTATTCCAGTGCCTTCAGGCTCTTTTTCTTTCATTTTTTTTTCCTTTACCCTTTTCTCCCTTACTATAGGACATTATGTTTTCACTGACGCAGAATTATGAAGAGCATGCTGCTTTCTGGGCAGTGCCAGGCCTAATATACGTGAAAACCCAAAGGCAACAGAGGAGACCGTCACTTTTTACTTAGATGAAAAGATGGAAAATGCTGAAGAAAGGCCATCTTTAAATAGCTTGATTGTGCTGATATAATTTTTGAGTTCTTTAAGGATTTGGATGTCGAAAGTGAACTCTGAGCTGTGTAAAATGTCAAAGTGCTCACCCTCTCCCACAATCAAACAAAGAGAATACAGAGAAAGTGGCGCAAGAGTGTTGGTAAAACACAAGGCCGTACAATCATTCATCCAAGAGGGAACCAGAAAGTTAGCTTTGCTGGGAAGATTGAGGCAAGGAAAACCGCGGTGAGGGAAATGCCACTACTGTTAAAATTCAGCTGTAGGAGTACATGAATTTGCCTGCTGTGCTTTCAGAACCTTCTTACATTTCTTTAGCTTTGTGTCTCCTTTATCTATCACACTGCTTTTAGTTTTAAGAAAACCACTCTTTGCTCTGTAAACATCATTTGAATCTTCCTCGCCTGGCCTGGCCTGGTAATCACTACACTGTTTTCTAATTGGAATGAGGTGTTTATTTGGCTTTTCAAAGACCACCCCCCAACCCCCGCAGCCCCGCCACCTTTCAAGAACTTCATTTTAAAAAACTAGTTCCTTGGTTTTTAGGTATATATTTCTAGTTCTGATGTGTTAAACTAGTCCGATGTGTCTTGAGCTTCCATGCTGGAATGCTGCTTGATTCTCTTCCAAACTGAAGTGCTTAAAAAATGTGAGGCACTACAACTATTTTAAATCTCTCTCTACGCTGCACATGGTGATTTAAAATAATTGAAGCTCTTCAAATTTTTATATGCTCTCAAATTTGGAAGTGATTGGTTCTAAGCATGTGCAATACACAATGATTTAAGGTTATTAGAATATCTCAAATTTATCATGAGTGTTTCAGCTTGTGAGTGATAGGGGAACCTGGACTTTGGCAGCTAGAAATAATTTAAAAATTATCATTTCACTCTGATGTTATAGAGGTGATAAGAATTCTGGACACTTGTGTGCATTTTAAAGCTCACTGTTAAAATGACTCCTTTTATAGATGCAAAAGATAGTATTAGCGCACCGGAAGATGCATTTAAATAAACCACCTAAAATGCACCATAACAGAATTTTACTTTCACTGACATATTCCCCATTGATGACCTGAATAGAATCATGATTTTAAAGCCAAATGCTCAAATTTGGCAAGAAAAAGAACTGTTGTCTTCTAGCCCAAGCATAAAAAAGATATGTATTCAGTAAAAATACCTGATGCGTTCTGGTGACAACACGTACAGCCTGTAGTCTGTTCTCATAAAAAAATTATACCATTTTTGCTTTAAAGGACAAGGGGCTTTTGAACTACTACATAAATGATCACTTCTAATACATGGCTAAGTTAGTTTTTTTTTTAAATATTCCAAATAAAGTGCTTTTATTAAAGGTTATTAAACTTAAAAATTTATATTTTATCCTCTCTCAGATGAAATATATGTGTTCATTTCTTAAGCCTTCTGTTTGCTTTGGTGGATGTTAAACCAAGCACTAAGGTACTTACTTATGAAATGTACAAGATAGAATACTCAGATGATTTACTTGGTCACTTGATGGTCACTTAACATTCCTTAGATCTTTTACCAAAGGATATTCTCTGAGCGGGAACATTTAAACTTTTGCTGAGTGCCCTGATGCCAAGATTCTAACATGTAAGGTAGATTTATGGTTCAAAGTTAATATTATGTAAGAAGAAATCCAGTCATTAAGAAGTCAGCTAAAATTCTTAACATGTTTTATTTGTACCTTTGAAAGCCACATGGATGCTCTTTTACTTGATTTAAATGAAAGTGACAAAGGTGAAATTCCAGCACATTTCTCAGTCACTTCCCTTCCTCAGTAAATGTTTTCATTTTGATAAAAATTAGGATAAGTTGATTATGGATTTTATTTTTTTTTAACCAAAACCTGGAGTTGGAGTTTAAAGTATTCTGGCACATGAAAACCATCTGATCTTATAAACTAGCTTTATAAATCTCCATATTTTTAACAGGGCAGAAATTTAACAGGATTAGAAATAGAAAATGCTAATAATAGAAACTATGTTGTATTTGGGATTTCTGTAACCCTAGGGATTTAGGGCTGTGAACTATGTAAAGTTCCACATTTGGTATAGCAGTCAACCTTTGCCCTCCAATTTAGTATTAGTTTTTAAAGTTTGAAAAATTTTCTTATGTTTATGTATTTTTTGTCTCCACTATTACTTTGCTCATTTGTGCTGACTTTTGACAGGCAGTAAAACAATGTAGGCGAGCTTGTTCACTTATTTGTGGCTGTGCTAAATTAAGAACATGTCAGTGGACTAGTGTTATGCTATTAAATAATTGAATTAATCTTTATTTAAGTCACAGGTAGAATGAGTATAATCTTTGCTGAACACAGAAGAATGCCTGGAAATTGCCTACTCCCAAAACATAGTTACACCAAAATGAAGTTTGTGCTTTTAGCTCTGTCAGTTTGGAAGTCCTTGGAAATGCGGAAGGTTACTTGGAAAGACTAACATACTGTTTGTGCTTAAACTCTAAATCTTTCAGGAGTGTTAGTTCAGTTGACCAATTCAAGTAAACATCTTATATGTATTGATATGACTTTAAAAATAAAGAATGCCATTATTCCGTATTTTAGTATTGCCTGCAGGGATAGCTGTTATAGTTTCTGAAACAATAAGAACATGAGTTACCATTAAAAAAAAAAAAAAAATAGCACAGAGAATACACAACCGTTGGCCTTAAGAGACTGTTAAGGACATTTCTCAGGTTAAAACTCACTGTCCTTTTCAATTGCTTTGCTGTTTTATAGAAAGATCAGCTTAGTAAATCTTTTTCTATCACATATAAAATAGATCCCAGGAAGAACAAAAGGAATAATTAAAAAAACCCTGAAACATAAAACTCAAAGCATCATATATGTGTTTGTTGTGTAGGTATAAAAATGCTTTTAATTTAAAAATCCTAAGAGAAATGATCAATACATTTGATTTCAAAGCAGTGAAGAGAAAAAGCCCCTTGTGTACATCAAAAATACCAAAATTGAAATACAAACAACAAGAAATATTTCTATAGATATCACAGTTGAGTTAATATCTATAATATAAAAATATCTTATCTAAATATGTATACAAGAATTAACACCTTAGTAGATAAAGAGGAAGGGGGTAAAAAATGGATGGTGAAAATAAAAATAGTTAAATTTATGAAAATAAGATAATGAAATGGACTGTATTTAATAGATTATAAAATGAATAGGTTGAGATTAATATAATTATAAGATAAAATTTCTTAATTACAAGCTGTAAACATTTAAAGAAGCCCGTCATTTATTAGGTACCTGTTTTTGAGTCTCTGCCAGGCAGTGTACAAAGTTCTGAGGATATAGCTGTGAACAAGATGTAAATAGTACACAGCCAGGAGAAGCTTGAATCTCTAGTTGGATTTCAGAAAGTTAACAGGCAAATACTGGATGATGTGATGATCACTTTACACCCAATCCAGACTTGGGGAGTCAGGAAAAGCCTCTCAAGGGAAGGAAGACATGGGCCCAAATGGTTAGCACCATCCTTGTTTCTGCTTTTTCCCACAACCCTCATCCAAATCCCTCAGCAGACTTCTCATAACTACTTTTGAGATACACCAAGAATCTGGCCACTTTTGCATTCTTTAGTCCTATTATTCTGCCCCAGCTGCCGTCACCCCTCTCCTGCAACATTGTTATAGCTTCCCATTTGGTTTCCCTGCTTCCATTCTCCCAAACTATTCTGTTTTTGACACAGCCACCAGGTACTTATAACATGTGCCTTCTCACAATCCTGCAGAATTTCACAAGAAGACCCACAGCCTTCTCTCATCTTCCCAACCCTTCATGATCCACCCCAGGAGCTTGTCTTATCTGAACCATGCTATTATCATCCTCTTTCTTCTCATCCCCAAATGCACTAAGTATTTGATCACTTCATGAGTTTGCACTTGCTGTCCTCTAGGCTAGGAATGCTTTCCTCTCAAATACACATATGACATTGCTTACTCACTTCATCCATGTTTCTGCCCAAAGGTCACATCATCAGAAGCCTTCCTTGACACCCTGTGTAAAATGGTGGTCCATGTCTTGCTCTGTGCTTTCGCTTTACTTAGCTTTTCCTTATATTATTTATCACCTCTTGACATATTTACTCTTCATTATCTGTCTCTAATGTAAGATTATTGAGATCAGGGACTATCTCACTCAAGGTTCAACCACAGAAACAGAATCAATGGGAGTCTATGTATGTATGTATGCATGTATGTATGTCTGTATCTATCTGTCTATCTATCTATGAACTGAATTGCATGATTGAGGAAGCTAGTTAAGCAAGTCTAAAATCCAAAGGGCAGCCCTTCTGAAAGAGCAGATTATGGTCTGGCTGAAACTCACAGGCAGAGGCCTATGCTGCTGCCCACAGGCAGAATTTCTTTTTTTTCCAGGGAAGCTCAGTTTTGCTTTTAAGGCTTTCCAGTGAACCATGCCGGCCACCCAGATTATCTGAGATGTTTTTTCTTATCTAAATTAAGTGACTATAGATTTTACTTATGTCTGTAAACTCCCTTTACATAAGCATCTAAATTAGTGTTAGATCTAGATTAGTGTTGGTTAAATAACTGGAGACTATGCTTGCCAAACTGACACATCAGAAAAACTATCACATTGGAAAAACCTTATCTGGGAATCGATAGAGCCCCAGACACACAAAGGGAATTTAACGTATTCAGAAGCATTTCTACATAGGTCTCTGCTAGGTGCTCGGAGAATATTTGGTAAAAAGGAAGAGAACTGGAGAGAGTCCCCTCAATGCTTTAGGTGTGAAGGAGGTGATTGGCTACCAGGGGTAGGGAGATATAAATCTCCTTTCCTGGACACTTTTCTACTATGAAGAAAAGAACTTGCCAAGGAAAAAGCAGTAAAGCCCATCTTTCAGGTTCAAGTATTTCTTCTGCGGAGAAGAGGAAACAAAACTTGTCTGCTTCTTGGGGAGGGGGCAGAAGAACGGAGGGATAGGAGATGATCTCTTAGGAAACAAGCAAAATTCCATTGCTGTTAGAAATGAGATAATGGAAACAAACAAACATAAAACGTCCTATCCCCAGGAAAGCAGCAGAAACCTGCCTTGGGCTCAGAATCCTGTACGTATAACAGTCAGAGATCTGTGACTTTTAGGGGAGAGATGGAAAACTCCCATCCAACTACAGATACAAGGCAGAGTGTTGCTGCCATGGATAGGTGGGGCAGTAATGCTGAGAGGGCCCAGGCATGGGCCTAAAACTGAGGCTAGACTGGGACAAGAGAGAACTTCCCTATCCCCATCACAGCTTGATGTTGAATAACAAGGGACAAAGCAGTTTACTACTGAGGGAGGGAACAAGGGCAGGGAGAGGGACCCATATGTGGTGTTGGTCTTCATGGTAGGCTGAAAGTTAATGAGAGAACAGAATCACCCAAACTCTAATCATATCTTGACTAGATTGGCTGAAATTCCCCACACTAGTCACTTTGTAGCAGAAGGGAGATGCACATTTCCAAACATAAATCTTATTGACTACACTCTTGACTATTCTTCTTGATACAATGTTTGACATTCAATAAAACAAAAAAGTACAGGACACACACACACAAAAAAAAAAAAACCAAGAAAAAGCAACCCATTGTCAAGAGAGGAAACAATTGACAGAACGAGAATTAGATAGAACACAGATGTTTGAACTATCAGAAAGGGATTTTAAAATAATGACGATATGTCAGAAGCCTCATAGAACACATGGATAATATGCATGAATAGTTGAGAACTTTAGCAGAGAAAATGAAACTATCAATAATAAGGTCAAATGAGAATGCTAAAAATGAGAGAAAACAAACAAACAAACAAACAACACATGGTACTCAAGATGAGAAATGACTTTGATGGACTTATCTTTAGACTGGACCTAGCTAAGGGAAGACACACTGAAGTTGAAGAAACAACAACAGAAGGTATTCAAAATGAAGCATAAAGAGAAAAAGGAATGAATAATAAACTTAACTGAGCATCTAAAGTCTGCGCAACATCAAGTGGTGTAATGTGTGTGTAATTGTCATCTCAGAGGAAAGAGAAGGAATGAGGAAGGAAGTATATTTGAAAAGATAATGGCTAAGAACTCTTTTTTTAAAAAAGTAAGAGATCAAACCACAAATAGAAAAGCTTAAATAATGCCAAGCAGGGTACATACCAAAATAGAATGAAACTAAACCAAACCATACCCAGACACATTATAGTGAATGTGCCCAAAGCCAAAGAGAAAATCTTGGTAGAAGCTAGAGAGAAAAGAAACATTACATTCAGAGGAACAAAGATAAGGATTACACCAGAGTGTTTGTCAGAAACTATGGAAACCAAAAGCCAATGGATTAACATCTTTAAAGTACTAATTAAAAAAAAAAACCTCACAAAACTGTCAACACAGAATTTTATACCCAGAGAAGATATCATTCAAAAATGAAGGTGAAATAAAGACACTTTCCAATAAGATGAAGTTCAGGAATTTATTGCCAACATGCCAGTACTACCAGAAATGTATATAAGTTCTCTAAGAGTATGATACCAAATGGAAACTTGTGTCTACACAAAAAAATAAAGAGCAGATGCAATGATAGAAACCAAGGTAAATTTAAAAGATTTTAAAAATATCTGTTCACTTTAGAAGATAAATGACTGCCTATAGTAATGATTTAAAAATGTATCGTGGATGTGTAAATTATATAAAAATCAAATGTTTGACAATGTAACACAAAGATGGGGAGGAGGAATTGAAAGTACATTGTTGTAAGTTTCTTACACTGAAAAAAATGGTATATTATTACTTTAAGGTAGATAGTGATGAGTTAGAAATTTGTATTGATATTCTATGGCAACTCCTAAAACAGGCATGACAAAGAATTTAATAGAGATTAAAAAAGTTATGAAAAATAATTTACTAGTACAAAAGAGCAGGAAGAGAGAGAAAAGGGAAACAACAATTTGGACAAGCAATACAACTAACAAAATGACAGTTTTTAAACTAACTATCAATAATTACATCAAAAGAAAATCCTCTAAGCACTCCATTAAAAGCTATTGTTAAAACAGCAGGACTCAGTTATATGCTATTCGCAACTCACTTTAATTATAACGATACAAATAATTTAAAAGTTAAAGAATTGAAAAATACTATGAGAAACCCAATCAAAAGAAAGCTGCAATGGCTATAATAATATCAGATAAAGTATTTTTCAAGGCAGGGAATATTAGGGATTAAAAGGAACATTGTATAATGGTAAAGGGGTCAATTCTTTAAGAAGACATCACCATTCTCTATATACATTTACCTAATAGTAGAGCGTCTAAACATATGAAGCAAAAACTGATAGACTTGAAAGGAGAAATAAGCAAATAATTCATTTGGAGATGTCAATGCTCTTTCCCCAATAATTGATAGAAAAATAGGATATCAATAAAGAGATAGAAGACATTAGGAACACTATCAACTGATTTGGCTTAATAGTCATTTTTGAACATTGTACTTAATAACAGCAGAATATGCATTCTTTACAACTGGATGTATAGACCATATTGTGGGCCATAAAACAAATTTTAATCCATTGAAAAGAGCTGAAATTATACAGAGCAGATTCTCTGACCATAGTGGAATTAAACTAGAAATCAGCAAGAGATTGTTAGATAGAACATTCCCCAAGTATTTGAAAATTAAACACCACATGTCTAAAGAAATGTCTTAAAGAGGAAGTCACAAGGGAAATTAGAAAATATTATGAATTGAATGAAAATTAAAACAGAACATGTCAAAATTTGTGGGACAGATCCAAAGCAGTGATAAGAAGGAAACATAATTCTTAAAGCTTGGATTAGAAACTAAGAGAAGTTTCAAAACAAAAATGTAAGCTTGACCTAAAGAAACTAGGAAGAGAAGAGCAAATTAAACCTAAGGTTAACAGAAGAAAGAAAATAATAAAGATAACAGAAAAGCAATAAAGAATGCCAGTAAACTGAAAAGCTGGTTTTCTGAAAAGGCGAACAAATATTATAAAACTGTAGGCAGACTTATCAAGAAATATAGAGACAAGAGAAAAATTACCAATAATAGGAATGAAGGAACATCACTATAGATAATTTAGACTTTAAGAGGACAGCAAGGGATATTATGAACAATTTTATGTCAGTAAGTTTGTTAATTTAAATAAAGTGATAAAATGTACAAATTTTTCAGACATTAACTGCCAAAGTTTACTTGAGAAGGGATAATTTTGATGTGTCTGTAACTATTAAAGAAATTAAATTTATTGCTAAAACTGCCCCAAAAAGAAAATGTCAATTTCTGAGAGTTTTGTTGAAGTCTACTGTATTAGTCCATTTTTTTAAAAAATTTATTTATTATTATTATACTTTAAGTTGTAGGGTACATGTGCATAACGTGCAGGTTTGTTACATATGTATACTTGTGCCATGTTGCTGTGCTGCACCCATCAACTCGTCATTTACATCAGGTATAACTCCCAATGCAATCCCTCCCCCCTCCCCCCTCCCCATGATAGGCCCCGGTGTGTGATGTTCCCCTTCCCGAGTCCAAGTGATCTCATTGTTCAGTTCCCACCTATGAGTGAGAACATGCGGTGTTTGGTTTTCTGTTCTTGTGATAGTTTGCTAAGAATGATGGTTTCCAGCTGCATCCATGTCCCTACAAAGGACACAAACTCATCCTTTTTGATGGCTGCATAGTATTCCATGGTGTATATGTGCCACATTTTCTTAATCCAATCTGTCACTGATGGACATTTGGGTTGATTCCAAGTCTTTGCTATTGTGAATAGTGCTGCAATAAACATACGTGTGCATGTGTCTTTATAGCGGCATAATTTATAATCCTTTGGGTATATACCCAGTAATGGGATGGCTGGGTCATATGGTACATCTAGTTCTAGATCCTTGAGGAATCGCCATACTGTTTTCCATAATGGTTGAACTAGTTTACAATCCCACCAACAGTGTAAAAGTGTTCCTATTTCTCCACATCCTCTCCAGCACCTGTTGTTTCCTGGTATTAGTCCATTTTTATACTGCTATGAAGAAATACCCAAGACTGAGTAATTTATAAAGAAAAAGAGGTTTAATGAACTAACAGTTCCACATGCCTGGGGAGGTCTCATAATCATGGTGGAAGACAAAGGAGGAGCAAAGGCACGTCTTACATGGTGGCAGGCAAGGTGGCATGTGCAGGGGAACTCCCTTTTATAAAGCATCAGATCTTGTGAGACTGATTCACTATCATGAAAACAGCATGAGAAAAACCTGCCCCCATGATTCAATTCAAATACCTCCCACTGTGTCCCTCCCATGACATGTGGGGATTATGGGAGCTACAGTTCAAGATGAGATCTGGGTGTGGACACAGCCAAACTATCATCTACTAAACATTTTAGGAAGATATAATACAATGTTTACTTAAACATTTTGAGGAAATTTAAGAAGGGGAAATCTTCCCAACTCATTTTGTGGGGCCAGCATTATCTTTGACAATAATGCTTGAAAAGGACAAAACAAGAAAACACACTACTACAGAATATATCTTATATCAACATAAACACAGAAGTCCTTAACAAAACTTGGAAATTAAATCTAGCCACATATAAAAAATGATAATATATCATGATCCAGTAGGAAGGAAGTTCATTTCACATTTCAAACATCAATCAATTTACCATATCAACTGCTTGAACAATAGAAACAGTCTGCTTATCTCAATAGATACAGAAAAACTGTTTCATTAAATTCAACATTCACACATTATAAAACCCTCAGGAAACTGGGAATAGAATGATATGTCCTCAATCTCTTAATGGACATCTATGAAAACTACAGTTAATATAATACCTAATAATGAAAGACTGAATTCTTTACTCTTAAGTTCAGAAATAAGTTAAGGATGCTCATTTTTATTACTTATATTCAACATGATACTGGAATTCCTAGCCAGTGCAATAAAGCAAGTAAAAGAAGTAACATATAGAATAAATAAGAAGAAATAAAATCATTTCTACTTGAAAATATTGTTCAAATAAAAAAACCCTCAATTTTCGATTAGTCTATCAAAAACACTTCCAACCATAAAAACTAATCCGTGAGTTTAGCAAGGTGTCAGAATACAAAAATTAATTGTATTTCTTTATACTCTGAAGAAAAAGTTAGAAATTAAAAATTTTTAAAAGCAGTACCATTTACAGTAATGTTGACAACCATGAAAATGTATGGATAAAGCTAAAACATGTTTATTTTCATGCTGAAAATTACAATACAGTTGAGAAAATTTAAGCAAGATAGAAATAAATGGAGAGTTATAGCATGCTCATAGATGGAAGGCTTCATATTGTTATCATGTCATTCTCCTCAGCTTGCTCTAGCGGCTCAAAACAATCCTAATAAAAATCTTCACAGGAATTTGCATAAAGACAACAGGTTGATTCTAAAATGTATATGAAAAAGTAAAGGACTTAGAATAGTCAAAGCAGTTTTGAATAAGTTATGAATGGAATGAAAATGAAAAAAACAACATATCAGAATTAATGGGACAGAACCAAAGCAGTGATAAGAGGGAAATTTGTAGCCTTAAATGCTTGGATTAGAAATCGAGAGAAGTTGCAAAACAAAAATGTAAGCTTCACCTAAAGGAACTAGGAAAAGAAGAGCAAATCAAACCCAAGTTAACAGAAGAAATATAATAGTAAAGATAAGAACAGAGAAACAATAAAGCCAATAAACCTAAAAGCTGAATAACTCTTACTTCCTCACTTGAAATCTAACCATAATGCTATAGAAATTAGCAAGTATGGTTTTGTTGAAAAGTCAGACATATAGATCAATAGAACACTATGGAGACTCCAGAAATAGGCTCATATATGTATAGTCAATTGTTTGTAGACATAGGTGCCAAGATAACGCCATGAAGAAAGGATAGTCTTTTTAATATATGGCACTGGAACACCCCATAAAGTGCTGGAAATTATTGTTAGCCCATTCCTTCATTTATAGAAATTAACTAGACATGATTCTAGACCTAAGAGCACAATCCAAAACTATAAAATTTCTAGAAGAAAACATAGAAAAAAAAATCTTTGTGATGCCGGGCAAAGTAAATGTTTCTTTTGTGTGTGTGTGTGTGTGTGTGTGTGTGTGTGTATATATATATATATAAAATAAATATGTTCTCACTCATAGGTGGGAACTGAACAATGAGATCACTTGGACTCGGGAAGGGGAACATCACACACCGGGGCCTATCACAGGGAGGGGGAAGGGGGGAGGGATTGCATTGAGAGTCATACCTGATGTATATGACGAGTTGATGGGTGCTGACGAGTTGATGGGTGCAGCACGCCAACATGGCACAGGTATACATATGTAACAAACCTGCACGTTATCCACATGTTACCCTAGAACTTAAAGTATTATAAAATATACATATATATATTATGTATATATAATATATATTATATACATATGTAATATATGTATATTATATATATTATATATACATAATATATATATGTATATTTTATATTTATAAATGGAGTCTCACTATGTTGCCCAGGCTGGTCTTGAACTCCTTCCACCTTAGTCTCCCAATGTGCTTGGGATTACAGACATGAACCACTGCACCCAACCAAATATTTCTTAGACAATACCCAAAAGGTAGAAATCATAAAAACTAAAAACTTTTGCTGTTCAAAACATGATGTCAAGAAAATAAAAGACAAGTCACACACTGAGAAAAAGGTCCTTTAAAACTCTTATTTAGTAATGGGTTTGTATCCAGAATTCTCACGTACAAGAACTCTTACAACTCAATAATTTAAAAATCAACCAAATAAACAAGGCAAATGATTTGAACAGTTCACCAAAGAGGCAATACAGATGGTAAATACACATATGAATAGATGTTCAGCATCATGAGTCAATGGACAAATGCAAAATAAGACCAGTGATACACCACTATATGCCTATTAAAGAAGGATAAGAGTTTTAAAAAATTGTGCTGATGCTTACAAGGATGTAGAACAATTGGAACTCTAATACATTGCTTGTAGGAATTCAAAATGTTATACCCCACTTTGGAGCTTCTTATAAAATTTTTGCGTTTTCTTATAATGTTACACCTCTACCTGTTACTTGACTTAGCAATCCCACTCCAAGGTATTTACCCCAAAGAAACAGAAGTAGATGTTGACACAAAACTCTATGTGAATATTTAGAGTAGCTTCATTCATAACTCTCCCAAACTGTAAACTACCTAAATGTCTATTAACTGCTGAAAGTATGAATAAACTGTGGTACAACCACACAATGAAATATTGCATAGCAAAAAAGAGAACAAACTGCCAATTCATGCAACGACATGGATGAATCTCAGAAGCATCATGTCCAGTGAAAAAAGCCGGATCCAAAAGCAAACATACTGTATTATTACACTGAGATAATATTCAGAAAAGAAAAATCTGTTGAGACAAATATCACTGAGGGGTATGCTTGGGGTTGGGAACAGAGGAAGATGTATGAAGGAGGCACAAGGAAACTTATGGGGTAGTGGAAATATTTTATATTTTCAATTCTGTCGTACTTAACATAACTGTAACTCATAAAAGTTACACGTAAAAACCTTGTTGAAAAACATAACACAATTGCAAATTTAAAACCACATGAACATAAGCAAATATTAAGGCATTGTCATATCTACAATATCATCTCTTCTCTCTCCTCTCTTCCTTGAAATTCAGATGGTAATGAACTGCCAGTTTTATAAGAGACAACTTTAGTATGCCTTTCTGATAGAGATGTTGACACATAAGGAAATCCATATTTTCCATTTAAATTTTTTGGAGGACAATCACATTGGTTTCTGAAACACTGACAGAACTAGGGGTTCAGCTGTGTGCATTTCAGGTAAAAGTAAACATCTGTATACTAACTATTGAAGGATTAGTCCTCTCACAAAATGGGAGATCAGAGCTCCCCAACAATAAAGATTAGCTTGAACTTGACTTTTTGGTAGGCTGTTTTCTGTATGTGGTTCACAGCCTACTTACATGAACATAAAGAATTTATTGACAACAGAAAAGCAGCAGTATCTATTATCTTTATAAGAAATACATAAAACAGCAAGAATACTTGGAGTTCGAGCAAAACCTAATCCATTGTAGAAATTTAGTTTTCTTCAATTGTCTGTGTCCAGATGTCCTTGAAATTGCATCTGTTTGGTTCATTCTGCCAACTTCTTACTTTCTTTGCAGCCATTGATTTGAAAGGGGTAACAAGAGAATAGAAAATAATGTGCATTTTTGCAAGTGACAATTAAAAGTATTCATCAAAGGGGACCCCATAATTCAGTTCTTTCTACTGGAGTATACCTGTTAGAGTCAGCGAAAGAGGATCATTACAATCACTTCTGGCCAAGATGGGAAATTTAAAAAAACCCCACATTTTGTTAATCTATAGAGTATTAATAAAACTATATTTTTTTTTGTCAGGTGCTTCATACACATTATCTTATTTCTCACAACTACTCTACAGAGTAGGTATTTCTATGCCTGTTTTACAGATGGGGAAATGAAGACTTCAAAGGGATTATGTGACTTTTAACTGAATCCACAATTTATGTTTTTTCCATTATACAATGCTTTGATCATTCCCTATTAGTTGACTATGTTGACCTTTGACACTCTGGTGACATATCCTGCTCCATTGGCTTTGGTGACTGCTAGCACACCATCCCAGTTCCTAATCACCTTATGAGTGTAATTCTGCAATAACACCCTAGCTCATTTTCCTTCAAGTGTTTATTTACTGTAATCTGTTCCACATACTTGTACCTCTACACTAGTAATTCTAAAACATCATTCCATCATAACATTTCTGAACTCAAAACCTGTCATCTTCTTCTGTTACCTTATTTCATACCTTTTCTAGTCAGCTTTCTTTTCTGTAATTTCACCTTTTATTTTAGATTTGGGGGATACATGTACAAGTTTGCTACATGAGTACATTGCATGGTGCTGAGATTAGGGGTGTAAATGATTCTATCACCCAAGTGGTGAGTATAACACCCAATAGGTTGTTTTTCAGCCCTTGCTCTCCTCTGTCTCTTCTCCCTCTAGTTGTCCCAAGTATCTGTCGTGCCCATCTTTATGTCCCTGTGTACCCAGTGTCTAGCTCCCACTTATAAGTGAGAACACATGATATTTGGTTTTCTGTTTCTGCATTAATTCACTTAGGATAATGGCCTCTGGCTGCATCCATGTTGTTGCAAAGGACACAATTTCATTTTTTTTTTTTATGGCTACATAGTTTTCCATGGTATGTATGTACTACTACTACATTTTCTCTGTCCAGTCTACTGTTAATGGGCACCTAGGTTGACTTCATCTCTTTGCTGTTGTGAATAGTGCTCTGATGATCATGTGTGTGCATATACCTTTTTAGTAGAAGGACTTTATTTTCCTTTGGTTATATATCCAGTAATGGGATTGCTGGGTCAAATGATAGTTCTGTTTTAAGTTCTTTGAGAAATCTGGGAACTACTTTCCTCAGTGGCTGAACTAATTTACATTCCCACCAACAGCGAGTAATCCACTCAGCTTCAAAGACCTTATATAGTCTGCTTACAGTTTATTCATCCTTGTATCTCACAGATTCCCCAAAAACACCCTTCACCCTGGTCAGGTTAATCTCTCTCCCCCAGCAAGCTCAATCTTGTGCTTTGATTCTTGTTCTTCACGCTTTGTCCTGTGTCTTACTTTCTTTTTCATCTTTTTGCCTCTCCAAATCCTACCCATCTCTCAAGGCCTACTCCTCTTGCTGTACATTTTCCTTCTCCCACTTGCACTGACCCTTTACTTTATCAACTACAAATGCATTTAGTATTTGTTTTGGGTTGGACAGTTAGTTGTTTTAAAACATTTTAATGGTGTCAGATTAGGTAAAATGCCAAATGATTTCTAAGGGTTGCCCCAAACAATTATTATTGCAGACATACCTTCAGACCTACAAAATGCTTTTTGTGCATGGAAAATTTGATATTCAAGTGTGTTCTAAAGGAAGGTTTGTATTACTAGTCTTTTGTGCTGGGAAGTTATTATATTTTCTTTGGTTTTTTTTTTTTTAAATCAGTTTTTGCTGGGTAAACTCTTTGGACCCCATGTTCATGAAAAGAATTCCTGCAGTCACAAGCATTTTGTAGAATTTTTGGCACAGAAGTAGGCAAGAGTCTGTGGCCTTTGGTTTCTGTATCACTGTTTTTAAACTCTTGAAACTATTTTCTAATAATTACAGATTATTCTAACAGGATAGGTACATTTAAAAATCATTTGGAACACTAGAGAAAGAATTTAGCTTTGATTGTAAGTCCAAAGTTCAAAGCCATTTCTCTCATACTGATTATTTCTAAGGCCAAGTCAACTCATGAGAGAAACCATATCTTTATATTAAGATGCTTTTGCTATGATCATTTTTTCCTGCAATTCCTGTATTCCCAGGATTTCCCGGTACCTAAGCACATTGTGGATGCAGTCCATGGTTGATCCCAGAGTTCTTTCTTGAATCATAGTGATACTAGATCTGAGGAATGTATACCCACCAGGCTCTAGAATGAACAGTTTATTAATCCAAAAGGAAGATGTGCCAACACATCCACATTTTAAGCTCATTAAGCATCTCCAGTTATTTTACAAACGACTTGTTTTCAATAAAATCCCAAATGCTTTCTATCTCAAGTATTTCTCCTCCCTTAATTATTTTTAAATGATGTCAAGTAAATTTTACCCATATGTACTTGCTTCTAATATATTTATTGGGTCAATTATTATTTGTAAGATTCATATAATATTGTCCCTTTTCAAAAGCAGGGCCCCAAATATACTTTTAAAATGTATTTTCCCCTATTAAATGGGAAGTTAATTTCTATTCAGCGTAATCTCCCTTGTAAACCAAAGTTTGGGTTATAGTCAAAACTAGCACTTCTTTTTTAGTTTGAGAAGAATTAGCTTTGAGTTTCTTCTTTATTCCTCTGTGTTCCTCTGTGTCATTTCCATCTGGATATATATAAGTATAAAACTAGAAACATCTTCAGATTAGGAATGGCCTTAAGTAACCCACTCCTGATTATTTCACTCTTTTTTTTTTTTTTTTTTTTTTTTTTTTTTTTTTTTTTTTTGAGGCAGAGTCTCGCTCTGTCGCCCAGGCTGGAGTGCAGTGGGGCGATCTCGGCTCACTGCAAGCTCCGCCTCCCGGGTTCCCGCCATTCTCCTGCCTCAGCCTCCCGAGTAGCTGGGACTACAGGCGCCGCCACCACGCCCGGCTAATTTTTTTTTGTATTTTTAGTGGAGACGGGGTTTCATTTTGTTAGCCAGGATGGTCTCGATCTCCTGACCTCGTGATCCGCCCGCCTCGGCCTCCCAAAGTGCTGGGATTACAGGCTTGAGCCACCGCGCCCGGCCAATTATTTCACTCTTTCACAGACCAGTTATGAGGTCAATTACAACTGGAGTAAATATTCTCCTAATGTACTCCTTATATTGTCCTTATTCCTGTGCCTTTTAAGTTCCCTGAAAGTCCCTATGCACAGTTAGACCAATATATTATATAGAATGCATGAGAAATACATAGTGAATGTAAGTAAATTATTTAAAGTTGTTACTCTAGACTTAGAACTCTAAAATATTCTTTTATTTGAACTGTTAAACTATATCTATTAAGTAGTTATTATGTGAAATGTAAAAAGGAAGAGGTTTTTACTGTGAAATATATCTATTTTAAAATTATAAATTTATTTAAGTATGTCAAAGGAGAAAAAGTTAAGTAGTTCATGTTCATGATAGATAAGGCTTAGTTACCCACTTAAATTATTCTAGGTGAATGAAATAATTTTTATCTTTTTCATCTTCTAAGTTTTGAAAATGCATTTTTCTTTTGACATTCATGCTAATATAATAAAAGGCCTGAAGTTGTATGTGTAGTTGTTTTTGCATTTCAAGATTGTGGAACTTGTTAAACTTGGTCAAAACTTGCTCTTGAAGCTCAAAACTATCTCAGAAGACAACTGACAGCTGACTAGTAGCCTATAGGGAGACCTGCTATTTATAACTTTTCTAAGGAAGAGAGCATCCCAGACCTTTTTGCGGTGAATGACTAGTGACCTGATACTATAGAAAATTAGAGAATATCTAAAGGTGCTAAATATGATGATGGGTCGCTAAAGGTAGATCTGATTTTGAAATTGCAATTTGATTTCTGCCTGCACTTAGGAAGGGCTTTGCATAAAGATTTTTGTTATGCCCAAATCTCAAAATATATTCTAAATATGTATACACAAATTATATAGATATTTAGATTGGTGAAATCATTATAACCTACTAGGTAAATAGCATTACTTAGAATATCCAATTTGTATTTTAAAGGCAGAGTCTAATATTACAAAATAAAATATATATTTTAAGTACAAACAATTGGATCAATAATGTGTTTCAAAGTCCTTGATAAGTATTTGTAGGATCTGGATTTCAAAAAGTCCACAAATATGTATTTACACATCTTTAGAACCTTTACAGTCTATCATCCCATCTTCTTTACACTTCTATGAGGAATTTCTTCCATTAAAAAAAAAAAACTGTTATAAAAGGAAATTAACAACTTCTAAATAATACTCTTAGAGAAACCTCCAAAGCTGGGAAACTAAAAGTGAAGGCTAACACTTAATTCCTCACTTTTTCTGCTTATTCCTATGTGTTGGAGGGATCTCAGATCAGTATGGTACAAGCCATATGTGCTGTAATAACGAGATACAATGGAACAAGTTGTATATGGAGTGTCAGCTTGCCATCCCCCCCGCCCCAGATTCCTCCCTTTCCTCCGTTTAGGGCACAGAAGAAAAAGCACTTCTGAGGTGTGTATCTTTTGTATTTTCTGGTGCATTATGATCCCAGTTGCCTTGGTCATAGTATCAGATGACTTTAAAAGCTCTGCCTACAAAATAAAATACAGCTCATTCATCTGAGGAGTTAGCATGCGATTGCATTACCTGGTTAAACATGTTCAGCTGAATTATTAATTTTATGTCTTGTTAAGTACTGGATTCATGGCTGGAAGTGAAAATGCATGCAATGTAAAAATATGCTGGAAAACAGTTGTAAAACCATCATTAGGTCTCAGTATTGCATGACTTCTTGTGAGACAGAGTGACACATTTCTTAAAACAGGATCAGCTGTCATTTTCACAGGTTTATCCAAATAGTTTATATGGTAAATTATATATTCTAAAAATGTAGGTGACAGAAGGTAAGAATTTATATACTTGAGCCCAATTTTGAGCCTAATATCTCAGAGAAATGAATATTATAATGGACTATTGATCAGAGTTGGAGAAATATTTTCTGACATGGAAAAAGCATAATAACCATTAGAGTTTATTTTATATCAAGAAATCATGGCTTCAGTTTATTAGTACTTATACAGCTTTACTGTATGGTAGTTCTGCCATAAAGTGTAAGAGGTCTATGAAGGTGAGTGTATAAGAAAATAATAATTATTATTTGTGGTGGTTTATTTTATTGGTACATTTTATATTGTTGCAGGATGTTTTGAATTTATGTTTTTAGTTTATTTTGGAATAAATATGAAAACATTTATTAGAGATAAGTAAAATAGTCATGATAAATTCACCTTTCCTTTGTAGAAGATCTGTTACGAAAGTTTGTGCAGTCCTATTTTCTACACCAGGAGTAGAATTTCTATTTTAATGTTGTTAAAAAATTAAACCTCTTTTATTTGTTTTTGTTGTTTTTCATTTTTTGTTTTGTTTAACCTGAGCAAGAAGTTAGTAATGTTTTTAGAAAGAACACTGTAGTAAGAAAGCAAAAATTTAAGTCAACTGACAATTTTACTTTTCTGGATGCATTACATTCTAAATACATTTGCAATTCCAAAAAACAAAGTTTCACTTACTGATTATGAGCAACAATGCACTTAAATTACAGAAATGTTTGTTAATAAGCTCGTTGTTAAAGGCTGGCAATTTTCCCCAAGGGTACTAAATATATAAAGTTTGGCATTATTGGATTGAAAGAAAGTTAGAAATACATTTCTACCACACAGATAAAAATAATAAAAACATACTTGAGAGGGTCATTACATTTTAGTGATTGTAATTGCACATGTCACCTTCATCTCTGAATTTTAAAGGGGACTGAAATATTTACTTTTTAGGGTGTTATGAGGATTCCACTGACACTTAGTCTATGTGTCAAGCAAAGCTCATTGAGTATTAGCTAATATCACCATTACCATAAGCATTATCATTGTCCGTATCTTCACTTTAATTGTTATCAACATCATTAACCTCATTGTTTATGAATGTCAGGGTCTATGGTCATCTAAGTAGTAGTTCTTTGGCTGATCAATATTTTCAGTGAGTATCTACATTTAGTAAGAGTTTCCAGAATATGTCATTAATTAATTAATTAATTCTGTTGATTTAACATCTATAATAAGCTGAGGCATGAATACCATGGTGAGTAAAAGAGACCCTTCAATGGAACTTATTGCTTGTGTACACAAATCTTATGACTGCACAGATAACCTTCATATTATAACTGTAATAAGTGCCACAAATTAGAGGTACAGGGAGTTATGAGATCATGTTATGGGGAATTTGGCCAAGTCAGAAAATTCACAGAAGCCTTCTCTGAGGAAGTGACATTGGAGGTGAGATTAGGAAGAATTGACAGAGGCAGGAGGGAAAAACTGTTCAACAGAGGGAGCATCATGTGAAACAAGAGGGAACATGGCATGTTAGAGGAACTGAAAGAAAGGTAGGCATGGCAGAAGCAGACAGTAGGAGAGGGAGCATGCAGGAGACATACTAATGAGGTGTGTAGAGGAGAAACCATGAACAGACTTGGTCTTCATCTAAGAGCCAAACTACTGAAGTGTTTTATGCACTGGGCGATATTAGCACGTTTATTTATTTATTTATTTATTTTACTTTACTTTAATTTACTTTACTTTACTGTGGTTTTAGTGGGGCTTTAGTTTGGATGTGGCAAGTTTAGAAGTGAAAAGCTCAATTTTGAGACTATTTCAATGGTCCAGATAAGATAAAATAGTAGCTTGAATGAGAGTAGTGACATCAGAGATGAACTGAAATGGATGAATTCAGTGAAAAATTGGGGGAAATCTTATAGGAGTTTCTGATGGATTGATTAAGTAGGAAAAAATTGGTGAAGAGAACTGTTAAAAATGGCTCCTACATTTCTAGCTTGCACAACTGGGTCAATGTGGTACCATCATGAAGCATTTGGAGAAAACCAAATTCAGGATTGAGAATATGAGATCAGTTCTGCGTATCTTAAACATGTAATTCTGTAAGACAGCCAAGTGAAAATTTCAAGGCAGTTGTTGAGCTGAAATGGGACATCTGGACTGAAGAGTAAAGTTTGTGATTTACCTTTTTAGAAATTGCAAGAGCTTTGAAGAGATTAGGAAGAGAATATATAGTAAAAAGAGAAGATGATGTAACTTCAACACTAATGCCCAGGGAGAAGAGAATCAGCCAGCAAAGAGTGGCCAGAGTAGAAGGGAAACCAAGAAAGTGACATGTTAGGGAATCCAAGGGAAGCAAATGTTTCAAGAAGAGAGTAGTAAAAGGTTGCCTGTGGTGTTTTAGAGGCCAAGTGAGATGAGGACTAAAAATGTGCCAATTATATTTAATGTCATTTTAGTCATTGGTTACCTCAGCAGAAACTGCTTCCACATACTATATGTGTTTGTGTGTGTGTTAGGGAGGGGAAGAGGGGCTGCAAAAGACAGACTGGGCTGGGTTGATGGCTGAGGAGAGTGAGGTGAGAAAAAAAAGAAATAAATATTTTATACGATGGTTTAGAGAAATTTGGAGCTGCCTTCAATGTGTATAAGGTTTTGTTTCTTTACTGTTGAGATTTAAAAAAAAATCTCAGTTGGAATTTCAGTAGATTTTCCCCTTCTTTTCAAAGACATTCCTATTGTGAAGCCCACTGTGATAATTTGGCAGGATTTTCATTTTTTAAAATTGTGATTATCTCTAATAATAGATGTCTCTAGGGTTGCCACTGTACTGGCAATATAATGACTGGCCCAGGGTAATGACTTGGAATTGGTCAAATCAATTACAGTATCTTTACTGGGTACTTTCTTTTGGACACACACAAGAGACTTTCTTACCTGTTGATATAGTTTTTATATTTTGCAAAAATCAACAAACAGAAATTATAGAAACACTTGAAATGAATGATGAATGTTTTTTAAAACTTGTATGACCTTTTTATTTTCAAATTTTGGGCTTTATGAAATTGAGATTTCTATATTTTCAAGTTCATAACACATTTCTTCTCCTAAACTGAGTCTTTGTTTTTCAAGAGACATTTGATTTAAAAATAGGTTCTCCCTTGACTAAATAGAACCTAGGTTATATAAACAATTCACGTTCTTGTTTAAAAGTAATTAATTTTCTGCTTCTGGTCTACCAGGCTTACAGGAGGAATAAAATACAAGAACAATGATTTGCTGCTCAAACTTTTGTGGTGCTCGGAGCAAACAGAATGGCGGAGTTTAAACTTAAGAGGAGAACCCATTTTTGAATGAATTTGTCCAGCTCCTTCCCCTCCCTGGCAGTGCTAAAATAAGATGTTGCAGTCTCCAACGCTGTTACATCATCAGGGATAATCTGTAGCTAGTGGTTAAGCTTTCTTCTTCTGCATTTTGCCTAAATAAATGGGTTATACTGTAAGTTCTAATGACTTTGGAAAAGACAGGCAAGCTCTTAGTCCTCTCATGAAGTGTTATGTTAGGTCTCACCGTATGAAACAAATATCTTGATCTGTACTTCAAACCGTGGCAATGAATGCTTGCAAAATTCCAGCAGGAGACCAAAATGTCCCACATATTGTGGCAAATTTCCCATAATGTCCTGCAAATTGCAACAGAGCCATGGGAAAAATAGAAGGAAATTATCTTCTTGCATAGGGATAGCTCATGTGGGAAGGCTAATCCACAGGTTTCCACAAGAATGGAGGAATACATCTGGTACATTTTTGAAGCACATCACGGAACGGTTATTTGGTATCTCAATGTTACACATCGGGAGAAGTATTTGGAACAAATGAATTTCTAATAGATGACTCTAGATTATGTGTTTATACATTGCACCATTTTTGCTATTAAAAAAGTTGCTTCCCAAAAGAATGGATTTGGCCTCTACAATGCAGAAATATGGTCATTTTTCCAAACTTTAGGTTCTTAAAGCAATTAGCATTGACATCACAAGTAGATGGCAAGCAAGCCCTGAATGCATCAGCTTTTAAAAGGGCGTTCCCCAACAACTTAATTGGAAAGTATTAGTATAAATTAAAGCATGTAGAGAGGCAGTATGTTTACACTTTCTTCCAAAGCAATAGAGAGTCAAGTATGCTAGTGAGTAAGTGAATTTTCTATGGAATTTTATTATTCCTCCATATACTTGTTTCATACCAGGTGGAAATCAGGTTTCTAAGAGTAGTTTTATTTCTATGCCTTTATAAGAACTTTGTCAATTTCCAAGTAGAATAAATTTGATAAGTAATGATTTATCCTTTTTGTGCTTTTCCTTCTGAACAAGGGCAACTGCTCTCCACTGAACATTTTACCCTCCCAAGCTGAGTTTGACATAATTACCGCATTGGAGCTAAGATTCATAAGCTGATTGCCAATGTCAACGGAAATGAAAGCTTTCATGAAAAACAAAACCCGTTAAGTATACTCAAGGCTCAGCACCAATCCCACTCATGAGTAATTAAAATATCAATTTATGATGCATTTGTCTTTTACTGGTAAATCTGGAAATCCTATAGATTATTTTTTTCTTCAGACATAGATGCTTGAAGGAGAATAAATTCCAAGGACAGTGAATACAGCTTCAAACTTTGAATCAGAATCCAATTCCAGAAATAATACTTTGGAGTACCTACTATAGGTGAGATAGTGTAAATTAAACTGAAATCATTTTATAATATTTTAGATTTTCTTAGTCCTAAGTAAACAGGAATCTTGCAATTTACACTGGTTGAATTTTTGTTGACTTTTTTTTTTTTTTTAACTATATCTGGGAATATGGTTCAAAGTTTTCCTTAGAGGGGGTAAAAAGCTAGCTTCTTTTGTCCTAGGCTGTGTGCTGTTAACTATCTACTTACATTGCCTATTTGATCCCTGCACCAACCCTATGGGTAGGTATTACCTTCATTTTAAAGAAGAATCTCAAAAACATGGAGTGACTTGTCCAAAGCCACACAGTCATTCAATAATAGAATGGGGTACACAGTAGAACACAGTCAGGGACTGTACAATACCTGGTTATGAAGGAAATAGACTGTACTCAAAGAATTTCACGACCTTGCCAGGTTTTACCAGTAGGAGTTTATGTAGCACATGTAAGTAGCTTCAAAAAGTATTGAGCCAAGGAGGAAAAATATAAGATTATATTGGGGTAAATTTATCTATATGTTGCATTTACTTGAGTTTTAGATTTAATGTGTTGGGTCAACTATCTGGGAATGATGTAAAAATACTGAATGGAAGATTAGACTCAATGGTTATCTAGAGTCAATGATGAATAAATGTTGGAGCCTCCCTGGAATATCTTAGTGAAAGAAGTCCTAAGATCAGGGAAATATAAATGTTGGGATGAATCATTACATATAATTCATTCAGCCATGTCCCTGAGAAGAAAATTCCTTCACCTGAGCATTCAGAAATGTATCGGCTGGGAAAAACAACAGTGTTTGCAATGGCTGTTCTCTGCATGCTGAGATGATGGTAGGAGATAATGCATTGGCACTGGAGTCCTAGATTTCAATGGAATAATGGGATCACAGAGTGGTAGAGGCCACATGTCACTGCTTAACCAGCAGAAACAAGATGAGTGCAATTATCTTAATAAGCTGCAATGATGGAGTGGTAATCAGAATATTTGACCCACCGGGACTTGTGGCAATGACTCATTGATCATGGAATCCCTACAGATGAAAATAGATGTGCAGTTTAGTGAGGTGTTGCTTCTCATGTGTGGAAAAAGTCTATGCTTAGTGGGCAGAAATTTGACTTCAGTTGCCAAAGTGAGAATTAATGGCCTCATATTCAATTCCTAGACCTAATCCAACTCACAGATCCAGAGTCCCTTATTGAGAGTGGGGCAGCAGATCCCTTGAGGAGGTAACCTGCAATGCTGATGTAAGGATATATGGTGAATCTGCCTCTGTATTTTCTTTACTCTGGGAAGTGGGAGTGCTATACTACAACATGTGGCATATGCTTTAATGTTACGACGAATATATGGTGCTGTATTTCTCATAGCCAAAATGTGTGCTTCCAGGAGCCAAGGAGCAGAAGTGCTTCCACTTGTGGTCTCTCTCTCATACCTAATAAAGTCATTTGAGAAATTTTTGTTCATAATCCACAAACTTGAGTTAGGTAGCTTTGGAAGTCCCAATCCTTATGAAATAAATGCTTCCTCCAGGCACCACAGTCATGGTTTCATTAAGTTAGAAAAAGATTTCTCACTGGCATTTTGGCAAAGAATGTGTTCACTTTACTATCAGGGAAGATTGGTCCTGGTTACCCAGAGAAAATCAGGTTGTTGCTGCACAAGGGAGGGAAAAGAGCATCATATCTGCAACTTAGATGGCTCACTGGGATACGTCATGATCCTTCTATGTCCAGTAATAGTGTTCAATGGGAAATTGTGGCAATTCAGTAAAGAAAACAATACTAAGAACACAGATCACGTCGGAATTAAGGGTTGGGTCCTCCATCAGGAAAATTCTGGAGTAGCCCAGTTGCTGGCAGAAGGAACGATGGTGGCAAATGAAGGAAGCCATGATTATCAACTTTGTCACAAGGCTCTGGCAGCAGCTATATTTTTTTAAATTTATTTTTTATTTTTTAGTTTTTAAAATTTAAAGTTCCAGGATACACTTGCAGGACGTGCAGGTTTGTTACATGGGTAAATGTATGCCTTGGTGGTTTGCTGCACCTATCAACCCATCACTTAGGTATTAAGCCCTGCATGCATTAGCTATTTATCCTGTGCTCTCCCTCCCCCCGCAACCCTCCTATCCTGACAGGACCCAGTGTGTGTTGTTCCCCTCCCTGTGTCCATGTCTTCTCATTGTTCAGTTCCCACTTGTAAGTGAGCATATGCAGTGTTTGGTTTTCTGTTCCTGCATTAGTTTGCTGAGGTTGATGGCTTCCAGCTCCATCCATGTCCCTGCAAAGGACATGATCTCATTCCTTTTTATGGCTGGATAGTATTCCATGTGTATATGTACCATATTTTCTTTATCCAGTCTATCATTGATGGGCATTTGGGTTGATTCCATGTCTTTGCTATTGTGAATAGTGCCAGCAGCTATATTTTATATTAACTGTTTATTTATCCCCAACTTTTTCTCTTCTGCTATATGTTATAAGTTTTAGGTTGTTATTTGGCATATGGCTGAATTGACATAATTCTCTAATAGTATGGCAATAGATAGGACTTTGTGTGTGGGTCCCCTGTGTTAATGAAATATGTTTTTCATTTGCACAAAGGACAATAGTGGATGGTGAAGGGCAAACAAGAAGACCTATCCAGTAGGATATTATTTGTTTGTCCCATCATATTCACTTTTCACCCTTCTTCACCCTTCTTTGTGCCCCAGGAGGTTAAACTCAATGGGTTGCATGAATAAGTCTCACTCTTTTGCTATTTGACTTCTGGTTGGGTTCAGCCAATGTATGGCCAGGAGGAGAGAGGCTGGGAAAATATTCACTTCCCCTGTTCCTTCCTTGCTTGCTGATCATGAACCAATGGATATATTCCTTTCTACAGTGTCATGTAGAGGGAGAACTTCTCTTAAAGCAATGGTTATTTTGGAATTTTAGTAGCTACTTCTTCCTCTTAATGATTTAGTCTCAGGGTTTTGGATTATTATGACTCTACAAGTGTTTCTCTATCCTTTGTGGGAAACTTGCTCATATATTTGTAAATAATCCCTGTCAAACTCTCTTCAGTTACTCTTTGTATTGTAACTGATGCATACAACTAGAATCAATCTTAAACTTTTGAGAATTTTTCTGGTAAAGGGTACACATAATAAAGTTCTCCAAATATGCTGATGATAGGTACTATTTTATTTTATTTTATTTTATTTTATTTTATTTTATTTGAGACAGAGTCTCACTCTGTCACTCAGCCTGGAATGCACCCCTGCAATATCAGCTCACTGCAAGCTCCGCCTCCCGGGTTCACGCCATCCTCCTGCCTCAGCCTCTTGAGTAGCTGGGACTACATGCGCCGGCCACCATGCCAGGCTAATTTTTTGTATTTTTAGTAGAGACAGGGTTTCACCGTGTTAGCCAGGATGTTCTCAATCTCCCGATCTCGTGATCTGCCCACCTCAGCCTCCCAAAGTGCTGGGATTACAGGCGTGAGCCACCACACCTGGCAGATTAGAACCTTTTAAATTGTAGCTGGCTGACTAATGGTCCCTCTGGAAGATGTTCACATCCCAATTATTGGAACCTGTGAGTATGTTACATTATATGCAAAGGAAGGATGAGTGAGTTAAAAATCTTGAGATAGGAATATTATCTTGGAATATCTGGTGGACCCAATGTAATCACGAGGTTTCTTGTTGGAAGAAGGCAGAAGGGCAGAAAAGATGACTCCGTGGAAGCAGAAATTAGAGTGATGTACTTTCAAGATGGAGGTATGGCCCATGAATCAAGGAATGCAGACAGCTTCTAGAAGCGAGAAAAAGAAAGGAAACGGGGGTTCCCTCTGGAGCTTCCAGAAGGAACCAACCAGCCCTGATGACATTTTGATTTTAGCCCAGTGAGACTGATTTTGGACTTCTGACCTCCAGAACTTTAAGATAACAAATTGGCATTATGTGAAGCCATTAAGGGTGTAGCAATTTGTTATAGGAGCAGTAGGACCACACAGTGGCAAAATGCAAAACTGTAAAGGAAATGGGTGAGAGGCCTTGCTTGGCTGTTTAAGTTGGCAGAAAAGTGACTGATTAATTTCACTGCCAACAAACACAAGGGTGTACATATCATTTAAAACTACAAAATCTCTACCTTAAAAGATGAAATTTGAGCATTCAGTTATAATTAAGGATAGGAATTGAGAATTGCTCTGTTGCCATTTCTCTGAAAGATGAGTGTAAGCTGTCTGTGCTATAAAAAGCTTAAAAAGGCTGGGCGCGGTGGCTCATGCCTGTAATCCTAGCACTTCAGGAGGCTGAGGCGGGCCGATCACGAGGTCAGGAGATCGAGACCATCCTGGCTAACACGGTGAAACCCCGTCTCTACAAAATATATTAAAAAATTAGCTGGGCGTGGTGGCGGGCGCCTGTAGTCCCAGCTGCTCTGGAGGCTAAGGCAGGAGAATGGCCTGAACCCAGGAGGCGGAGCTTGCAGTGAGCCCAGATTGCGCCACTGCACTCCAGCCTGGGCGACAGAGCGAGACTCCATCTCAAAAAAAAAAAAAACAAAAAAAAACAAAAAAAAACACTGCTGTGATTCATAGAAAATGGTGTGGTCCACTAGGGGAAGGGTGTCCTCTTTTTTGCTTTTTAAATTATTTATTTATTTAATTTTTAAATTAATACTTCTCTCAAAAGATTAGTCAGTTTCAAGAAGTCAAAACTGGTTCTAAGACAGAACCCTAAGGCCATCCCAGGGCATGTCTCTCTCATTTTACTTCTCCCATTTTGCAGCTGTTTTTGCAGTTAGAAGCCTTCTTTTCTTCCACAAAGCAGACAACTCCCCGGATTTTGTCTTGGCCTAGGAATATTTGGGTGGGTGGCTAAATCTTGGGGCAAATACTCTCACCTTTCCTTTCAGAAAAGAAAGTTGGGCTCTGAACCAGCCGGTGTATTCAGGGGTAAAATCTGAGATGTTAGTGTGGGTTTAGAATAAATTGTAGGTCACTCAGTATGCTTTGTTTATGCCTCTATTTTGCTTTTAATTAGGACAAAGGAGTGTTTTTTTTTTTGTTTTGTTTTGTTTTGTTTTTTAACTGGTGCAGCCAACTACAGTTCTGGTTCTGCTTAGGTATTGGGACCAAAGTCCAAGTTAATAATGATGGTTAATTTGCCTCACTCTGACATTTTTATTTATGCTTGTATTTCCATGGCGGTTTTGTGGAGATGAGAGGTGGCTTGGCAACGACAAGATTTACATATACTGTCTCTTAATACTGTCCCTTAAAAGCCCTCCTCTCCACAACATCTAGAGATGGTATACGAAATAAAAGTTTTACTTTATCCTTAGTTAGTATCTGACTGGAGTACTATGGACTTGATTCTAACTTGCCCATTTTGAGAAAGAGATAATGGAAGAGAAACCATGTGCACAAACATGGGATAACTTTCAAATTTGCAAATCGAGTCATTTATTCAAAATAGTCCCATAGACATGAATGGGGCTTTGGTTGGTTTACCACTTCAATATGCTTTTAAGATTAATTCATAATGAACAGGTATTTCTAATCATTATTTCCTTTATATAAAATTATGAGATGTAAATATATAAACATCTAGATACATTTGATAGCTTCTCATTCATCTTCAGGTCAAAACTTTTTTTTCTTTTTCTTTCTTTTTTTTTTTTTTTTTTTTTGAGACAGAGTCTCGCTCTGTCACCCAGGCTGGAGTGCAGTGGCGCGATCTCGGCTCACTGCAAGTTGCACCTCCTGGGCTCACGCCATTCTCCTGCCTCAGCCTCCCAAGTAGCTGGGACTACAGGCGCTTGCTACTGCACCTGGCTAATTTTTTGTATTTTTAGTAGAGACGCGGTTTCACCTTGTTAGCCAGGATGGTCTTGATCTCCTGACCTCATGATCCGCCTGCCTCGGCCTCCCAAAGTGCTGGGATTACAGGCGTGATCCACTGCGCCCAGCAAAACTTTTCTTAAAGTTAAAACTCCTCTGCTCTAAGCCTATTGGAATTGAACACAAAAATCTAGGCTGATGTTTAATAAATGCAAGCTGCACCCTTGCCCCAAGGTTATGTTATGTTTTGTTATTCAATTTAATAACACCTGATAATGTCTTTTAATTTTTGTGGGCACATAGCAGCTCTATATATTTATGGGATTGAGGTATCAAAATAATCACATCAGAATATCAAAATTATATCAGGGTAAATGGGGTATCCATCACTTCAAGCATTTATCCTTTTTGTTACAAACAATCCAGTTATACTCTTACTTATTTTAACATGTACAATTAAGTTATCATTGACTATAGTCACCCTGTTGTACTATCAAATACTAGAACTCATTCTTTTTTTCTATGTTTTTGTATGCATTAACCATCCCTACTCCCTGCCTGTACTACCCTTCCCAACCTCTGGTAACCATCTCTCTACTCTACCTCCATGAGTTCAGTTGTTTTCATTTTTAGCTCCCACAAATACGTGAGAACATGTAAAGCTTGTCTTTCTGTGCCTGGCTTATTTCACTTAACGTAATGGCCTCTAGTTCCATTCATGTTGTTGCAAATGACAGGATGTCGTTCTTTTTCATGGTGGAATAGTACTCCATTGTGTATATGTACCACATTTTCTTTATTTATTTGTCTGTTGATGGACACTTCGGTTGTTTTCAAATCTTGGCTTTTGTGAATAGTGCTGCAGTAGACATGGGAGTGCAAATATGTCTTTGATATACTGATTTATTTGGGTATATACCTAGCACTGGGATTACTGGATTGTATAGTGGTTCTATTTTTAGTTTTTTGAGAAACCTCCAAACTCTCCATAGTTGTTGTACTAATTTACATTTCCACCAACGGTGAACAAGGGTTCCCTTTTCTCCACATCCTCACTAGCATTTGTCATTGCCTATCTTTTGGATAAAAGCCATTTTAACTGGGGTGAGATGATATCTCACTGTAGTTTTGATTTGCATTTGAAATTTACTTCTTGAAAACGTTTTCAAGGAAGGATTTTCCTACCCCAAACTTCAGGGTTTTCAGCATAAACATTTAATTACATTTTAGCCTTTTTATTTTTTAAAAACTAAAGTTATATTTCTGACCTATTTGGTGGCAAAGACTATGGTGAGGATTGTGACTTCTACATGTGAATTTAGGAGTACCATTTTTTCTCCACTTGGTGGCAAAAGTTATGTGAAGAGGAAATGACTTCTACACTTTGTTTTGCTCACAATGGTCTTTTTCCCAGACAAAGGAAACAATTTGTCAGATTTAAAAAAGGTGACTTTGATACGAAAGTGCTGGGAGGGAAAGAGTGTGGTCCCTTTAAATGATGTGGAAGGAGGGGAGGGAAGTGCTGGGTAGAGGAAGGCATAGTCCCTGGCTAGGGCTCCATCCTCACGGACCTATGTGAGGACAGGCACTTCTGTCTTTGCTCCCAAATGTTGCATTTTCCAAGACCACCCTGTCCCACCACACCCTCACCCTCTGCCTTATAAAAACCCGAGACCCTAGCTGGCACACACACACACACAAGTGGCTTGACGTCGTGAGGAACACATCAGTGGAAGAAGACACAAGTGGCTGGTCATTGAGAGCTTGTGGGAGGAAGAGCATGCTGACAGGCACCAACAGATGCTGGCATGCTGGCAGGCCATCAACCAGGACGAGGCAGACTTTGGTGGGGCAGTAGAAGGATAGCCGGGGTCTCCAAGCAGCCCAACTCCAGGGGAAAACCATCTCACTTCTGGCTCCCCCATCAGCAGAGAGCTACTGCCACTCAATAAAACTTTGCACTCATTCCCAAAGCCCATGTGTGATACGATTCTTCCAGTACACCAAGGCAAGCACCCAGGATACAGAAAGCCCTCTATCCTTTCCGCATGGTAGAGAATCTAATTCAGCTGGTTAACACAAGCTGCTTATTGATGGCAAACTAACAGAGCACCCTGTAACACACGCCCACTAGGGCTTCAGGAGCTGTCAACATTCACCCCTAGACACTGCCATGGGGTTGGAACCCCACAGCCTGCCTGTCTATATGCTTCCCTAGAGGTTTGAGCAGGGGGGCATGGAAGAAGCGAGCCACACCCCCATCACACACTCTGTGAGGGGGACAAGGGAACCTTTCCTGTTTCAGCTTTATCTACCTTCAGTCAGGTGTTTGATATTAATGTCTGTCTTTCTATTATTTCTCTCTTCTTCTCTCCCTCTTGGATCTTTTCTTCTTTTTTTCCTACCTTTCCAGTTTCTTCTTCTTTCTTGCTTTTTTCACTCATTTTTCTTTTTCACCTCTTTCTCTCTCTCTCTCCTTCTTCCCTTTCTTTCTTGATTCTTTCCTTTTCTGTCTTCCTTCTTTTCTTTTCATTTTTAGAGACAGTCTCACTTTGCCACCCACCTGGCGTGCAGTGGTGTGAACACAGCTCACTGCAGCCTCCACCTCCTGGGCTCAAGTGATCCTCCCACCTCAGCCTCCTGAGGGACTGGGACCATAGGCAGAAGCCACCATGCCCAGCTAATTTTTGTATTTTTTGTAGATAGGGTTTTGCCATGTTGCCCAGGCTGCTCTCAAACTCCTGGGTTCAAGTGATTCATCTGCTTCAGCTTCCCAAAGTGCTGGGACTACAGGCCTGAGATAAAGCACCCAGCTCCTTCTTATTTTTTATTACTCTTTCTTTATTTCTCTTTCACCACTCTCCTCTCCTTCTTCCTTTCCTTTCTCTTTTTCCTTTCTTTTTCCTTCTTTCCCTTCTCTCTTTTCTTCTTTCTCTCCCTCACCCCATCCCGTCCTTTCTTTCTCTTTTCTTCTTTATTCATCTGTTTTTAACACTTATCCAGATAAGCTTTTTATGTAGACTAATTATAAAGTAACAGTGCTATTTATAAGCTTAATTTAAAAAAAAACCCACTCGAAGATTCCAGTTCTGGGTAAAATGGGGTAAGCACACTCCAATCTGTCATTCTCACTGAATGCAGCTATAAAACCTTATCAGAATGGTGGAACAGTTATTTGAGGACTCTGACTAGAATTTGAAGTATCACTGAATGGACAGTGCATTTACCATTTTCTGGTGTCTACCCCAGCCTGGGTTCAAGTAGTGCAAAATATGGAAGTAAACATCAACACTGAGAGAGAGAACTTGGAGAAAAGCCTTTTAGTTCTTGTTCCATGAGCAGTATACAGAACTTCTGGTAGCAACAGTTGTGGCAGCAGGAACCTACAGTGTGCTTTAAACTTTGAGAAATAAGAACATCTATTCTTTCTTTCTTTCTTTCTTTCTTTCTTTCTTTCTTTCTTTCTTTCTTTCTTTCTTTCTTTCTTTCTTTCTTTCTTTCTTTCTTTCTCCTTCCTTCCTTCCTTCCTTCCTTCCTTCCTTCCTTCCTTCCTTCCTTCCTTCCTTCCTTCCTTCCTTCTTTCTTTCTTTCTTTCTTTCTTTCTTTCTTTCTTTCCTCTTCTTTCTTTGTACTCCTTCTGCCTGGTCCTGGATGCATATGCATTCATGGGAAGTGTGTGTCACTATAGCATGGCTAAAGACCATACTTTCTGGGGAACTGAAAAGGAAACCAGAAAGGGAGATAATGGAGGCATAGGAACTTGAGAAATCAATTCTGTAAAATTGTTTATAAATTCTGGGATTCACCCTTGAGCTGCAAGTGCATGGATCTAATCCTAAACAGTATACCATGTATTTTGAGAATGGAACTTTGAAGTGGGCTTCTGCCCACTTCTGGGACTAGCCACTAGGTGACAAACACACAAGGCAGATGTGACTAGCACTGCAAAGGCATTGAAAACTGAAATGTACTTTGAAACCACAAAACTGAAATGTACTTTGAAACCACAACCACAGAAGACTGATCAGGATGCAGGGACTGAATCCAACTGGGCTGATTGCTAAAGCAAAATATCGACATTTTCTATAAGGTTTAAACAGGACTCATTGTCTCATAAGAAAGTATCCAAAGTATCCAGAAGACAATACATAGTTAATTGACAAACAAGAACCCAGGAAAACCTCAACTCACACTGGTAAAGATAAAAAATAAACTCCAGTATTGAAATGTTGGAATTATCTGACAAAGACTTAAAGCAGTTATTGTAAAAATGTTCAAAGTATGTACACTCTTGAAACAAATGTAAAGAAAATCTAAGCAAATAATTAGAAGATATAAAGAAGTATTAAGTGGAAATTCTATATGTAAAAATATAACTTCCACACTCTCCAAAAATAAGCAAACAAAAAGAAAAACTCTAAGCAAACGAACACAACCTTCACTGGATGGACGCAATAGTATATTGGAGATGAAAGAGAAAAGAGTCATTGAATCTGAGGATAAATCAATGGAAGTTAATCTAAAGAATGGAGAAAAAAGAGAAAAAATAAACAGCTTTAGGAACTTCTTGTGCTATACCAACAGGTCTAATTTTCATGCCATGGGAGACCCACCCAGAAGGTCATGACAAGAAGGTAGTACAGAAAAAATAAATTGAAGAAATGATAGCTGAAAGTTTCTCAAATATGATGAAAGATATAAACCTACAAATTCAAGAAGTTCAGTAGACCATACAAAGATAAACATTTAATCCCAACTCAGAAATGTCATAATCAAATTGCAAACACTAACAACAAAGAAAAAAATCTTAAAAACAACTAGAAAAACAATTTTTTAAATAGGATATTCAAATGACTGCAGTTTTCTCACCTAAAATCATGGAGGCCAAAAATAAGTGGACCGATCTTGTATCTACATTCTACTTCAAGTGGTGAAATATTGAGTCTAAGCAGTTAAAAGTTAAATATGTATTGTAATGCCCAGAGCAACCACTAAAAACCAAACAAGCAAAACATACAAAGAGTAATAGTTCAAAAAATTAATTGCAGTGAAATACTAAAAAATCAAATAATAAGAAAACAGAAAAAGGACAACTGAGAATTAAAAAACAGGGAAGAAAACAGAAAGCAAATAATATAATGGTAGAATCTAAACCTAAATATATCAATAATTATAACAAATGTAAAAGCTCTCATATCAATTAAAAGACAGATTTTCAGAATCAGTTAACAATGACACAAATACATGTTGCATATGAAAAACTCATGTCAAATATAATAATATTGGTATGAGAAAATTAAGAGGGTAAAAACAGATACACTATGCAAACACTAATCAAAAGACAGAAACCAGGAGTTACCATGTTAATGTCACAAAAAGTAGACTTCAGGGCAAAGAAAATTACCTAGAATAAAGAGGCACAGTACATGATTATAGAGGGGCAAATCAACTTAGAGGACACAACCATCTTAAAAGTGTATTGGCAAACAACAGCACGTCAAAAGATAAAATTGACAGAACTGAAAGAGAGATAGACAGATCCACACTTATAGTGGAGACGTCAACATTCCTTTCTTAGAATCAGAAGTAGTAATAGAATCAGCAACACTAATAGAATCAGCAAGGATTTTTATCATGAATTAACTGGATCTAGTTGACATAAACAGGGCACTCCCCCAAAAAACAGAAGAGCACACTTTCTCTTCAAGTATAACATACCAAATTCACAAAGATGGGCATATACTGAGTCATAAAACAAACTTTAACAAATTTGAACTAATTGAAATCACACAAAGTATGTTCTCTGAAAACAATGGAATTAAATTAGAAATTAGTAACATAAAAATAACTAGAAAATCTCAACACTTGGAAATTAAACAATACATGCCCATAAAATCTTTACATTGAAGAGAAAGTCTCAAGAGAAATTTGTAAATATTTTGAACTCAAGGAAAATAAATATATAACATGTTGAAATGTATGGCATGCACTTAATGCAATGTTCAGAGGAAGATTTATAGCGTTAAATGCCTATGTTGGAAAACAAGAAAGGTTTCAAATCAAAGTGAGCTTCCATCTTAAGAAAACAGAAAAAGTACAAAGTAGACTAAACCAAATAGAAATAAAAAGCAATAAATATAAGAGCACAAATCAATGAAACAGAAAACAGAAAATAGAAAAATCAATAAAATCAAAAGGCAAATCATAAAAAAGCAAACTAAAATTGATATACCTATGGCAGAAAAAGAGGGCAGATACAGTGATCAATAACAAGGATTAAAAAATGAGTATCACCCCATTCTTTGTAGATATAAAAAGGATAAAATGGATATTATGAATAAATCTATGTATAATACATAATTCAGTGGGTTAGGTGAAATGAACGATTATTCCAAAACCAAAAACCTCTAAAAACTCTTTTAGAGTGAAATAGATAACCTTAATAGTTTGGTAATTATTAAACTTCCTAACCCATTATTGAAATCTTGTGAAAAAGAAATTTCCAGGACTAGATGACCTTATTGCTAAAATTTACAACACATATAAAGAAGAAATAAACCCAAGTCTACACCATCTCTTGAAAAGGAGGGAACATTCCTACATCATTTTATGAGATGAGCATTACTGTGACAAGAAGAAAATACCCCAAAACTTCAGATCAGTATCACTCATGAACATAAATGCAAAATCATCAAAATACTAGCAAATTGAATCTAGCAATGTATAAAAGAATAATATAATGTGACCAAGTAGTAGTCATCTAATGAGTGAAAGATTGGTTTAGTATTTGACAGTCAATCAATAAAATATATCTGATAGTCTAAAGAAGAAAAATTATATAATATCTATTAATACAAAAAGTTTTTAAAATATTTAATATTCATACATAATGAAAACTCTCAGCAAATTAGGAATTGAAGGAAAGTTCTTCAGTCTGATAAAGGACATCTATAAGCTAATATAATACTTAATAGTGAAAGATACTAATATACATTTATTAGAATGGCTATACTGACAATATCAAGTGCTGACAAGAAAGTGGAGCAACTGGAATGCTCATACATCACTGATGGCAATGCCAAATATGACAGCCATTTTGAAAACAGTTTGGCAGTTTATTGTAAAGCTAAACATGTCCTTATTACATAACCCAGCAGTTCCTCTTGTGGTATTTTTATTTTATTTTATTTTATTTTATTTTATTTTATTTTATTTTATTTTTTAAGTAAAGCGAAAACCTGTGTTTTCACAAAACCTGTACATGAATGTTTATAGCATCTTTAATTATATTGGCCCTAAACTGGAAATAACCCAGTCTTTTTCAGTAAGTGAATGGAAAAACAAATCATGGTATAACTATACAATGAAATATTATTCAGTAACACAAAGAAATGAATTATTGATAACTGAACAATTTAGATAATTCTCAAAAGTATTATGCCATGTTAAGAAACTCAGTCTCAACAGTTTACATATTGTCTGATTCCCTTTACATGACATTCTCAAAAAGCAGAAGAATGATAATGAAGAACAGAACTGTGTGACATTCTCTAAAAACAAAAGAATAATAAGAACAGAACTGCAGTTGTTAGGGATTAGGAAGGGGACTACAAGGAGGTAGCATGGGAGTTTTTTAAGAGATGGAACTGTTCTGTATCCTGATTGTGATGGTGTTTACACTAATCTCTTCATGTCTCAATATTCATAGCAATATACATCTCCAAAAAGTCAATTTTAATTTATATTAATTTAAAAATGAAATGGAGCAAAAAATAAGCCCACAAAATAATAGTCTTAAAAATCAAATGATTGATTGATTTTTTCATCAAGTTGCTGAAATCATAGCATTGGTAGGCAACTATTCAAATAAAAGTAAAATTTTACACAATTTTAAGTGAAACAATAAAAATAAAAAGGGGATTTGACCAAATTGAAAAAAAAATTTGAAAAAGCATTGGTAGGCAACTATTCAAATAAAAGTAAAATTTTACACAATTTTAAGTGAAACAATAAAAATAAAAAGGGGATTTGACCAAATTGAAAAAAAAATACCAGTACGAGACACAATGGTGTACTATTCCACCATAAAAAGAATGTTAGAGTTGTTTCTAGAATTCTTTGTGTACTTTGCTACTGTTTTTGTGTACTTTTGCTACTAAAAAATTTCTTCAGGTTTTCCCAGTGAATCCATTAAACATTTCCATTTTATCTTGCTTAAAGTCTATATTTTTGGAAGCATATAAATATACTAGTTAACATATGAAATGAAGCAGTTGGCAGTGTTTCCTTGACTAATTTGTTATTTTCTATTAAAAAGAGAAAATGAGTGAAACAATACAACAAGATATGCAATATATGCAATTACATGACCCTTGTCCTCTTGTCTCTAGCAGAGAAAAGTATTAAGTTTGTTGCATTTTATTTTCTGTAAAGGTATTAGGCCTTTGCCTCAAAGGTGTACAGTCAAAATAACAAGACATCCTCCTTTGACTTAGCTCTGACCTTCTCTGCACTCTACTCATCCTTTATGGCAAGTCAGCTAAATACGCTGTCGGATATTGTTCCCTTTTAGGAAATTCTTCCTGGAATCCTGTAGTAAACTTTCCCAGGAAAAAGGCAAATAAAGTTAAATGTCCTTGAGGAATGCTGAATATTAAAAAAGAAGTTAGTATCACTTTTGACATTTTTTCAGAAGTTTATCAGCAACTGATGTAGACGGATTATGCTGTCTTGATTTAAATTGTCAATTGTCTTCAATTATTCCTAGCTTGAGCTGAATAATTTTAACCAGACTCCTTTAAAACTGAAAGAATGCTATCTTATCTTGAGAAGAACTAATTCTAATACCATTTTAGTTTGTCTTTATAATTGAATTATCAAAGTAATTAGTGATCATAAGTGATTTGATAGTTTATCATGTGATGTTAATAAACAATAAGCGAAAATGTGAGAGAATAACTTATCTGCCATTGAGTAGCAATATTTTTGTGCTGTGGTTACAATGTTAAGCAAACTAAAATAAGCAAATCTTCATGCCAGGGTCTTAGTTAATGTCATTTTGCTTGGCTGAGAAAATCTGAAACTTCTCTGAGCAGACATATTTTAAGAGAGCATTAGGACATGCATATTTTTAGGATGCTAATAGAACCTCTCACCCTTTTTGGATTTAGCTGCCAGAAATTATGATTCATAGTTCTTGATAGCATAGAATAGAAAACATTGTAAAGGGAAAGAAATTCTAACAGATTGCTCAGGAATGATTTCAGAGTGTCAGTTAATCAGACATTTCTCTTTCATCTCTTTAGGAAAATACACACTTCTCTTTTGAAAAATGGATCTAGAAAAATTTTTATGTTTGCTTTGGAATGGCCCACAATTATTGATGAACTCTTACTGGTATTAGAAAACTGATTGGTGAAAGAATATATAGCATAATAATAGCTTATAATGGCAAAAATGATACAGCTGAAAAGTTGCCTGTGAAGAATGTTTCAAAAGAACAAAGGATGTGCTTTGTCATCGCTGTTTTTAAGATTCTGAAGAATATAGTGATATTATATTACTGTATTTGTGCTACTGTTCTGGAAAGTTTAGCCACTTGAAGTACCTTTAATAGATTTTTGAAAATTATTAGAATGTAGAATTTTAAAATACACAATAACATTCTGAAGTAGTTGTATTATTCTAGAAAGCTCTGGCATAATTTAGATTTAGGGTTGAATAGGAGTTACTTTTTATCATTATAATTAATGGGTAAAGCGTTCTGCGTTGAATAACAACTCTTGTAGAAATCCAAAGTTATACATAGCTTTGATTTCGATAATACATATTTTGATGATGCTGGTTCTTGATTAATGTTGACTTTCCCACTTGTGACACAGTTTTCTCTCGAATTCTAGTTGTCTCAGCTAGAATTACCTGGTTAGCTCATAGATTTCTACATTCTGTTTTTAATTGATAATATTTATTTTAAAGATCACTTTTAATTGTAACAAATATGAAGTCATCAGTGTTTTCCAAATTGTCAATAATGCTTTAAGTAAAAAATACATGAGTAAAATGTAAGTTATATTGTATTATAATATCTGCTACAGTTAATACCATGAACATACGCACTATATACCAGAAAAGCTCATGCATTATTGGAAGTGAAAAGAAATATGATATCATTGCTATATTGTCTGATTATAAATTCATGCTTTGGTCAGTTCTCTTTCTTCAGGGATGACATTTACTTGTACTCTGCTGTTGAGGAATCTGAATTGGATGTCACAAATTCTGCATTTGCACCAGTGGCATATTAGTGCTATCATGGTTGTCTGTGTACAGGGGAGGTAAGATTTCACCAGTTACAAGTGAGACACAGGAAATGTTGATGGGGGCCATGGTGTCTCTCTACTCTTGGATGTGTCTTGAAGTTCCTTGGCAAATTTCTGAATAGCACTGTGATGGACTAGTTGAATGTCTGGTGTTTGCATGTTTCTCTTTTCTACTCCTTCCTGTCGACAGTGCATGATGTAAGGAGGTACTAGAAAGAGGACCAGTGCTATTGCTGAGGACACAGCCAGTATAATTAAGAAATCCATGTACTTGTCTGCTTTTCAGACAATCATTTTGAAAAGGGTTTGTACTCTCCATCATCACTAGAATTCCCCCTCCACGAATCACTTCTGGATAGGTGGTCACTTGCTTTGTTTTATCAACCAAATGAAATTTCGCACTAGTCAATGTAAAATGGAGTACAAAATGTTTTAGCACATGTTATTACAGGCTCCATTTCTTGACTGCATCTCAATTCTGTGGATTTTCAACATCTTGTAATCAAGAAGAAAATGGGACATTGGCACCAATCCTGACGAAAACGCCCCCCTTTAGGCCATTAATAGGAAGCAGAACCCTGCTGCCCCTATCGAGGGCCACGTGATGTTTATGGCATTCAGTCCCTCTGGCCACAGCACATTTTTCTCCACCTTGACAAAGTTTCCAAGAGCCTTCCTGGCCAATATTTCTTACACATTTATATTTTTAATGAAGATTTCTGCTTGTGATATGGCAACAGGAAGTCCTCTGTTGACATTATATTATCCAGTTATTCCTTGCAGTCTCAAAGGTGCACCTATTGTAGGCAATTATATCAATAGTTGTTGGTTTCTCCACATTTTCAATTGTCGGAGAGTCATAAGGACTCTCTCACTATGTGGTGTTCTTTGGATGTAGAGGAGCCATCCAGGTCTTTCTAAATAACCCTTTCAATTTGTTTTAAATGCTTTGGGATCATCACTAATCTCACCAGGTTTTGGTGAGGTGGAAATTTCCCCTTAAAATACTTGTTCCAAAGCATAAACCAAAAGGACACTTACAGATGGGTATGCATTCTGATCAGAGTGCACCTTAGAGAAAATAATGAATACTGTCATCAAGAATGTGACAACCACCACAGGCTCATCCTGCGTGTCCCCTGAACTTATCCTATGCAAGCACAGGGGTCTCCAGGATCCCACCGCCAGGGCAATTTCATTATTGGGCTGACGAGGCCTGTAGTCCTCAATTCTCCCCTCCCCTCCCCTCCCTTTCTGGCAGCTTGGCCAGTTTTACTCTTTTCTTATTAGAGCACATTTTGTTGTACACAGGAGTGCAAAGAAAACACAATTGCCACTGAGAACTTTGTAGTGTGATGCTTATTTAGCTTTTGAATGGGCTTTCACACAAAAATTACTGCTTTGTGGAAATTTTCAGGTATGAGAAAACATCTTACAAAGAAACCTCCTGTTATCCAACTGATCAGTCAGTATTAAAAAATGCATGTGGAGGATGTTGCAGATTGAAGTGTGCAAAGCATTTGTGTTTTAATTAAAATCTTAGAGGAAAAACTCATTCACATGAATTAATAGCAACATTTTTAGCAGGTTGCATAAATGGTGACAAAATTTACATCTTTGTATTCAAGAAGAGTATAGAGTTACTTGGTGAAGATCACTACATATGTTAAATGCTTTCAACATGTGCTATAAATATTAAAGATCTATGGCTATTAAATTACGTGAGAGCAAATGACTCATGAGTAATTACAAATACCTGTTCTGCTTCTACTTATCACTTATTTTCCAAAAAAGTAGCGTGGAAATGAAATGCAAGTATAACATAAAAGAGTATAACTTCCTGTTAAATGATGCTTTATCATATAATGGAATATTACAGCCTAATTCAATGCAGGACTAAACCAACATTTGAAGAAAATGAGAACTCTAGAAGCCAGAAGCCTCAGTCCTCAGAAAGCTCCATACTCTGCATGCTGTCTACATGTCTCTTTGTGTTTATGTGGGTTTTTTCACCTAACTATTCCTGTGAAATAGCAAAAGACTTTAGATTAAAATGGATTTCACTAATCACAGAAGTCAACAAAGCAAGTAAATATGAAAAAATAGCACAAAGTTGTACAGAAATCGTCCGTATAGCTAAGGAATGAAATGAAAGAAATTTAGCTCTGTTAGAGCTTTTATTATCAATCAAATATATCCTTGATAGTTCTCATCTTTTTGTCTTTTGGTGCCCCCCCCCCACCTGTTTGTGTTTTGACTTTTTCACCTGACATGGATGAACAATGGATGTGTTCCTTCTGATACCCTGTCAAAGGGAAAAACCACAATCTAGGTCTTTAGGCACACAGGCACTTTGTTCCCCATAAGTGATTATGTAGCAGCCACAGGATCTTACAGTGTTGGAAAGGAAGAGACTGTGTTGCTTGGAGTCTTAAGATACTCTCAGAGGGTCCTTGGAACTCCAGGCTTCCCAATAGGTATCTCAGTGTGAGTGGGTTTTACATATTGACCTTCCAACTCACATAGCATCTGGAGAAAGGATGTCAATTCTGAGAAGAAGACTGAAGATATCTAACTGAAGAAATAGTGCCTGGAAGTTTGAATGACCTAGGGAAGAGCACCAGGATGCTCAAGTGCCTCGGGCTTCCCAAGGTACACAAAGTGGGAAGCAGCACCGGTAAACTCTTTAGGAAGAATACAACTCACACCTTTTACAGTTTCCATCACGTTTCCTTTTAATGATCACTCATGATCCCTAGCAGGGATTCAGCCACTCCCCAGAATCACACAGCACATGAGTGGTGGGACCAAAAGAGATTTCTGGTCATTTTGAAGTTTAACTTAATTTTTAACTTTTATTTTTAGTTCAGGGGTACATATGCAGGTGCAGGTTTGTTATATAGGTAAATTACCTGTCATGGGGATTTGATGTGCAGATTATTTTACCATCCAGGTAGTAAACATAGTACCTGATAAGTAGTTTTTTGTTACTCACCCTCCTTCTTCCCCACACCCTCAAGTCGGCTCTGGTGTCTGTTGTTCCCTTCATTGTGTCCATAGGTACTCAATGTTTGCTCCCACTTATGAGTGAGAACATGTGATGTTTGGTTTTCTGTTCCTGTGTCAGTTCACTTAGGATAATGGCCTCTAACTCTATCCACATTACTGCAAAGTACAGCTCTCATTCTTGTTTATGGCTGCATAGTATTCTGTGGTATATATTTACCACATTTTCTTTATCCAGTCTACTGTTGATGGGCATTTAGGTTGATTCCATGTCTTTGCTATTGTGAATAGTGCTGTGATGAAGCTATGTGTGCCTGTGTCTTTATGATAGAATGATTTTTATTCCTTTGGGTATATGCCCAGTAATGGGATTGCTGGGTTGAATGGGAGTTTTGCTGTGAGTTCTTTGAGAAATCGCCAAACTATTTTCCACAATGACTGAACCAATTTACATTCCCACCAGCAGTGTATAAGCATTCTCTTTTCTCCACAACCTCTCCAGCATCTGTTATTTTTTGACTTTTTAGTAATGGCCATTTTGACTGGTGTGAGATGGCATCTCATTGTGGTTTTGGTTTTGGTTTGCATTTCTCTAATGATTAGTGATGGTGAGCATTTTTCCATATGCTGGTTGGCCACATGTATGTCTTCTTTTGAAAAGTGTACATGTCATTTGCCCACTTTTTAATGGGACTGTTTCTTTTTTGATTGTGTATTTGCTTAAATTCCTTATAGACTCTGGATTGTAGACCTTTGTCAGATGCATAGTTTGCAAATATTTTCTCCCATTCTATAGGTTGTTGGTTTACTTTGTTGATAGTTTATTTTGCTGTGCAGAAGTTCTGTATTTGAATTAGGTCCCATTTGTCAATTTTTACTGCTATTGCAATTGCTTTTGGGATCTTCGTCATGAAATCTTTGCCAGGCCCTATGTCCAGATGATATTTCATAAGTTATCTTCCAGGGTTTTTGTTGTTTTAGGTTTTACATTTAAGTCTTTAATCCAGCTTGAGTTAGGGTTAGGGTTCGAGTTATTTTGAATCTTGGTTCTTATTCATTGCTGTTCCCAGTAAGCATAGTGCAGCATATTCATAGCCCTCCCTGGATCAGGAGCAAGCTCCCTTCTGTGATGTCACAAGGATCTGAACTTCATTGGTACTTTTTTCCCAACTGAATGGAACAAAATTATAAGATGATCAGCAGCGGGGATTCTCTCTCTGCTTCCTTGTTCCCCTTGGGCTAGTACAAGAATCCTGGGTAGTCTGGTCTCATTTTAAAACCTATAATTTTTCTCCACTGGACTTTGCTAAGGCTAGAATGGGGGAGGCAAGCAAGGTACTGGGTAGGGTATGTAGCCTTTGACCACAGATCTGAGGGCTTGTTCTCAAATCAACCTTATCTATTTCTGGCTAGCTGTCTTTTTCGGGAGGTGGTGGTTGTGGTGCTGGGGCTTATTTTTAAATTGGTTCTAAACTCAGTGGGGAGAAAGAGCAACTGCTTATTTAACTATGAAAACCCCAAATTAATATTATTTAAGCATGATAAGAATGGGAAAGAGTCCTTAAAGAACTAGACAATGCCAGTACTACCCCAATCTGCTCTTCAAGTTTATGGCCTATTTATGGCCTATTTCTGAAGGTGCAAGAAACTCAAACTAGGAATATTTCTATTAAGAGAAACCAGTTTTTTACTGGTTTGCCCAATCAACTACAATGTGTTTGGGTCTACCTAAGCGAAGACCTTCAGGGTGTCCCTTCAACCCTTGCATGGTTCAAGTCTGATACTGGGGGGCGGGGGGGTCATTCCTGCCATTGCTGACTTCCTCATCCTTACACCTAATTGAATAACCAACTCCTGTTAATTCTATCTTCAAAAGAGCTTTGGAACCCGTCCATCTCTCTCCATCATTACCACTATTACTCTATGCTAATCAGTTATCTTTTTCTTTTTCTTTTTTTTCTCTCCTGTGGAGTTTATTGCCGCTGGGATAAAATTCCTATTGGTCTTCCTGTTTATTGTCTCCTCATAAATCCATTCCTCACATAGCAGCCACAGTGATTAAATCATGTTCATCTCCTGCTTAAATTCTTTCAGTGGTTTCCTATCACACAGACAGTAAAATCTAAGCCCCTTGCCATGGCCCATATGGCCTTTTATGCTGTGACACCTAACCAGATCCTCCTACTACATCTTGACCACTCTCATCAGTGACTACACCTCATCCATCCTGCTTGTCTTTTAATTCCCTGATGGCCTGTAATAAGTTCCTTGACTGGGCTGAGTTTTTGCCTGCGTTAGAACCTTCTTACATCTCTCCTGTCTAGAATTTTTCTTCCTCCTGCTTTATTAAAGATCAACTCTGTTCTAGGCACCATGCGACAGGCATTAAAATGTAAAGCTGATCCAAGAAAAGCAAAACAAAAGATGTCTTTCCAAGTGCCTTGGCAGAAGGAGAGAGTTGAGCTTTACATTTTAGTAAAATTTTTCTCTTTGTAAAGTTGTTTTAAAACCTTATATCACTAAAAGTTTCAAAATGAGAAAAATAATGCTTGTGATTAATAGTGTCTTTTTCCTCAAGTTGTCTCAACAATAAGTAAGTCCTTGGTGAATTGAACATAATCTTGCTGGGTCTTCATCTTCCCACTCTCAGAAGTTTGATTTCAATTGTATACGGAAAGTAAATCTATTTTTCAGTGTGACTGATGTGGACAGTCATAATGCCATTTTATTAATTTAGAGTAAAAAATGCAACTCATAGTCTGATACACACATTCACTCACTATGGCCGGATCACACACAGGCACCTAATTTATTAACAGAAGTATGCTTGGTGATCCTAGAATAAGAAGAGGAATATGATGAATCAAATAGTAAATGGGTTGAGGTTGTTGTATCCACCTTCACAATAGAAATGTGATCACCACATAAACAGAATTAAAAACAAAAATCACATTATCCAATAGATGCAGAAAAAGCATTCAACAAAATCCAGCATTCCTTTATGATTAAAACTCTCAGCAAAATAGGCATACAAGGGACATACCTTAATGTAATAAAAGCCATTTATGACAAACCCATAGCCAGCATTAAACTGAATGGGGAAAAGTTGAAAGCATTCCCTCTGAGAACTGGAACAGGACAAGGATGCCCACTCTCACCACTCTACTTCAACATAATACTAGAAGTCCTAGCCAGAGCAATCACACAAGAGAAAGAAATAAAGGGCATCCAAAACAGTAAGAAATCAAACTGTCACTGCTTGCTGACAATATGATCATTTACCTTGTAAACCCTAAGGACTCCTCTAGAAAGCTCCTAGAGCTCATAAAATAATTCAGCAAAGTTTCCAAATACAAGATTAATGTACACAAATCAGTAGCTCTTCTATACATCAAGAGCAACCAAGCAGAAAATCAAATCAAGAACTCAATCCTTTTTACAATAGCCACAAAAAAAAATACTTAGAAATATATCTAACAAAGTAATCTACAAGGAAAACTACAAAGCACTGCTGAAAGAAATCATAGATGACACAAACAAATGGAAACACATCTGATGCTCATGGATGGGTAGAATCAATATTGTGAAAATAAGCATACTGCCAAAAGCAATCTACATTCAATACTATCACCATCAGAATCCATCAGAATCCATCATTCTTCATAGAATAAGAAAAAAAAAAATCTAAAATTCATGTGGAACCAAAAAAGACTAGCATAGCCAAAGCAAGACCAAACAAAAAGAACAAACCTGAAGGCATCACTTTACCTGATTTCGAACTATGCTATAAGGCCATAGTCACCAAAACAGTGTGGTACTGATATAAAAATAGGCACATACACCAATGGAACAGAATAGAGAACCCAGAAATAAATCCAAATACTTACAATCAACTGATCTTCGACAAAGTAAACAAAAACAAAGTGGGGAAAGAACACCCTTTTCAAAAAATGGTACTGGGATAATTGGCTAGCCACATGTAGGAGAATGAAACTGGATCCTCATCTCTCACCTTATACAAAAGTCAACTCAAGATGGATTAAGGACTTAAACCTAAGACCTGAAACTGTAAAAGTTCTAGAAGATCACAGTGGAAAAGCCTTTCTTGACATTGCATTAGGCAAAGATTTCATGACCAAGAACCCGAAAGCAAATGCAATAAAAACAAAGATAAATAGCTGGGACCTAATTAAACTAAAAAGCTTTTGCATGGCAAAAGAAACAGCAGAGTAAACAGACAACCCACAGAGTGGGAGAAAATCTTCACAATCTATACATCTGACAGGTGACCAACATCCAGAATCTACAATGAACTCAAATCAGTTAGAAAAAACAAACAAACAATCCCATCAAAAAGTGGGCTAAGACAGTTCTCAAAAGAAGATACACAAATGGCCAAAAAACATACGAAAAAATGCTCAACATTACTCCTAATGATCAGGGAAATGCAAGTGAAAACCATAATACAATACCACCTTACTCCTGCTAGAATGGCCATAATCAAAAAATCAAAAACGGTAGATGTTGGTGTGGATGTGGTGGACAGGGAACACTTCTACACTGCTAGTGGGAATGTAAACTAGTATAGCACTATGGAAAACAGTGTGGAGATTGTCCTTAAAGAACCAAAAGTAGAACTACCATTTGATCCAGCAATCCCACTGCTGGGCATCTACCCAAAGGAAAAGAAGTCATTATTCAAAACATACTTGCACGCACATGTCTATAGCAGCACAATTCACAATTGCAAAATCATGGAACCAACCCTAATGCCTATCAATCAATGAGTGGCTAAAGAAACTGTCATATATATATATACGATGGAATACTATGCAGCCATAAAAAGGAATGAATTAACCGCATTTCAGTGACCTAGAAGAGATTGGAGACTATTATTCTAAATGATGTAACTCAGGAATGGAAAACGAAACATCTTTTGTTCTCACTGATATGTGGGAGCTAAGCTATGAGGATGCAAAGGCATGAGAATGGTACAATGGGCTTTGGGAACTTGAGGGGAAGAGTGGGAGGGGGGTAAGGGATAAAAGACTATAAGTATGGTGCAGTGTATACTGCCTGGGTGATGGGTGCACCAAAATCTCACAAATCACCACTAAAGAACTTACTCGTGTATCCAAGTACCACCAGTACCCCAATACCCCAAAAATTTATGGCAAAATTAAAAAATATATCAAAATAAAAAGGTTACACTTCAAAAAAAAAAAAAAAAAGCTAAAGATGGTTTCAAAGTTTTTGGCTAAGTATTTGCCAAAAATACTTATGCAGAGCTGGTTAGCTGTACCAGCTCATATGCAGAGTTGGTTAGCTCTACCAATATGTGCCTTTGTGACATTTTTCTTTAAATCTTTCGATGGCTCATTTTTGAATGCACACGTTTTATTTTTTAAATTTATTTTTGTTAATACAGTTATTTCAAGTACAATCAAATCTTGCAGAACTTGGAAGAACACTTCTTCTTTTAGGTGACTATATATGTCTTCTCTGATACACTGTGATTAATTAAATTTCTCAAAACGAAATCTACATTTCAAATATTGAAAATAATTTGCTTAAAAATACTGCATGAATCAACATTCAATTATTCTTTGTAGGCTAGCTCTCTAAAATTGCATTTCAGCCAATCACAGAAGTAAGGAATGTTGGGAGTAACAACTGGGATAGAAGGAAAAGAGTAGAGAGAACTCTAAACATAAATACCATTCTGAAGGTGCCTCTCTTTGACTGAGGCACACTGATGCTCGTTGGCTTGATTCCTGTTTAGTATGGACAGTAGAGAGGGTCTGCAATTATTTGAATGTTTGTGCCCTATCCAAAATTCACACTAAAACTTAAATCCCCTATGCAGTAGTATTAAGAGGTGGGGTCTTTGGGATATAATTAGACCCTGAGGGCTCTGCTCTTATGGATGGAATTGGTGCCTTATAAAAGGGTTAGAGGGAATTACCCCTTTTTGCCCTTCCAACTTTCCACAAGTTATAGTGCAGTGTTTGTCCCTTCCTGAGGACTCAGTAACAAGGTGCCATCGTGGAAGCAGAGAGCAAGCCCTTACCAGACTCCAAACCTGCTGGTCCCTTGATCTCGGATTTCCCAGCCTTCAGAACTGTGAAAAATAAATTTTTGTTTTTCATAAATTACCCAGTCTCAGATACTTTTTACAGGAGCACAAATGAACTAAGACAAGGTCTTTGTTTACTAAAAAAATCTTAAACCTGGGCTACTCTTTTTCCAGGTGAATTATCTTACTACAAAGCCTTTGATTTGGATTTCAAATAAAAAAATTTAAATCGACTGATTCAATTTTAATTTTAATTATGTATTTATTCTTAATTTTGTGTTGCAGCTAGCTAAATCACCTTAAATTCAAATATTATTTATTTTTGATTGCATAGTTCTTTTGCCTGTTTAGAGTCCTCATAAGAACTTCCATTTTATGTTCTTGTCTTCTCATCAGTTTGAGTTGTGTCTTTAACATTGGAGAGAAAAACAACCTTCAAGATTTTCTTTCAGTATGAACCATTCTGAGGTCCTTCAATTATTTGTAAATGGTTTCAAAGGTGTTAAAGTTCAAGATCACCATGAATATGGGGCATTGAAAATTCGGGGACATTCTCTTGTGTGTTTGCACCATCATCACCTGAAATGCATCTATGGGTTTGTGATTATGATTGAAAAAGAGCAGAAACAGATCAATTAAGAAAGAAATATTTAGTAATAGACCAATAAAGCTATGTTTTCTCTTTACCAAAGATGAGAGTACTGTTAATAAAAAATGGAAATGAATTAAAAAATTGAAATAAATGAAAAACTAAAATAAAAAGTTGATTTATTATTAAGTTAATTTACAGTTAACTTAAAATCTGTAGTTCAAATCTTTTGTAGGATGTTCTCAATTTTAAAAATGAAATCAGATGACTGGTTTTCAGACTTTTGAAATAAAGTATTTGCTTTGGCTGAAACTGAATCCCTTCGTTACACCTTATACATTTTTTTTATGACAACTGTTATCTTTTTTATTTTATTTTTATTTTTTATATATAAGTTCTAGGGTACGTGTGCACAACATGCAGGTTTGTTACATATGTGTACATGTGCCATGTTGGTGTGCTGCACCCATTAACTCGTTTATATTAGGTATATCTCCTAATGCTATCCGTCCCCCCTCCCCCCCACCCCATGACAGGCCCCAGTGTGTGATGTTCCCCTTCCTGTGTCCAAGTGTTCCATTGTTCAGTTCCCACCTATGAGTGAGAACGTGTGGTGTTTGGTTTTCTGTTCTTGTGATAGTTTGCTGAGAATGATGGTTTCCAGCTGCATCCATGTCCCTACAAAGAACATGAACTCATCCTTTTTTATGGCTGCATAGTATTCCATGGTGTATATGTGCCACATTTTCTTAATCCAGTCTGTCATTGATGGACATTTGGGTTGATTCCAAGTCTTTGCTATTGTGAATAGTGCCGCAGTAAACATATGTGTGCATGTGTCTTTATAGCAGCATGATTTATAATCCTTTGGGTATATACCCAGTCATGGGATGGCTGGGTCAAATGGCCTTATACAAAAATTAATTCAAGATGGATTAAAGACTTAAATGTTAGACCTAAAATTATAAAAACTCTAGAAGAAAACCTAGGCAATACTATTCAGGCCATAGGCATGGGCAGAGACTTCATGACTAAAACACCAAAACCAATGGCAATAGAAACCGAAATTGAAAAATGGGATCTAATTAAACTAAAGAGCTTCTGCACAGCAAAAGAAACTACTATCAGAGCGAACAGGCAACCTACAGAATGGGAGAAAATTTTTACAATCTACCCATCTGACAAAGGGATAATATCCAGAATCTACAAAGAACTTAAACAAATTTACAAGAAAAAATCAAACAACCCCATCAAAAAGTGGGTGAAGGATATGAACAGACACTTCTCAAAAGAAGACATTTATGCAGCCAACAGACACATGAAAAAATGCTCATCACCACTGGCCATCAGAGAAATACTAATCAAAACAACAAGGAGATACCATCTCACACCAGTTAGAATGACGATCATTAAAAAGTCAGGAAACAACAAGTGCTGGAGAGGATGTGGAGAAATAGGAACACTTTTACACTGTTGGTGGGACTGCAAACTAGTTCAACCATTGTAGAAGACAGTGGGGCGATTCCTCAAGGAATCACCATAAGAAAGGATGAGTTTGTGTCCTTTGTAGGGACGTGGATGAAGGAGGAAACCATCATTCTGAGCAAACTGTCACAAGGACAGAAAACCAAACACTGCATGTTCTCACTCATAGGTGGGAATCGAACAGTGAAAACCCTTGGACACAGGGTAGGGAACGTCACACACTGGGACCTGTTGTGGGGTGGAGGAGCGGGGGATAGCATTAGGATATATACCCAATGCAAATGATGAGTTAACAGGTGCAGCACACCAATATGGCACATGTATACATATGTAACAAACCTGCACGTTGTGCACATGTACCATAGAACTTAAATTATAATAATAAAATTTAAAAAATTACTTGCTTGGAATAAACAATCTGAATGTCATTGTAACAACAGAAAACAGGATCATTGGGTAATTTTACAGATATCCTGCCCAGTTTGGGAAGAAAATTTCTTTATGTAGTAATAAATTTATCTCAGCCATGGTAGATCACTCTTACAATGTAGTGACTTGAGAAAATGAACAAGATAATTTTTATTCCTATTGTCCTGAATATCAAATAATAAATGGTTTCGTAAGATAAGAGAATCTTGCCATACTTTAGCTAAATCTATAAAATCACATGCAATATGGAAAACTGTAAGCTTACAAGATTGGCAGGCCATAAGTTCTTTTTCTGATTCGCAGGAATCAGGTTCTTTGGGTTGCTGGCCTAAGCTTTTACTTGAAACAAACGAACATAACTGTGACTTCATATACATTGTGATATTTGACAAAAGTGACTATTTTACTGTTTGCCAATGTTATTGCAAGCTCCGGTAGAACTATGAGTTCTAAACTGAATGGAGAAATACTCCTTCCAGATTTGTCATGAATATGCTAGTTGCCCTTTAAAAGGACCTTAAGGGAACCTCTGCCCAGCTATGAATGAGATTGCAGGCAGAATTTTCCAGGAAACTAGGCAAGAGTGTAGATGAATACCCTCAGAACTGTGGCTCCAGAGTACCAGTCAGTGGACATAGGCCGATCTGTGATGACATTTTCACTGGATTGAAGTGAAGTGAGATATTCAAGAAAACGATAAAAAATTCATTAAGTGTACTATTTTTACTGAATTATCCTTTATTGACAGATTCATTTTAGTGTCATTTGATATAATGATGTAATGGTAATAATGGATCTGGTTTTATTCTCTCCATTTAATGTTCCTCCTTGGCAATTTTTTTTAAATGGTAACTTTTGTTTTACTTTCTAACATTTTTGGAGATGTTTTGCTGGTTCATAAAATCCCAAAGCATGGAGAGTCCGGGATTAAAAGAATGTTAGCCTACAGTATACACAGATTCTTATTCATGTTTTTGCTTAATGTGACATTATGATCATTAAAATGGATAACTCTGGCCTGATTTAATCTGAGATTAGATAGCAGATACAAGGGAAGTTATAAAGCTATTTAACGTTACCCGAAGCTTTAGAGTCTTTTTTTTTTTTTTTGTAAAATTTGGCCAATATAGTTATGGCCTAAATATTGTTAACAGAGGGCCACTGTCAGATTCTGGAAGTGTCCCATAAACAAGTATTACATTTTATACTGGCACAGTTTGTTTGTTTGTGCATTGTTTATGCTTAACTCTGACAAGTGATAGAAACAAAGTGGATTCTGCACCTTTAGAAAACATGTTGCCCAGTTAACAAGAACATTTTTGTAGTTTATATGCCAGAGCTAATCTGGGTTTCCATACCTTGTAAGCATACCTCTAAAGACTAAGCCCTTCCTTCTTTCAGGAGCTGTCCTGCACACAGCACAAGCCTAGCTTAGCCACTGCTGCCTAAATTGTGTGAATGAACTCAAAAACAGTGACTTGTGCTACTTACTAAAATGACTGAAAAGGAAACATAGTTATGAAATTATTAACAATTTAGATGAAGGAGACTTTAGAGTTCTTCTGAGTCGACATTGCTTGTATTTAAAATTGCTAGACTATCTAAGTTCTCTACAATAGACCCCAAGCATGGGCTAGAAGAGAAAAAAGAGGATGTTGGTGGGAGGGAGCAGCTTGAATGAAAATTTTGCCTCATTATTCTGATCCAAGCTCTGTCTGTCTATAAAGACCTTGCTATATTTCTAGGTGGCTCATTTTATTATTAAACAGTAAAAAATCTTCTATATTTTATTAAAAACTAGATATTATCAAACCCTAAATATCTACCTTTATTTTTAAAAGACTTTAAAGCTATAGCTATAGATTATTATAATAAATTATTGACAATGACTTATCAAAAACAAAACATTGCTGATAATTTATTTTTACTAAGGGATGATTGACACATAACTCATAATCATATGTCTAAATATATATTTATTACTTATGACCATGCTGCATGTTGATATCAAATGGGGAGTTTGAAACCATACTGATGCTTGGGCTCACCCCAGAGATTTCAGTTTAATTTCTCTGGTTTGGGCCTGTACCTGATAGTTTGTTAAAGCTCCCCAGGTGATTCTAATGACTCTGCAAATATATGTGTTCTATCTTAAAGCAGGTGCTTTGGAAAAAAAGTAGCTTTACAATGAAACAGCTTTCTTATGTATTATTTGTCCTTATGAAATTTTGTTCTAAAGATTAAATTTTAGGTGTGTTTGTTTCTAGAGGATTGAGTTTTAGTGAAAGAACTATTAGAAAGAAGATAACTTTGAAGGGAATCTTGCTCCTTAGTTTTTACCACATCTTTATAATTTTGTCTCCATATATCATCCTTTTATTTACTTCCATCTCTTCTAGAGCTGATTACCAACTCCTACCACTGTTAACCCTCATCCAGGAACAAGCTTATGTCTTTAACATTCTGAGTGGGCTTCAGCATCCTTGCATATGTTCAATTCTTAAAAACCTGTTGAAATAAAAGATCAGGAGACATAGGAAGGATGCCAGAAGAGAGCGTGGTAAGTGGCGGAGAATCTTGCCCCAAGGGATTGGAGGTATTTCAGGATTAGACTTTGTATATCTATAAGCATGCATATGTATTTATGCCTATGGTACACATGCGTACCATATATGTTCTGTTGTGTTCCAGGAATGTGGGAAAGGACAGTGTGATAATGTGTCTTTCACTGCACTGCATGCTGCTCAAGATTAGGGATCTTGATGTCTTGTTTTGTATACTCGTCTTCACACAATGGCAGCATATTCGTGCTCAGTAAATGTCAGGAAAACAAATGCATGTTAAAAAGAGTAAAGGATGAAGGAAAGGATGAAGAAAGGTAGAAAGATGTAATTAAGTTGATTTTCCACATGACAGGACATAGAGGAAGTAGTTTAGATGTTTTCAGTTGTGCTATTAACTATCCTCTGCACAGGTAGGGGAATGGTTGGCAGGGTCAGGAAAGTGATAAAGGAAGCAGTTCAGCAGAAACTGGCCCTTGAGGTTGCATACATAAAGGCTATCTCTATATGACCCATGACCTAGGATCCCTTGTGTCTCCAAAAGAGCCTCACCCATTGACATAGGAGGCAAGGAAGGCTGAATCATGAATGGAGACTAGAAATCTAGATCTCAGATAGCCTCACTGTTGTGAAAATAGGTTTTCAGTGTCTCTCATTCCCCACCAACTAGAAAATGGTACTTCTGTATTTCTAGGCATCTTCTTCCTAAGATTATTTAGAAGGTAGGGTGAGAAATGCAGTTTGTCCAAAGAAAAAGGCTTTGTCTCTGAAATGGTCCAGAGAGCAGTTAGATTCAGGGAATCCATGGATTCCAGCTTCTAAGGGTTAACACATTTTCCAGGGCTGCATTGCAGAGTAGAATGGGAAAATAAAAAGAACAATGCCTCAATCCTTTTTTTCCCCTTGGTTATCGGTCTCTCCTCTCCCACTCTCCCCACTTTTTCCTCCTCATTCTCTTACTTTCCCTCATATGTTGTAATACCTTAACTGGATAGATTCTATTTCTCAATAGTGGGGAAAGTGAGGCTGGTTGCACTGTGTTCAAAGTTATCTATAATTTTATGTATTCTTATATTTTCTTTTAATTTTATATATCTTAATAGTTTTAGTTTTATAATTTGACTCATATTTTCTTTTGAAAATAATTCAGTATATGGATGTATACATATGCGTTTTTAAAAATCCCAGAGTATTGTCAAATGTTCTATCTGAAAAGACACCTTTTTTTGTTTGTTTTCTGATAAAGTTATTAACGTTTTATAAAATGTTAAGCAATGTGTCTTCTCCACTGTTAAGTATTAAAAGCTCTCTACTGGTTATCTTATGACTGCACTTCCAGTCCACTCTTTGCCAGGGAGACTGATTCCAGGTGCTGCCCTCTGCTTTCTGATTAGTCTCTGTCAAGACTGACAATGATAGAGCAGAGGGTTCTGGAAAGAGAGTGGGATTGGGATGTTGATTCCTTGGTTCCCTGTCTGGTGAGTGGCTGTGGGCTGGCTGGGGCGCTCTAGCAAAGCCACAGTCCCTGTTGAGTAAGTCATCCTCTGCAGATACTCTCTCAGGGATATGGTAACCATTTCTTCCTTTGACCTTTCAGGCCTCACGTGTACCAGCTCTCTGGTGTCCCTTGTCTTGGGACGTTCCATCCCTGGATAGTTTCCCTGCCCACGTCTTTGTAAAGAGTCTATTCTTCAAGATTCAGTGTGTCGTCTGTGAGGACTATGACCCACCTGGTACATCCCCTCAGGGCATTCATTTCAGGCCCATTCTAAATGGTCAAGGTACAGTTGACTAAATACCCTACTTCATTTCTGGTATGTTTGGAGAGACATCTGTTTTTTGCATTTGGTCTTTCAGTCTTTGTTTTTCTCCGGGGAGGATTATACTTTGTTTGTTCCTGTTCAACTTTACCCAACTGAGAGTGCTATAGAGTGCTGTGATTTAAATATCAACAGATTTCCAGGGACATATGCACTCTCAGAAATATGTGCATTCTCAGACCTGAGTACCCTGGTGTGGGCTTCGTAGTATTTTACGAAGCATGAATTGAGATCTGAGGGCACTAGGTTTATGGTGAAAGCAGATGTAGGTAAATTGTCTCGGTTCTGCTGCAGTCTCTAAGATTATGAAGGTATCTGGAACTCAGGGGAAAAAACATCTATTTTATCACATCATTGAAAGTAGTTTCTTCCCATTTATTAAACATTGACTTAAAATATGATTTTGCCATTTATTTCCTGTCACATTGCAAATGCTTATCTATTGCTTTGACTAAGCTTGCATACCTGCATATCACCCTTGAAAAAGTAAATTGTTCAGTTTTTCTTTTTGTAGATAGTATTTAGATCAGCTTTATCAATCTTAGAATAAGAAGCCTAATAAAAATAACTCCAAATTTCAGGGCATCTCTTTAATACATAGATACTTTGTATCTTCATTTTAGTTGAAAAGTTAATATTGTCTGTAGAGAAAGCATGAGACTAGATGATACCTTTTAATCTATTGTGAGAGATATGTAACATGTCAGCAGATGGAAAAAGGTAGGGACTGTCTTATAAACTTCCAATCATCAAATAAGTGACATGTTTGAGTCAATCAATTTAAGAGGTTCCCAGTCCACGGATGAAACCATTTGAAGAAAATGTGCTGTTTGATGTTACAGAAGCCGAAAGCTGAATAAATGTGTCATCTGTTTTTCATTTTAATTCGCTGTTTCAGAAGTATTTACTGTGTATTAAAAAATCTTTTTACCCTTTCAAATCTTTTGGACAACCTGGAAAAATTGAGAACAGTTTAACATCTATCCATAAAAGCACATTCTCAGCTGAGTTATCTTGTTCCTATGTGGTGACATTAATTATATTACATATGAACTTTTAAAATCAAGTAAGAAGGCTGTCATTTGACTAAATAGTTGCTGATTTTTAAACATAATCTGTAAATATATATCTATATGCTGAAAACTTTTAGTTCAAGCAAAAATTAAAGGTTTTTTTTTTTTTTAAATACAGTATAAATCTGAAAGGTATTTATAGGTTCAGACAAAAATATCTGGAAGGATATTGCCTTTAAAAATAAAGCCTTTTTGATAGGACAATCTCTGTTTTAAGAAATGAGATTATTTCATATTGTTGTCCATGAGAAAATATTACTAGACTAAGAGGTTCTTCTTATTTAATTTTCTCTCCAACACCATCCTTCCCTTGCAATGAATGCCCAATCACTGTTACTTTTTTTCTCGCTATTGAAAAACCTCTCTCTTGCTCACAGATTTGCTTTTTTAAAAGATCCCTCTCTTTCCCCAGATGCTCTTCTTTCCTCTTTTCTCTGCCCTCTCACCCTGGCCACGCCCTCCCGCCGGGGTCCATCCAGTCCTACCTCTTGACAATGCTAATTTCCTCTTCTCAGTTTGGCTACTAAATTTTACACTATGCCATAAACAGGCTACTTGTGATGCCTCTGGTTATTCATAATGCATAGCCAAAAATACTCTAAGTGCCACCACTCTTTAATTCAGTGATTTCTAGCCAGAAGCAGGGAGGGAGGAAAATATCAGTTCTTTACTTTAAAGCCATTGTCTTCCACTGGTTTTCATTAAAGGGACAGGAGAATTATATGTAAAATGTAATAATCCTCAGGTTTTCCTGAGTGTTTTAACAAGCCACGTTCAGGCAGCAGGGTTGGAAAGTGATGAGGGAAAACGACAAGGGTGTTGAAAGTCCCTAAACGGGATCCTGTAATTTCTAGAAAAGAAACAGTTCTGCAAACAGAAGACATGATTACATAGGCTTAATTAACAGTTCAAAGTATTGGGGAGGACTTATCATGGTAGCATGCATGTTTCTCGTTCTCTAATGAGTAAATGACCCATTTGAGTGCATGAGCACATATCAGAAGCACATGGCGATGAAGAAGTGTGGTGGTGGTAGATCTGATCAAAGGTTTTCAAAACTGACTCCAAGTATTTGATGAAGAAGATTAACATGGAGACAATTTACCAAACAAATACAGCATAAAGAGCCAAGAGACCTTCTAAGGGACTTCAAGGCTCCAGCTTGCCCACATAAAGAATATCGTTAAACAGAAAGAAAACAAAGACCCGAATAAATGTCTCATATGCTGAGTCCATAGAGTAACAGAACTGTCGATTGGTGATTTTCTTTTCTGTTTTATTTTTTAATATACACACCAGAAGATGATTTCAGTTTTAAAATGCAAAACAAAGCAATGCAGTTGACCTGGGTTCTAACTGGGTAACTCTCTTAAGTGTTCTAAAAGATTTCTGGACCAGAATTGGTTAATTAGTGCTTTGTGTTGCACTGTGTTACATATGACCTAACCAGAGATAAAAAGGTTTAAAGGTCTCTTGTAACCCTGCAATGCCATTTGTAACACAAAAATAACCCCCTTTCATTACTGGCATGCCACTGTAGCACGCAGGTTATTTTTTCCCTTCACTGCAATAAGGGCAGCTTTCGCATCAGAAGAATTCTTGGCAAATTAATGCGCTACCTCTTGGGCTAATTAAATTAGAAAGGATCAAAAATACAGAGCGGCTTTTGTGGTGGACACAATGTCGTGCTTCATGCATCTTGCTCAGAGAGGAATTTCTGCCATTTAGCCCCCTTTTGCCTCTAGCAGTGTTCTGGACTCTCTAACACAGTCAAGTTCCTAATTTGCCTCAATGAGAGAGAATTATTAACTGATAATAAGAAAAGGAGCATTCACAGCTTCAGGCTGGGCTATGTGGAAAAGGGTGATCTACCCAGCACCTGAAGCACATGCAATTTTTATTAATTCCTGCCTAAAACAATGCATTCAGGAGTAAAATTGCTGTGCAGATGACAAAAACAATTATGCCTTTGATTCGTTCATTCTAAAAATGTGAACTACTTTAGCTCAAATATAACCAGATTAAACAACTAAAGCAGTTGCTCACCTCTCTTTAAATCCAGTTTGGATTGCAGCAAGTGTGTTTTATGTTGAGAAGTTGCCACTGCCACTTAAACTGATTGTTCCTATTGAAATCGCTGAGTGCACAAGTGATTTTGACAATAATTAATATTGTTCTCTCTATACTGTGGTCCTTTGTTTGAAGATGACACTGATGATGGTGTTGCTATCTTTACGGGCATTAATCCCAGAAAGAGAGATGGAGGCTCCTGCAGTAAATCCTTGCATGACTGTTTGCTTCCGTAGAATTTCTGTGATTTGCTGCTGTTTATAGAGTTTTTAGTTTACAGGTCTGTCTCTTTGCCTTTTAGATATCATGGTAGTTTTGATCAAAACAAGATACCTTCATTTCTACGTGCTGCAACATCACTAATGGCCTATTGCTTCCCAGATAGTGTTCACAACAACTAGCAATTCTTCAGTTGTTTGCCAAGTTCTTCTACTGTTTTTTTTTTTTTTTTTTTTTTTTTTTGCGGGATAACTATAGTTATCCCAAATTAGTGAATTAATGGATTATGCCGCTTTCCAAGTTCTGTATGTTTGCAGTTAATAGAGCTTGGACTAACTTACTGTAACAATGTGAAGTTGAGTGTATTTATTGATATATTAATATGAGTGACAAATATGTGTTTCTAAAAAAAGATGAAAAAAGTATTGTCGATTGTGCTGTGACCAGATTTCTTATGTAGATCATCAACTTGTTCATAATTTTTGTGTTTCAAAATGAAAAAAATCTCATAATGTGGTTGTTTTTATGTGTGTTTTATTCATTTCTGAGTTTCCTTTCAATGTAAGAGGAATTAGTGGTTGTTTTGGATATTCTGTTAGGATCTTTGGCTTTTTCTGAGATTTTCTTAGTATATACAAATGCATGACCTTAATCTGCTTCAAAACTTCCAGGTTGAATTTCAATCTTTGCATTATGATCAGAAATCCTTTCCTTGTGTATAGGTTGGACTAGAACCCAATTCACTGGTGAAAAATTCAAGGGCCATTGTTGATATATGCAAAGTGTCAAATCAGTGGTTTCTCTGAAAGCTCTCTGGAGTCTATTCTAATGTCATTTTCAAAATGTCCTGCTTGAATTCCAAAACATAATGGACATCCAATTTGTTATATTTGAATATGTCACTCTACTTTTTAAAAATCATTATTTGTGTGCTAAAAATTGTTCTAAGATTGTCTATTTTGTGCTCATTTGTCATTTAACCATGCAGCAGTAACTTTAACCTGGAACTTCATTCTATGTAATCCATACCTCCTCTTTAAATATTCATCTCAAGCACCACCCACATAAATTTTTCTCAGATTATTTCAAATCACACTCATAACATTTTTGCTTTCATTCTTCTAGAATTTGATTCATGGAATAGAAAGATTCATGATTGTTATGTACTAAAAAATCTTGGTCTGGTCTCTGCAATTTTATTCATGCATGATCTTTTAATTACTTGAGGATTGATATCATGTAGTTAGTTTTCTTTTATTGCCCATAGCATCTAGCTTGGCATACTGTAGATACTCATTAAAGTCTTTTTGTTTTGCCAATTGCTTTCTTTAATGGGTACCAGGGATCGGTTCTCTTGGCAATGTTAAATGTTTGTGTAAAAAAAAAAAAAAAAAAAAGATGTATAGAGGCACTTATATATGGCAGGGACCTAATTTCTAAAGTCTAGATACAAGAAGAAAATTGTATTTAGACAAAATTACCTTAAGAATCCTTCCCTAGAAAGCTGTCACGTTGGAGACCATGGACTCTATGTCCTTAATACACTCAAAACAGCAAGGTTTTCTCCCAATATAGGAATAGATTGGTGTTTTTTGCTTTAATGTAAATAGAGTAATTTTGGGCCTAATGTATGACCCTAATGTATTTAGGGTCATGTGGTAGAAAAGAATGGTTGCCTCTATACACTAGACTCATCCTCAGTGCTGGAAGCTGTTTAATATAGGAGAGGTACATGAGAACTGGGACTGACTGAATGAAGGGTGACTTCATGTCTCTTATTTCAGGCTAATTATGTAGAAATATCTGGCAGAATTGCCTTGGTACATACACAGTTTTTTCTGTTTATTTATCTTTTTGGCCAAGTTATGTATAGTTGTGATCATATAACTTAAATGTACATTATGGCATGTCTTTCTTGTGCAATTGTTTCTTGTTCCAGGAAAATTCTCTCTGCTAATTTTGAACAAGATGTACTCAGTGCATGAACTTTACATGTAAATGCAGCCTTGGGGCTCTTCTTTTAACCTGGCACCTACTTTGAACTCTTTTGTCTTCATTATGACTAGTTTCATGTGTTGGTCAAGACACATCTGACATATAGTCCTTCTTATGGAAAGGATGTCACTCTTTTAAATTCCAATGTTGGCAAGGAAAGCGCACTTTAGGGAGATGCATATCTGCCAGATTGGGGAAAAAAACATTAATAAGCTTTCTTGCTGCCCCCACTGAATCCTGTAGGATTTTCTTATTGTTCTGCAGGACACACACACACACACACCAGGTGTGTGCTCAACCTTGTTGCATGCTGAACTTTTAGCTTTGCTGTTAGGATTTGTCTTAACTTTCATTAGAAAGCTGACATCTTAAAAGTTTGGAAAAGACTTACAGTGGGAGGGGCTATTAATGCTTACTTGGCAGTTCCTTATCTTTAGAAAACGGACTTTCAGGTTAGATTTGCAGGATTTATGGCAGTCTTTACCTTGAAGAGCATTTCCTATAACTTAGGGTTGGCTTAAACATAAGATTATATTGATATTAATAAACAGATCAAACTATTCAGTCCTTTTTTTTTGAAAAAGGGGATTTTTTATCATAACAGTTTCAGATGGTTGAGGTTTGTCTACAATCTCTCATCCTCACATAGTGATGGGATGTGAAACATATATACACTTTTAACAATGGAATGCACATGCTGTCGTAAACTTTCCTGTTAGGAAGAAGGACTGCATAAAAGATGTCATTTCTTTTCTAAATGACAGTTGCAACACCTTAAAGTAGTTGTACAGTCTCTTCTTGGTCCTCACTACTTTTAAGCTCGCATTTTCTCTGAACGTGTATTGGACCCGGAGAAACAGAACATGCCTGACTACTTTCCTTCTGGTATGAGAGTGCTGTGCTTAAAAATATCATCTGTATGTGCTTTATTTTTATTTCAACCATACGTGCTTTTATAAGTATTTGAAAAGAAAATATTTTAAAGATTTGAAATAGAAGGAAGGGGCTATATGCGAATTACAGCAGCTTCGGGGTAACAGTATCTCACACACTAATGATTCATATGGAGTTTATGTGTCTCTTTATGTTGTCATTTATTTAGGGGAGGGGTGGCTGGAGAAAGAAAGCAGTGTATAGCATATTACCTAAATACCAGTGGTTTCTGAAAATAGAAAAAAGAACACCCTGAACATTATACTCATTTAATTAGAAGCAATCATTACATAATTATTCACATTAATTCAGTTTCTTACAACAGTGTTACACTTATTGGCACTTCCTCTTTTTTTCCTTCTTTGTTCTAAAAGAAGGAAGGATTGTTCTTTATTATTTGAAAGGGAAAAGGAAAGTGGTTTTATTTTCTGATAAAGCCTGTACAAAAATGTCCACATTTGATGTGGCTCCTGGGGTCACATGGTATCTGAATGTTCTGCATGATCCTGGATCTTTCTGTAATTATTTCAGACTTAATAATAATGGTATCTTTAAAGGGACCAGGAAACTTGAACTCATATCTTTGTCATGAATGCAGGATTTATATTATCAGAGTCTAGTTTCTGACCTTGAGGAAAGGGCGAAGCATCTAAGAGAGCTATAAGTGTTGACATAAAACTAAAAGTGCATGGGGGGAATATTGTTAGTGTAGCCTATTATTGATGAGCAAAAGGTGATGTAATGGGTGAAATATTATTGTCAGCATACCAGGGAGATATTTTTGCCCAGATTACTTATTCACATAGTTTGGCCAAAAACTTAGCTTCCTCAGAGAAGTTATAGGAAATAAAAGAGTTGTCTTCATTTTCATGTGTCTTAATACAGTTCAAATAATTATTATTGCTTAGTATTAAGCAAGCACATAAATTCATTTTTGCCATCGTCACAAGCCTGAAAGGGCAGATGAGTCTGAACAAATTTCCTGAGGTCACTTGTGTGCATGTATGAATGTGAGATATCCAAAGGAGTAAAGAGTAAAAGTTGGGGAAATTAATTGAAAAATTATTAGTCCTTACAATGCAGAGGTAAGAATAAATTAAAGCAGATGCACATTGGAAAGTTTCCTTTCTACTTTACCCACACATCCATTTTTTTGTGTGTGTTTTGCGAATGAACAGAAGAGAAGGAGAAAACTATTTCCAGGTGTCTTCACTCAGTCTCTCAGTTTCAGAAATATTGATACATGACTTTACTACTGACAGGGGACAGAGAAAGAGAAGCTCATCTCTTTGAATGCTCTGTTACAAATATAGTTACAAAATGGTGTAAAATAGTCCTTTTGAGTTCCAGATTTGTGACTACAAAAATTAGGCATTTCTTTCTTTCTCCCTTTGCTTGAAAATCAAGTCCACCCTGTCTCGACCACATAAATAGAACAATTTTCCTCTGTGAACTGCTTGATGAGGCTGTGGCCAGATTCATATAAATGTCATAAAAACAGAGTACAGAATGGATTATTTTATGATTAAGATCTGTATGGATCTTTGTATGAATGCAACGTGCTTTGGCAGGGTTCTGCTGCACGCACACTAGTTTTAGTGTGTGTGGTGGAAAAAATGGCCTGCCACATTGTCACTTTAATATCTTTCTGAAAAGCAGCAACAATCACTGGGCTCCACCAAAGGTTACAGCATCGTACAAAGGTTTGGTCTGCTAACCAGTACAGTGTGTGTTCTATTTCTCATTGAACTAATAACGAGAGTAAGATTCAGTAAAATGCCACAATATTTCTCAGCACTGTTATTAAATGACATATTGATATCTAATTGTAATCATAAGTGCAACTTTCCTGTTCCCTAATTTATGTAATAAGATTCAATTTTCTTTCTATATCTTTGATTGTGTCTATAAGCTGAAATCTTTCTCCCTATGTTTCTTTCTATTTCTTTCTTCGGTTCAGGTCTTTTGGGGGAAAGAGATGCTTCATTTAGATTTATTTTTTTTGAGACACCAGACAAGCTGCTATCAGCACATGGATGCCAAGATGGTCCTTTAATAAAGAATCGTGGTTTAAGAATTTCAACCAAAGGATTAATGTATTAAACTGAATAATAGCATCCAGACAGTAGCAAAGATGATGATCAGAGTTGGTGTAAGAAAGATTATTGATCATCTGGCTCTATCAGTCACAAACAGGGAAGAAGAAAACAAAAAGGAGGAAAAGGAGATTAAAGAAACCAAAAATAGTTTAATAATGCCAGTTGATTATGTTGCTAATTATAAATCTTTGGCAAGAAGCCTTAGCTATACAGTAACACTCCAGTTATCTGGTGGTCAGACTTCCAGCAATCTTTACCACTCAGAACACAGATGAGATCCTGGAATTGTGTCTCTCATAGCCTTGGCCTCATAGGAACAACATTCTTTTCTGGATGCATTCAGCTATTCCCTGGAAGGTTTATTAAATTGATTATGCATATGCATTTAAGATTGCTTATTTAATATGTCTGTTTGTCTGGATTTTTAAAGCCCCTCTAAGTTCTGCTCCAGGTTATGGAAGGAAGTGGAAATAGGGAAGGGGTAAAATGTACTGGGGATGGGGGAAGGACATGCAGGTTAGCAGGCTATAAAATAAATAGACATGAAAAACTTTTATTTTGCAGACAATGACTTTTCAAGAGAGAGACTGCTAAGTCGTCTTGATACTTAGAAGAAGGAAGGATAGCTCTTAGCTGTGGAATCCAAGGAAGTCTTCATGGAGGGAGGACATTATTGTTGGGCCTAGTGGGTTATCTAGGATTGAAAAAGGTGGG